>NC_092750.1:91385584-91697576 GCF_047496795.1 Chiloscyllium punctatum
ATTTCCAGATGGCCTTATAGACCCAAACCTTTCCTAATTTTGAATATAGATGTGAAGTTTGCGTTCCAGATATGTTGCGACTAGTCAAACCACTCGACATTAAGCAAAATATAATCTATTCAAATGCTTTAGTTAAAATACAATCAAAGAAAATAACATTTTGGGATAGCTTATATGTTGGAACACTTACACAAACAATAGATACCGTACCTTCTTGATATACACCGCTTTGCACAAAGTTATATTCAAATACAGATCCTTACAGCAGTTTTCCAATCCAGGAGGAAACAACATCAACAGAGATCTCACAGAGAAAAACAGCGGGGGATCATGTATTGAAAATTCCAACCTTCTGGGATCCCCAGCAGCTTCTGAATACCGCAGCTAAAAACAAAATGAGGAAATCTGGTCTGGGAGAGCTGGCCACTGCCCTTCCATTGTTACCACCGTTTTAATGAAACCTAAAAGCTCAGTTATTTATTTAAACTGTATTCAGACAGCAGTTCTGCACCTCTGCCTTTAAAACCTCTCTTCAAAAAATCCAAGAGAAAATAACCTTTTTGCAGTGATAGCATCCATGGACCATCACATGGAACATACCAGGAAGTGAACAACAGCTTGACACACCCCATTTCATTATTTCTGAGCTACACAATGCCAGCAATCAATACACGAGGGAGGCCAAGACCCAAGGGCAAGGAAAGATACAAAGGGACAGAGAGATTCACATTAAAGACAGAAACAGACAGTTAATTAACTGAAAAGATGTTGTGGAAATGTGTAGAAAACATCAGGGCAGTGGGACTAACTGGAAAAGTGAGATATTTGAGAGTAAAATTACAATAATGTGAACATTGAATAAAGACATTGTCAGATCAGCTGAAATGGTTTGTTACTTCAAGTTCTCAATCTGCTTCACAGAACACCACAAACAACATAAACTGGAACAAGATGACAGCCCAGCATGGAGAGCTGTGCAGGCCATGCTAGTGTGTTGCTCAGTAAACTGCACTATCTGCCCAGCATGGAGAATATTGCAAACTTTACTATCATATGCTAACTATACTCGCATCAGATTACTGCCTACAATGGGAAGTTTGCTCTCTCTGCCTGTGTGTGTGTGTGTGTGTGTGTGTTCATCAGAGACTGAGAGAGTGTGTGTGTGTGTGCGCGCGCGATTGGCGTGGTTGAATGCAAAACTCATTGATTAATAAGGAACGCACATGGAGGAAACAAGTTTAAACACGAACAACAGGCAAGCTATTTGTTAATCAGTAGAGAGAACGAAAGAAGTTTCATGGACAGATAAGGTAAAGTGTTTGAGAACGTTAAAATAAAGGCATTGCCAGACAAAACAGCAATATACTCGGCGTGCACATCAATGACAGATGGATGCGAGTTTGGTCTGAGGTCGAATCAGATTTGCTGTGGCAGGTTTGAAGCCGGGAGCGTCAGTAGCAGATTATTGGCTTCATTGAGACTGTATTTCATAGCTCAATGTTCAAACAGCAGATGGAATAAACCAATGAGATATATTCTGGAGTGGTGAGTATTTCAAGTTAGACATGTTCAGGGTATGGTGTCAAGAATCAGCTCATAGTCAAATGGATCTCCCACAGTTGTAACTTGTCTGCTTCAGCTGCAGGTATTGGCCAGGAATAGGATGGAAAAAGTGGAAGGAAGTGGAGTTTGTAACCAGAAGAGTAGACAGTGAACTCCATGCTGTTAACCTCCATGCATCGTGGTTCTCCCCTGAAACTGAATAGTTCAACATAGAGACCCGTGAGTAACACTGCCACAGCAGAGAGCGAGACAGTAATTGAACAGCTTCATTGATGCAGTTAGCAGTGGTCTGTAGAGTGAATATCTGGATGGAGAGATTCAACAGGAACAATAATAGTGACAAGATGTGTAGACTATATGAAATAACAATAATACAGTCATAACTGGTTTATAGAAAACAAAATCTGGACAGTGACACTCACCAGGAACACAAACGATAGCCAGGAAGGGATAAGAAAAGTATTGAATAATGAGAAGAGCTCAATAGATCCACAATGATAATGACATCCAATCAAATGCAGAAAGATACCAAACATAATCAGATAAACTCCTGTCTATTGTTGGAATATTTCAGTCTAATGTTCTCAAATTCTGATCCATTGTTGGAACATTCCAGTCTTATGTTCTCAGATTCTGATCTCTCCTCCCCCTCTCTCTGGATCCGCTGTTCCCTGTCAGTGCTGTCGGTGATGCTCCTGCTCATGTTATGGGATAACACAATGAACAGAGCCCATTTATCATTAAAAGATGGAAACCCCCCACTGGGATAATTAGAATCCATGGAGATTGGCATTAATCGCAGTCACTGAACAAATAGACTCAATAAATCACTTTTCATTTACTGGTTTTGGACGGAATGGATAAGGTTGCTGAGGGATGGATCATAAATCTTTCAATATTCTTAATCTTTTTTTTCCCTTGTATATGAGAGTATTAACAGAACACTGCAGCGGTCTGTATATGTTTCACCTTGTTTATGAAAGGAGGCAGTTATATAATTACAGATCTGCTGCGTAAAAAAAATGTCGGGTGGGCAAGTTTCTAGATACCTGAGACAAAGTACGGTACTTATTGACCAGAGTGGGGCTACTCCTGGTTTTAGTGCCCTGTTGTCAAATCCTTTCATAACATTGAGGCAGGGCATTGAGCATGCTGCTCAGTAACAGGCCAAAGCAATTCTACCCCTATTGGCCTCTTACAGAGGGATAGGAGAAGACCATTTAGCCCATATTAGCCTGTTGCTACTTGAAAAGGTGGAAAGTTGGAATATTGGCACATTTTGTCAACAGAATCATTCAAAACAAAGGGATGTGCTGCTGCAGCTGCATAAAGTGCAACTGAGAGGGCACCTGGAGTACACTGTGTTGTTTGTGGTTCTGTAACTGAGAAGGAATGGGTCTCTATTAGATACAGTTTACCGGCTGCTCGCAATCCATGGGTTGCTGTGTCTCAGATCTGTTATACTGGGACAGGAGGAGGCCATGCAGCCTCTCGAGTGTGTTATAGAAGAACTGGAGGAGGCCATTAAGCCTCTTGGGTCTATCACAGAGGGACAGCATTTCCAGTGTATTACAGAGGGACAGGAGGAGCATATTCAGTCTCTCGAGCCCGTTCTAGAGGCACAGGAAGTGTTTATTTAACATTGACGTTTGTTATGCATAAATATTAGTTTTAAATTAGTTATGGAATCGGAAATACCTGATGTCAACATTAAAGTTCTAACTTCGAATGAGGCGAATTATGAAAATGTTAGGCGTGCCTAGTGAAAGGCTGATAGGAATACCCTATTCACAGGCAAAGGGATGGTTTGTAAATGCATGGCCATCAAAACGCGGTTTCAAAGAGTCCAGAGCCAACGTGTTCCTATTAGTGAGATGGGCAAGACTGGTGGGTGCAGGGAGTGCTGGATAGCTAGATATATTGATGCTCTGGTCAAGGTAAGGAAGGAGGCATATGTCAGATTAACAGCTGAGATCAAGTGAATCCCGAGAGGTGTATAAGGGCAGCAAGTGTATCATCAATGGCGAAATCAGGCCAGAAAAATGTGGACAAGAGATGGCTTTAGAAATAGGGTTAATGAGGCATTGAAGAAATTCTACAAATCCTTTAATGGCAAAATATTAACTAGGGAGAGAACAGGGCCCCTTAACGGTCAGTAAGGCGACCTATTTACAGAACCACAACAGATTTGAGGGATACAAAACAAGTATTTCTCCTCAGTATTTAATGTGGAGGAGGTTACAAGAGCGAGAGAATGAAGAACTATGCAGTGATACGTTGAAAAGTATCCACATTTCAAGGAGATTTTAAATACAAAAAAAGGTGAACTAATCCTTGGGACCTGATCAGTTGTATCCGAGATGTTTGCGGGAAGCTAGGAAAGAGATTGCTTATGTATTTTGCTGATATATCTGTAACATTGATTTTCACAGGTGAGGTGTCAAAAGACTGGAGGGCTGCTAACATAGTGGCATTATTTAAGAAAGTAAGGAAAAAAACCAGATTTAGATCGTTGAGCAGGACGTCAATGGTGACTAATTTGTTGGAGGGGATTTCGAGGAAAAGGATCGATATGCATTTGGATAGAACAGGACTGAAGAGGGCTTTGTACATTGGAGATCACGTCTCACTGACTCGGTGGATTTTTTTGAGGAAGTTATGAAGATGATTGATCAAGGCAGGACAGTGGATGTTGTCTTTATGGAATTCAGTAAGAAAACCAAACTGTTCTACATGGTAGACTGGTAAGCATGGTTAGACTGCCTGGGATCCAGGGAAATCTCGCCAGTTAGATCAATAATTTTCTTGAATATTGGAGACAGTGCGTGAGAGTGAACATTTGTTCATTAAACTTGGAGACCTGTGACCATTGGTTTGCCGCAAAGATCAATTGTGGGCCCATTGCCTTTTGTCACTGATACAAATCATTTACATTTGAGTATATGAAGTATGGTCAGTAAGTTTGTAGATAACAACAAATTTGTTGGTGTAGCCGACAGTGAAGAATATCTCTCAGACTATAATTGGGACGTTGCTGAGGTGAACCGAGGAGTGGCAGATGGAGTTTATTTTAGTTAAATGTGAGCTGTACCATTTTGGCAAGACACATCAAGGCAAGACATGTAGGTAGGGTCCCGTCGAAAGCTGCCAATCAAGGAGAACTCCATCGAAATTATCGACTCCCTACAGTGAGGAAACAGGCTATTCGGCCCATCGAGGCCACACCGAACCTCTTAACAGTATCCCACTGGACAAACTTCTACCCTATCCCTCTGAGCCTGCATTTCCCATGGCTAATCCACCTCGCCTACACATCCCTGGATACTTTACGCAATTTAGCATTGCCAATATACACTAATCTGTATATCTTTACACTGTCGGAGGAAAACATATCATCCGGAAGAAACTCACGCAGACACGGGGAGAATGCGCAAACTCCACACAGGCAGTCATTCAAGGATGGAATTAAACCCAGATCGCTGTGCTCTGAAGCAGCAATGCGAGTCACTGAGCTACTGTGTCTCCTTGTGGTGCAGGATTTCCGTTCCTTGAAAGTGCTGTCACAGGTAGACAGTGTAGTGAAGAAGGAACTTGGTGATCTTCCCTTTATTGGTGCGTGCTTTGAGTCTAAGCGTTTGCATGACGTGTTGCACCTGTACGGGACATTGGTTTGGCCACTTTTGTAATATTGCCTTTATTTCCGGTCTCCCTGATGTCGGAAAGATGTTGTCAAACTTGAAACGGTGCAGAACAGATTTAAAAGAAGGTTGCAGGTGTTGGAGGTTTTGAGCTACAGGGAGAGTTTGAATAGGCTGGGACTATTTTCAAGGGTTGAGGCTGAGGGGTGACCTTAATGTGGTTTATAAAATCATGAGGGGCATAGAAAAGGTAAACAGTCAACCCAGGATAGGCGAGTCCAAAATTAGAAAACAAAGTTTAAGGTGAGAGGGGAAAGATTTAAAAAGGGACATGAGGGACAACATTTTCACACAGAGACCGCTGTGTGTATGGGTCGAGCAGCCAAAAGAGGTGGTGGAGGCAGGTATAGTTACACCATTTAAAAGGCATTTGGATGGATACATGCATGGGAAGTGTTTAGAGGGAGATGGGCCACCTGCTGGCAAGGGGAACGAGATTAATTTAGGATATTTGGTCAGTCAGAAAGGTATTTTTCCGTGCTGTGAATCTCTGAGACTCTATTGCCTCTTGCGTGTATGACACAGGAACAGGAGGAGGCTATTCAGCCTCTGAATTCTGTCAGTCAGCTTGTTTGCTCAATTGCTGAGAGTAAAATACAAAAATACATCATTCAAATTTTGATGGTGTTTTAGTCAAGAGATGCTGTAAGGAATGTGAAGAGTCCATTAAGGCCCTCAACTCCATTCCACAGGAGTAGCAGGTGAGCACAGAACTATTGGAGCCTGTTAGTCAGTAGCAGGAGGAGGACATCTAGTATTGGAAACCTTGGATCAGGAGGCAGTCACTCAACAGCCCAAGTTTGGGACACAGGAACAAGAGGCAGTCATTCAACTGTTTGAGACTGTGACACAGAGAGAGGGGAGTCACTCAGAGCTCGAAACTGGGGCACAGGGAAATCTGGAGGTTAGTGAGGCCGCAGCATCCTGTTATGCAAGGACAGCAGAAGGTGACTCACTTCTCCAGCAGTATGGGACACTGGGAGAGAAGGGGAGTTTGCTTGGAACAAACAGAAATATATGAATAAGTTGCATTAGTGGTCCATTCGATCCTGCCCCACCATTCACGAAGACCACGTCTGATCTGATTGTGATTCCCTCATCCCATTTTGCGGAGACTCCGCTCTCTGCAGCCTCTGCTCCATTTCTTGGTCATGTTGCAGGCTCAGGTGCTGCCACAACACTCACCATGACTCATCCAGAAGGATGGGTCTAACAGGATAAGTCAGGATTTGAAGAGTCCAATCACAAGAATGAAAAGACAAAATAAAGGTATTCTCAGATGTTTAGTACTCTCACATTCGCAATCCAACTCACACAACCAGCCCATCCATTACATATTCAGGATGGAGCACTGTGTAGATCCGGCTGGTGTAGAGCTGTATGCAACCCACCAATGTCCAGAGTGAAACTCTGTGCAGCCCATACCAATGCTTGATCTATAATCCTGGGCTAAATGTTCAGTGTGGGGAACTGTGCAGTCCACACTGGTTCATTCATATATCAACCCAGGCTGTTGCATTGTTCAGTAACACTGTGTTAGATCACTGCCCAGTGTGGGGAAACTTGCAGCCAATGTTGGAACTGACAGAATGTGCAGCTCCCATCCATTTACAGCTCCATATCTCCACTGCACCTTGACAAGGGATGCTGCGAATGTGAAAGTCACTGCCAGGAAGAGATGTAAATGGAAGCAATTTAAACACCAATAGTTCTGATTAAGGCGCGTATCACTCTAGTATTTAAAGATGAAATAACTGAGGTAATATCCAATGAGTTTTTGTGAACTGGGCAAAGTAGTAAGAGCGGGATGGTGATGTTTTAATGGTTGCGCTATAAGCTTCTAAATAATCAATGGGAATTAGAGGAATAAATATACAGCGAGACTGGCTTGATTGCAGGAGTAATAGTGTTTTCATAATAGGTTACTTTAATTTTCCTCACATAGACTGAGACTTCCAGACCGTCAAGAACTGAGATCGAACGTAATTTGTTAAGTGTGTTCAGGAAAGTTTCAACAAGCAATATATAGAGAGTCCTACTGGGGAAGGGACAAACTTAAACTACATTTGGGAAATAGGGTAAGATAGGTGACAGAGATAAAGTGGGGGAGAATTTTGGGAAAAGTGACTAGAGCTGTATTAACTTTAAAATAGTTATGGTACGGACAAAATTTGTCCACGGATTCAGGTTCTAAGTTGGGGCAAGGCGTATTTTGTTGAAATTAGACAGGGGATTGCAGGGCATGTTTGGAGTATGTATTTTTCCAGGGCATGTTTTTTTTCCAGGTAAAAGGATCCCAGGAAAGTGGGAGGGCTTCAAAAGTGAGATAGTTCGAGTTCAAGGTCTCCATGCCCCTGTGAGGGTGAAGGGAAAGTGAGTTTGGAAGAGAGAACCCTGGATGACAAGCGATATTGAGGCTCTGACCAGCAAGAAAAGGAGGCGTGGCTCAGGTACAGGCAGCTGGGACCAAGGGAATCCCTGGAGGTACAAGGTACTGAAGAAGGAAATCAGCAGGGCGAAAAGACGGTATAAGATAGCCTTGGCTGAGCAGATTGGTGAGAATCCAAATTTAGTATAGTAAAGAAAAAGAACAACCAGAGAGAGAATAGGACGTCTTATAATCCAAAATGGGCACGCATGTGTAAAACCTCAAGAGATGGGTGAGTTCCTCAATTCCCCCTCTGTGTTTATCATGAAGAAAGACATGAAGACCTGTGACCTTAGGGACGTTAATTGTCATATCTTGGTACAGTCCATATCACAGTAGAGGTGCTTTTGGACATATTAGAATGCTTAAAGTCAGAAAAATCTCTTGGTCCTGACCAGATATATCGAAGAGTACTGCAAGAGGCGAGAGAAGATAGTTCAGGGGTCAAGGACCCGGAATACTGTGCGGTAACAAATGTGCCCTTATTCAAGAAGTGCTGCAAAGAAAAGCCTGGGAAATATAGACCATTAACTTCACATCTGTTTTCGGTAAACCACGTGAGAAGGTTCTGAGATAGAAGCTATGCATGCATTTGGAAATACAGAGTCTGACTTTGAGCAGTCAGCACAGCTTTCTGCGTGGCAGATCATGCCTTACACATTTGTTAAAGATTTTGAGGAAGTGACCAGAAAGGTTGACCAGGGCAGGGTTGTGGACATAGTCAATGTGGATTGCAGTAAGGCCTTTGATAAGGTTCCACATGGAAGGGCGCTCTGGAAGGTTAGATCGCATGGAGTCCAATGTAAACTGGCAAATTGGCGACACAATTGGCTTGACGTTATGAAGCAAATGGCTATGGTGGAGGTAAGTTTGTCGGACTCCAGGCCTGTGACTAGTGGAGTGCCACAGTGGTCGATCATCAGCCCATTGCTGTTTGTTGTCTATAATCAATGATTTGGACCAGAGTGCACAGTGCAAGGTTAGGAAGTTTGCAGATGACTCTAAATTAGGAGGCATCATTCATAGTGAGGAACATTATCAGAAATTGCAGCAGTACCTTGGTCAGCTGAGGAAGTGGGCTGAGAAATAACAACTGGCGTTTAATATAGATAAGTGTGACTTCTTGCATTTTGGAAAGTCAAATCCAGGTAGGTGTTTAATGATGAATGAGAGGGTCTTAAGGCGTGTAGTGGAACAAAAGGACATTGGAGATCAGGTGCACGGCTGTCTGAAATTTGAGTCACAGATACACAGGACAGTGAAAAAGGATGTTGGCACACTGGACTTCATCAGCACATTGAGTTTAGAAGTTGGGACGTTATGTTGCAGTTGTACAGGATGTTGTTATGGCTGCAGTTGGAGTATTGGGTTCAGTTTTGTTCACCTTGCTCTAGAATGGATATTATTGAACGAGAAAGTGTGTAGAAGAAATTTACAAAGATGTTTCCTGGGCTAAAGCCTCTAAGTTATAGGCAGAGGTTGGACAGGTTAGAAGTAATTTCTTTACAGCGTCGGAAACTGAGAGGGTTCTTACAGAAGTGTAACTCTTATAAAACTATGAGAGGCGTGCATAGGGTGAATACTTCAAATTTGTTCCCAAGATTGCGGAATCGAGGACTAGAGGACACCCATGAATGTTTGGAAAGGAAAAAAATATATAAAAAGGAACCTGAGGGGCAACTTTTTTCCACAGAGTGTGGTACGTGTATGGACTGAGCTGCCAGTGGAAGTGGTTGAGGTGGGTACAATAACAACATTGAAAAGGCATTTGGACAAATACACAGATAGGAAAGGATTAGAGGGATACAGAGCAAGGGCAGGGAAATGGGATGAGTGTGGATGGACACTTTGGTTGGCGTGGACCAGCTGGGCCAAGTGGTCAGTCATACTGGCAGTCTCATGCAGTTTGACTGTAAATGAGTGTGTTTTGGAGTGGAGGCAGAGATGGGGGCATTGAGAAAAAATGTCATGAAAGGATATGTTCACAGATTTCAGAATGCTGAAATGAAGACATTTCGGTAGTATCAGACAACACGGGTCAGTATTATGAAGAATTATGAGTGAAAGGGATATTGCTGTGAGTTCAAGCGACGGAGAGTTTTGGATGAGCATTAGTTCTGCAGCTTTGTAACTGGAAGTGAGGACAGCAGAGTTTTCGCCTCACTGGGCTGAATCAAACAAAAAACTGTCTCAGTGACATTTTCTTTGAGTGTGACAGAGGGATTGTCTGCACAAGGCTGAGCTAGTTTCATGGTGCTATCTTACCAAACTCATCTCATTCACTACTTATCCCACTCCATAGTGTCCCTCTCATACAATGCCAGACGATTCTCCCACCCATCATGACTGGAGGTACTCACAGTCGCCTGGATATCCCTGGATATTCTGTGATTCCTGGCAATGATGCCATTTCTAAAATTCCAATTGGCACACGGTGGAACTTCCTCAGTTTCGAGCTGCCCTGCACTGTTTACCCGAGCATGGCAGGTAAGGGGAAATTACACCGCGGTTTGTCGACAGCAGCACGAAGGTCCTGGTGGATGGGCTAGTATAAAGGGGGACCATTCTCTTCCCAGAGGGATCACACCAGCAGACCCACTGAGCCTGGTCTGAGCTCACCACCCAGCTCAGTGCAGTATCTTCGTCTGAAGAAATGCCCAGCAATACAGGACAAGCATCACTTATCTTGACCCCTTTTTCAGGATAAGGGTCACCGTATTGTCTTTGCTCCATCACACTCACTGTATAGCTGTTATAGCACCAACCCCCGAACAAGGCTCATGCTCCACCATTCTCACTACTGCATGCATCATCTTCCCTCTCTTTCTCTCTTGCATTTCTAGTGCCCCCACACAGTTATAGAATATTCTAGAGAATGCCAATTATGGAATGTTCCAGATAATGTTCCAACTTATTCCCAATTGAAGGAGAACGGCTGTGCCCCAGTGTGTAACACGTGAGAGGATGGAATAGAGATGCACGTTTTTCAAATCACACACAATTAAAATCCATCATGAGGCCATTCAGTACTTCAAATATGCTCCAACATTCATTACGTTCGGTGGTGATCTGATGGTTTTCTCAGCTCCATGTTACAGGAACTTCCAGTCATTCAACCCCCAGGTTCCTGTTACCGAGCAGACGATTCTCAGACATTTTTTTCCCCCGGGTTTCTTCTAGCATGTGTTCAGAAGGCATTTCCCATGGGGACGGACTCTCCTAACAATATATTTCATCTGATTTATAAATTCATGCACCAGTCAGCATGCTTTCCACAGACCAATCAAAAACATGCACTTATTTTATGGTTATCTATACCCAATCACCATTAGTCATTCTGTTTATTTCACTTGTCTCACCTTATTGTATTCAGCCAAAGAAAGCTTCCAAACATATGTCTCAATATAAAATACAATTTCTAGCAGAGAACGTTTTTATCCTCAGCCGTTATCATGATTGTTATCTCAAATATACCTTTTACCTTGTCATGAAAGTTTCTCTTGCCCTTTGCCTGTGACTGATTCTGTGTGTAACAGTTACACAGTCTCCCACTCAGTTGGCTGGATGGTTGGTTTGTGATGCAGAGGGAGGCCACCAGCGCAGGTTCAATTCCCCACACTGACTGAGGTTACCATGAAAGGGATGCTCTCTCAACCTCACCCCATCACCTGAGGTGTGGTGACAATCAATGTAAACAAACATGAGTGGTCGATCTAATGAGAGTTCTTTGAGACTGTATTCTATCAATGTTAGCATTTTAATTTTTTTACAAAGTTTTTAATTGAAGAAGGAAGTTTTATTATTATATTAAACCAATAACAAAACAACTCAAAGAACTGAACAAAATTACACCCTTGTGCATGTATAAACTAAACAAGTTAAAGTCTCTGAACGGACAGAAGAAAAACAAAAATAAACAATAAATAATAAATAAATTATTCGGCTCAGCATAACAAACAATAGTTCTCGTTCTTCGAGAGCATTACAAATTCATATGTTCATAATTCTTCATATGTGATTCATTAGACAATATCGTCATGGCTATATAAATGCCCTTTTTAAAGTGGCAGATAAGCCTGTATCACGGTAATCCAAAAAGGGTTGCGATATCTGATATAAATCTCTACTTTTCAGTGCACCATACTGGTGAGAAAGTCCAAAGGGATATTTCCCATGACGAGCATAAAACGACCCAACAGACCCGGGGGTTTTTCAGACATCCAACAGAACAGAATATATTTCCTAGCACCGGAAGTATGGGGGAGATACTAAACGAGTATTTTGCATCATTATTTACTGTTGAAAAGGATATGGAAGACGGGAAATGTAGGGTAATAGATGGTGACTCCTTGCAAACTGTCCATATTACAGAGGAGAAAGTATTGGATGCCTTGAATCGGGTCCACAGGACCTGATCAGGTATACCCGAGAACTCTGTGGGAAGCTAGAGAAGTGATTCCTGGGCCTCTTGCTAAGATATTTGTATCATCGATAGTCACAGGTGAGATGCCGGAAGACTGGAGTTTGGCAAACGTGGTGCCACTGTTTAAGAAGGGTGGTAAAGAGAAGCCAGGGAACTATAGACCGGTGAGCCTGACCTCAGCGGTGGGCAAGTGGTTGGAGGGAATCCTGAGGGACAGGATGTACGTGAATTTGTAAAGGCAAGGACTGATTAGGGATAATCAACATGGCTTTGTGCGTGAGAAATCATGTCTCACAAACTTGATTGCGTTATTTGAGGAAGTAACAAAGAGGACTGATGAAGGCAGAGGGGTAGATGTGATCTACATGGACTTCAGTAAGGGTTTTGAAAAGATTCCCCATGGGAGACCGATTAGCAAGGTTAGATCTCATGGAATACAGGGAGAACTAGCCATTTGGATACAGAACTGGCTCAAAGGTAGAAGACAGAGGTTGGTGGTGGAGGGTTGTTTTTCAGACTGGATGTCTGTGACCAGTGCAGTGCCAGAAGGATCGGTGTTGGATTCATTACTTTTTGTCATTGACATGAATGATTTAGATGCGAGCATAAGAGGTACAGTTAGTAAGTTTGGAGATGACACCAATATTGGAGGTGTAGTGGTCAGCGAAGACGGTCACCTCAGATCACAACGGGATCTTGACCAAATGGACCAATGGGCTGAGAAGTGGCAGATGGAGTTTAATTCAGATAAATGTGAGGTGCTGCACTTTTGGAAAGCAAATTTTAGCAGGACTTATACACTTAATGTTAAGGTCGCAGGGAGTGTTGCTGAACAAAGAGACCTTGGAGTGTAGGTTCATAGCTCCTTGAAAGTGTAGTCGCAGGTAGAAGGAAGAAAGCGTTTTGTATGCTTTCCTTTATTGGTCAGAGTATAGAGTACAGGTTTTGGAAGATCATGTTGCGGCTGTACAGGATATTGGTTAGGCCACTGTTGGAATATTGCGTGCAATTCTGGTCTCCTTCCTATCGGAAAGATGTTGTGAATCTTGAAAGGGTTCAGAAAAGATTTACAAGGAGGTTGCCAGGGTTAGAGGATTTGAAATATAGAGAGAGGCTGAACAGACTGAGCTGTTTCCCCTGGAGCGTCGGAGGCTGAGGGGTGACATCATAGCGGTTTACAAAATTATGAGTGGCATGGATAAGGTAAATAGGTAAAGTCTTTTCCCTGGGGTCGGGGAGTCCAGAACTAGAGGGGCATAGTTTTAGGGTGAGAGGAGAAAGATATAAAAGAGACCTACGTGGCAACTGTTTCACACAGAGGGTGGTGCGTGTATGGAATAAGCTGCCAGGTGTAGTGGGGGAGGCTGATGCAAGTGCAACATTTAAGAGGAATTTGGATGGGTAAAAGAATAGGAATGGTTTGGAAGGATATGGGCTGGGTGCTGGCAGGTGGGACTAGATTGGTTTGGGATATGTGATCGGCATGGACGGGTTTGACTGAAGCGTCTGTTTCCATGATTTACATCTATATGCCTCTATGACTCTGACTTATATTAATCTCTGTTTTTTGGTGCACCATTCTGGTGAGAAAGTCCAAAGGGGTATTCTCCATGGTGAGCTTACAAAGACCCAACAGACGCGGGAGTTTTCAGACATCCAACACAAACGCATATTTTTCCTAGCACAGAAAGTAAGGATATATATTTTTCCCATGTGCATCTGCGTAATATATTTTGGGCAGGCCCAGGAAAAAAGAAACCGGGTCCATCTCCAATTCGGTCACCCAGACTCACTCTACTGCACCTAACACAGTGCTCCAATATATATGAAGCCTGCAGCAGGACCACATGCAATAAGCAAGAGTGCCTGTAGTCATTCTGCATTAAGGGCATGCTGAAGATAATCCCACTTTGAATTTTCAGAGAAAATCTGGTGTCAGATAGACTCTATGAAGAATTTTCAACTGCATGAAATGGGTCCTATTACAGATCAAAATCCTTCGTGCATTTTCACAAATATCCTCCCATGTCTCCGAATAGATCTAAACCCCCAACTCTCTCGCACAGACGTCACGAAGCTTCACAGTCTTGTCTGAGAGGGCACTGTGCTGACAGAGAGTGTAATTCTTAGCATTAAGAACCCACTCCTCTATATCGGATCTATAAGTGTCTGTTAAAAGTATTTTTTAATCAAATTTCTAATCTGGAAAAAACTGAAGAAGTCTCTAATAGGTCGTCCATATTTACCAGTTATTTGACCAAATGATATCATTGTTTCTCCCTCAAGTAACATATGGTCGCTCAGTGGTTTGCACTGCTGACTCACCGCACCAGGGTCACAGGTTTGGTTCCAGCCGAGGATGACTGGCTGCGTTGAATTAGGATATTCTGAACTCTGTCTGCATAGGTTTCCTCCCATAGTCAGGAAGATGTGTAGGTTAGATTAATTGGCCATTGATAAATTGCTCATAGTGTTCCAGGATCTCTAAGTTGGGGCATTAATCAGGGTAAATATAGGATGGTAGGGGAATGGATCTGGGTGGGTTAATCTTCAGAGGGTCGAAGTGGACTTGTGGGGCCCAAGGACCTGGTTCCACTCTGTAGGGATTCTACCAATTCTAACTCACCCAAGCAAGGTACACCCCTCGCTGCCCACAGTTTACACCTGGAATCCATTATCCCCATTTGACAATCCGGTATACCAATTACAGGGGTAAGAAACATGGTAATGGCTGTATTGCCCTCGATCTGACTCAATCTCCGTCATGTTTTAACAGTATTTATCATCATTAGATTATGATAATATTCCATAAACATTGTCAATTTATCTAAGAACAACAGACTAATAAGGGGTCACTTTGTCTGAGAGGACTCAATGTCTAGCCATATCGATGCCGAGGTCTCAGCGGCCCAGACACTCAATTACAATGAAAAAAAAACTTAATTGCTTGTTTTCAATATGGGAGATCAACTCCTCACAATCTGTGGGGTAGATGCAATTTTGTTAGCTTGATAAAGAATCGCTTATGGTGCCAAATAAAAGAGAGAAACCAGCCATTTTTTCTAAAAAAAAATTTTTAGATCACTTACAGTGTGGAAACAGGGTCTTCAGCCCAACGAGTCCAAACCGACTCGTTGCGAAGGATGGAAGGAGGGGTTCGTGACTGTATGAGTGACAGAACATGTTAAACATCAGCCCTGACAATAGGTTTATAAATTATTTATAAACATCGCAAGGAAATCTGTCAGAAACGTGCACCTTTACATTCTGAAGCTGCTTCACACCCTTCTGTGCTGAGAATGGTGCATGAAGGCACAACACAGATTCAGGGGTTCCTCCTGGAAGACCCAGGTTCTTGAAACATGACTCCATCTTAATCCATCTATCCTCATAATGCTCAGTCTGAAATAATTCAGAGAAAAGTCTCGGACAGGCTGCATTAATCTTTTTTGAATTGAAGGTAAGGATCCCAGTACCTTCCCTAATTGAGGTAATGGCTTGAGAGGGGCGCTCGTTTTCCTGGCAAGATAGAATAAATACCTGCCTGGCTTATCACCATGTTCAAACAGCCTTTGTTTTACAAAAGTAAATTCCTTCTTGACTGTCTGTGTGAGCGTGGAATTCACTGTAGACCGAAGCGTTGTGATCCTCTGCAGCTTAGCCACTGAAGGTCTATCACAGTATGCATCTTGGCTGCCCTCAGCTGTGCCTCAACCCAGCGTTCCTGCTCGCCCTTCTGCTGCATCCTAAGGAATAATTATTCCCTTCGCATAAGCCTTAGCAATTTCCCATAGAATGGATGGCTTACTGATTGAATCTGAATTAATGGCTAAGAAAGTTCTGAATTCATTACAGAAATACTCAATGAACTAACTAGCCTTAAGAATAAAGGGATACATTCGCCAGTGTCTCGAATCTGTTATATTTCCCTTGATCTTAATCAAAAAGTATGGTCAGAAATGGTAATATTCCCAATTGTGCAGGAAGCCACCGAATCTAAGATTGTTGCAGGGATGGGGAAGATATCAAACGTCGTGTGGCATTTCTGCGGGTTAAAGAAGATAATAAAAGCCCTACTTGTGAGGTAGATGTGCCTCCAGACATCTACCGGCTCTAGTTCTGCACGCAAATCCACCAATTGGTTACATTATAACGAGGGCATTGAGGGACCTTCGGACATTCTGTCCACCGTGGGGTCCATAAGAGAGTTGAAATCTCCTTCTATGATAATGTGTCATGATGCAAGATAACTGAATTTGGAAAACGCACCTACCAGGATCTTAAGAATGTGCACCAGGGGGTGGGGGTGCTGTTGGGGGTGGGGTGTCGCAATTACTATTCAAAATACTGGATATTTACCATAGTTCAAGGCGTGGGTGATTGTGATCCTCCCGTGAGTGTCAAGTACAATCTAGTAATTTAAATGGAAGATTCTTATTATCCAGTATGGCTTCTCCCCTACTCCTAGTATTAAAAGACGAAACAAAACCCGTTCAAACGCGTCCTGCTGTAACGTCAAGTGTTCCTTGTCATCAAGATGCATCTCCTGCAATAGGACAACATCCACTCTCTCAGTTTTAAGACTAGAAAGTAAATTTTTCTCTTGACTGGCCAATGGCTCCCCTTAATGTTCCAGGTACACCATTTAAGCACATCATTATCCAGGACACACTGCAGCAACATTTGGACTCGAGAGAGGAAGAACTTGAATTACTGATCATTAATAAAAAAAAGTCTCATCGAGCTTAAAAACTACACAAACTAAAACTACTACAACGGACAAGCTCTCAAAATTTCGAAAACTAAACAGAAAAAGAAACTAAACAATATCGATAGGGGAATTTAAAATGTCCACAAAGTTTTCGCTTTCTCCGCAGAGTCAGACGAGTTCATGGATCCATTAAATTCAATGCGGAGAATCGTTGGGTACCAGAGGGAATACTGATTCCGGAGTTCCCTTACTCTTCTCTTGATAGGTGTTAGACTTGGAAGCAGGTGAGCACTTTGGTGACACCGATCACAATTCTGTTATGTTTACTTTAGTGATAGCAAGGGGTAGGTGTATACCACTGGGCAAGAGTTACAGCTGGGGGAAAAGGCAATTACGATTCGATTAGGCACGATTTCGGAAACATAGGAGGGAGAAGGAAACTGAAGGGGATAGGCACATTAGAAATGTGGAGCTTATTAAAGGAAAAAATACCGTGTGTCCTAATAGGTATGTACCTGTCAGGCAGGGAGGAAGCTGTAAGGTGCACGAGCCGTAGTTTACGAAGGAAATGGAATCTCTGGTCAAGAGGAAGAAGAAGGCTTATGTTAGAATGAGATGTGAAGGCTCAGTTAGGGCGCTTGAGGGTTACAAGGTAGCCAGGAAAGACGTAAAGGGAGAGCTCAGAAGAGCCAGGAGAAGACATGCGAATTGTTGCCGGATAGAATCAGGGTAAACCATAAGGCTTTCTATAGGTATTTAAGGAATAAAATAATTACGAAAGTAAGATTAGGGACAATCAAGGATAATAGTGGGAAGTTGTATGTGGAGTCAAAGTAGATAGGGGAAGCGGTAAATGAATATTTTTCAACAATATTCACTCTAGAAAATAACAATGTTGTCAAGGAGATTACTGAGATACAGGCTACTAGAGTAGTTAGGATTGAGGTTCACAAGGAGGACGTATTAGAAATCCTGCAGAGTGTGAAAGTAGGTAAGTCTCCTGGGCCGGATGGGATTGATCCTAGGATTCTCTGGAAAGCCAGAGAGGAGATTGCTGAGCCTTTGGCATTGATCGTTCAATCGTCATTGTCTACAGGAATAGTGCCAGAAGACTGGAGGATGGGAAATGTGGTACCCCTGTTCAAGAAGGTCAGTACAGACAATCCTGGTAATTATAGACCAGTGAGCCTTACTTCAGTTGTTGGTAAAGTGTTGGAAAAGGCTTTAAGAGATAGGATTGAAAATAATCTAGCAAAGAACAATTTGATTAGGGATATTCAGCACGGTTTTGTGAAGGGTAGGTCGTGCCTCACAAACCTTATTGAGTTCTTTGAGAAGGTGACCAAACAGGTAGATGAGAGTAAACCGGTTGATGTGATGTTTATGGATTTCAGCAAGGCATTCGATAAGGTTCCCCACAGTAGACTATTGTACAAAATGCGGAGGAATGGGATTGTTGGAGATATAGCAGTTTGGATCAGTTATTAGCTTGCAGAAAGATGGCAGAGGGTCCTGGTTGATGGGAAATGTTCATCCTGAAGTCCAGTTAGTAGTGGGTCGGTGTTGGGTCCACTGCTCTTCGTCATTTACATAAACGACCTGGATGAGGGTGCAGAAGGGTGGGTTAGTAAATTTGCAGACGACACTAAGATTGGTGGAGTTGTGGATACTGACGAAGGATGTGATAGGTTACAGATAGACATAGATAAGCTGCAGAGCTGGGCTGAGAGGTGGCAAATGGAGTTTAATGTGGACAAGTGTGAGGTGATTCACTTTGGTCGGAGTAAACGGAATGCAAAGTACTGGGATAATGGTAAGATCCTTGGTAGTGTAGATGAGCAGAGAGATCTCGGTGTCCAGGCACACAGATTCTTGAAAGTTGCCACCCAGGTTGACAGGGTTGTTAAGAAGGCATACTGTGTTTTAGCTTTTATTAATAGAGGGATCAAGTTCAGGAACCATGAAGTTATGCTATAGCAGTACAAAACTCTAGTGCGGCCGCACTTGGAGTGTTGTGCACAGTTCTGGTCACCGCATTATAAGAAGAATGTGGAAGCTTTGGAAAGGCTGCAGACGAGATTTACTAGGATGTTGCCTGGTATGGAGGGAAGGTTTTACGAGGAAAGGCTGAGGGACTTGAGGCTATTTACGTTAGAGAGCAGAAGGTTGGGAGGTGACTTAATAGAGACATATAAGATAATCAGAGGGTTAGATAGGGTGAGCCTTTTTCCAAGAATGGTGACGGCGAAGATGACGGGGCATAGCTTTAAATTGAGGGGTGATAGATATGGGACAGATGCCAGAGGTAGTTTCTTTACTCAGAGAGTAGTAAGGGTATGGAATGCTTTGCCTGTAACGGTCGTAGATTCGCCAACTTCAAGTACATTTAAGTCGTCTTTGGACAAGCATATGGACATACATGGAATAATGTAGGTTAGTTGGGTTTCAGATTTGTATGACAGGTTGACGCAACATCGAGGGCCGAAGGGCCTGTACTGCGCTGTAATGTTCTATGTTCTATATCATCAAAAGATATTTTTCTGAATCACCGCCGCCGAAACGTTCCGAAAGGACATAATCCTGGAGCCTGTGAATTAAAGGCATTGGATCTTTCAGCTGGGTTCTGGAAGCTTCCATTAGACTTTGTTTATCCTCATAACTATGCGGACTGGGCAAGAGCGCTGGTCTGAGCCTGACCTGTGCACCGTAACCCGATGAACTGTCTTAGTCTTCACCCGTTCCTCTTCAGTTTCGAAGTGAAGGAATCACTGCAGCCAGTTCTCAAAAAATACTCAGTGGCTGACCACCTGCTGTTTGGGCCAGCAGACCGACGATGTGAACATTCTTCATCCTGTCCCTGTTCTCAAGGTCGTCATCATGTTCAGTTAAGATACGGACCTGTTTTTCAACGGTGAGGATCCTCTCTCGTGAGGAATTTATTATCACACACTCTGTCATGCAGTTCGGCGCTTGACATCGTCCATTTTGTTTCTAAGGCTGTCAAGTTGCTGCTCATGTTTTTGGAGCACGTCTGAGAGTGGTAGTGGTTCTAGCCTCTGCTGAACCCTTCTTCAATCATAGCTTCAATCATTTCACATAACTTGGTGACCGAAGCCCTGGTGAGTAACTGGGTCCATGGAACGAGCAGAGTAGGTTGCAGCTACAGCCTCAGGCATGCTCGATGCTTCTGACGGGTGCACCGTGTGTTTGGACTGACTTGATCCTTTCCCATGTTTTATCATTTGCACTTGACAAACCGGGATCAGTAAAGATTCTATCACTCTTTTAGGTTTGAAGTTTAAGGAAGTTGCTGGGATGTAGTGGGTTAGGGAATCACTTTGCCCGTGCTGTGATGCAGAGCCCAACAAAGCAGACCTTCCAGATCACCACTATCGTGGATTCCCCCTTTATATTTTATATATATTATCATTTCGGTTTGCATTATATTCTTGGATGTTCTGGAGCAATGTGATTTTGTATCACTGTCTACATTTTCCCCTACACTGCAAATTGCTGCCCATTCCTCGATAATCCTTGGCTCTGTTGTTACTTATGAACCTTCTCTCTGTGCCTCAAAAATATTCAATATCTCTTCCTCAAAAGCTCTGTGGGGAAGAGTGTTCCAAATACTCTCACAACTGAGAAAACAAAAGTTAACCTCAACTGTGTGTGAGATCATTTTTGTCTCCTTACCTGAGAAAGGATATAATCAATTTGGAAGCAGTTCAGAGATGTTTCACTTCATCTTCAGAGGATCTTTTATTATGAAGGCTTTAACAGGTTACACTTGGAATCAGAGGTGATGTTATTGAAACATACAAAACCGAGAGCAAAGTGGATCAGATAGATACCCACTGGGTGTTTGTATAGTCCAAACTTCTTGTCATTTTTATAGAATCTCTTCAGTGTGGAAGCAGGAAATTCCGTCCATCAAGTCCACATTGACTCTAGGAACAGTATACCCCCCGAACCTGCGCCCCCCCCCCACTCTATACATGTAACCCTGCATTTCCCATCACTAACCAATCTAACCTACACATCCCTGGGCACTATGGGCAATTTAGCATGGCTAATCCACTCTAAGCTGCATATCTTTGGACTGTGGGAGGAAACTGGAACACTGGTAGGGAACCCACAAAGACATGGGGAGAATGTTCAAAATCCAAATAGAGGGTTGCCCGAGGTTGGAATTAAACGCAGCTCCTTGGCGATGGGAGGTAGCAGTGCTAACCACAGATCCACTATGTGCATCTGTTAGTTCTATTAGTTACTTCTGGCTGACTTAAGAAATCTGCCTGACTTGTTCCTGTCACTGAACCTCAACCAGTCTGAGACCTTTATCATCTGCCATATTACCAACCTGGTTACATTTCAAATTTGTTGTAAGCAGTGGAAAAGTGGGACTAGAAAAGGAAAGACTGACACCCTCCATCCTCAGTCACAACTGGAGTGAGAAGAAATCACAAAGTGGTATTTCATTCCCGTGGGAATTCTCTTTCCCAGAATTTGGGATGGCCAGATATTTATATTATACCGAGGCTGGCTTTGTCTATAGACAGGTGAATCAGGGATATTGGTGCAGGGAGAGCAATGTGCAACTGGGACCACAATGAGATGAGCCACGACTTTATTTACTGGTGAAGTAATGTCAAAGGGCTGAATGGCCCCCTCGTGTCCCTCAGCCCTGTGTTCTGATGTTCCATTCAGACATTCGGACCTGCTACACAAGAACAGATCGAGGCCACTTCGATGGTTAGGTGCAGTTGCGGAAATGTACGTGGAAAATGCAGGCTGGGCCAGAAAGTGCCCCCACCACTCCCCCTCCCCCCCCACCCCAAACCCTGCTTCCAGGCTTCCCCTCTCTGTAAATTCTGCTCCAGATGAGGAACATATTGCAGCCGCAGTTTAGCTGGGAATACAACCCCATACCCCCCACGCAGGGTTAAAACAACAAATCCTCTGCCCTTCCTGAATGCAACATTTTACAACACAATTTCCAGAAAAATAACCCGTTACTTTCTAAAAGCCTAGCATGTGAAATGAATAAATAGGAACAATACTAAGGCGACATGAAACGCTTACTAATGCCAATAAGAAGTTAAGCATCTGAATTCCTTTGTCTAAAGGGGATAATGATCACTACAGTGAAAATGTATCTGTGGCCATATCTATATAATACCATATGGTCAACATTCTCCCTCCTGCCCTCCCTGTGACTGTTTGTGGTTGTGTCTTCTTTATCTTGCAATTAATAGAGAGAACCCCTTTCCCCAATTTACACCTTAATTTAAACCCCTTTTACAGAACCTTCTCATTCACGACTGTTAAAAGAACAGGAGTAGGTCAATCGGCCCCTCAAGCTAACCCTGACATTTAATAAGAACATGGCTGATCTACCCCAGGGCTCAACTCCACTTTCTTGCCGACTCCTTGTATCCTTCCACACCTCTCTGGGTCAGGGAATTCCAGACATTCACTACCTTCTGAGAGAAGACATCGGTTTGCATCTCAGATTGAAATCGATGTTCCTTATTCGGTATCTATATCCTCGAAGAATGAAAACAACCTCTCGACATCTAATTTCTCAAGCCCCTGCTGTGTCTTGTATGTTTCAGCAGTATCACTCATCATTCATTTAAACCAAATGAATGATCGCATCACCTTTTTAGGGATTCTCTGTAACTAAACCCTTTCATCGCATGAAAATGCCTAATGTACCAACATAGTTACTTGCTGAATCAGCATGCTGACTTTATGTTTCATACACAGGAAGACTTCAAACCCTTTATACTGCTGCTTTTCTGGAAGTCCTCTCCATTAAATAACAGCCTGTTTTTTGATTCACAATGTTATCCTCAAACTCGGATGTGTATTGCACTCAGCTCCCTCCTTCAGGCTATCAGTATAGATTGTAAATAACTGATGCCATCGGACTGATATTTGTGGTACTCCAGCAGATACACCTTTATCATAAAGATCCATTAATCCTGATTTCTGTGTTAACCAATCATCATCCCATGTTAATACAGTACCCGACATCCTAGAGCTTCTGTTTTGTGTAAGAACTTTCATTTTGTAATACTTGTGGAAAGTCTCTGGAAAGTTTTTGCGTCTACCAGATCCCCTTTATCAAGTCCGCTTGTCACATTTTCAGGCATCTCCAGAAATACTTTGCATGATTTTACAGGGCAAAATATAATTTCCCTTTCACAGTCCCTCACTGACCCTGCGTGAAGCTTTTCTAAGCTGGGCAAGTTTTCCAAGCTATACTAGTCCCATCTGCTTTCCTTTGACCCATATGCCTCTCAGTGTTTCCCAGTCATATATTTGTCCAAATGATGTTAAATGTTGCAGTTGTACACGCAATCTACCACTCTTCCTCTGGCAGCCCATTCCATACCCACACCACACTCTGCGTAGAAACGTTGTCCCTTTTTCCCTTTTAAATATTCCCTCTAACACCTCTCTATGCTTGAACCCCCCCCCAGCCCGTGGAAAAATCTTGGCTATTCACCCTACCCATTCCTCTCATGATTTTATAAGCTTCTACGATGTCAGCCCGCAACCATCTACACTCCGTCTGATTCTAACTTCAAGAACAAGCATTTAAAGACAAGCACTGCAAATTTGAAGCGATATTAAACATCTCAGGTAACCAATACTCAGCCCAATCTTCATACTGTTATTTGTTTTTCTCGATGTTACAATACTAAGGCGACATGAAACGCTTACTAATGCCAATAAGAAGTTAAGCATCTGAATTCCTTTGTCTAAAGGGGATAATGATCACTACAGTGAAAATGTATCTGTGGCCATATCTATATAATACCATATGGTCTACATTCTCCCTCCTGCCCTCCCTGTGACTGTTTGTGGTTGTGTCTTCTTTATCTTGCAATTAATAGAGAGAACCCCTTTCCCCAATTTACACCTTAATTTAAACCCCTTTTACAGAACCTTCTCATTCACGACTGCTAAAAGACCGTTTATCTTTTGCCATACACTCCTTTCCATGCCACCCATCCCCCACTTCTGGCAAGGGATGAAAAGACCATTTTGCAATTGTATTCAGTTTTGAAGAAGTGTCACACTGGAAACGCTAACACTGTTTCTCTGTCTCTGCAAATAATGACTGACCTGCTGAGTTTCACCAGAAATGAATAGGCACAGAAAAAAACTTTCAATTAAACAAATAACTATGGACACTGGAAATGAGAGTACAAAAATGCTGGAGATACTGGGAGCTTTATAGAAGATTAACTGGACCTGAAAGTTTAACTCTGTATTCACTCCAGAAAATGCTGCAACATCTTTAGCAATTTCTTCAGCAATTTCTGTTCTTGAACAATTTCCATTAACGTATGTCAAAGATGCCCAAACATCCTGTCCAACATAGAGTGCCGAACACTGGGAACTAAACAATAATTCATGGTGCAGAGTTCGTTGACTCTGAAATTGCATAACGTTGGCATAACTGACACTACAGAGCTCTGAATCATGGTCTGGGAGAAAGACAGGGAAACACATTCACTTCAAATACAGAAGATGGCATTATGGAAAGGAGAAGATTCAGATTAGTACCTTAAATTGATTGGGTTTATGCAACAAATTGGAGGCGTGGCACCAAGGATAGACTTCCAGCAGAATGAGAATATGAAAATGGAAGTATTTCCGCATCAGAAACCAAAGTAGGTCACTGAATACAGGGATGATGGGTGAATAGGTCTCGGTGTGAATTGGGGGGCAGTCAGTGGAATTGAATTGTAAATAATGCAGCTAAAACTGGGTTATCATCTGATGCTGTAGATCTCAACAGCAGAAGAAGCAGAGTTGTATTCAATGACAATCTTAACATTTTCCCGACCATACTTCATCAGTCTACCATTACCATCAAGCCGATCCATGGTTCAGTGACGAGTGTGGGTGAACATGGTCGGGTCGGAATCACGTGCACCTAAGCCTCATGACAACCCATTAATGCGACCACACTTGACTGGTTACACTCCAAACAGCAGGACTAACATCTGATACAGAGGGAGAAATGATACCAAGACTAACAGATCAGATCTAAGCTCTGTCGGCCTGTCAATTCCATGCATAAATGTCGAAGGACCATTAAACAACTTACTGGAAGAGAGGACTCCACAAATATCCTCACCCTAAATAATGGAACAGCCAAGTACGTCAGTGTAAAAGATGCAGTATCTGCACCATCCTCAGCCAGAAGTGTTGAGTCGATTATCCACCTCACCCTCACCATGATGCCCACAGAATCACAGATTGCAGTCTTCAACCAATTCAATTCACTGCTACGTGACATGAAAAAACAGCTGGACACTATAGGTAAGGCAGTGGGCCCTGACCCCATTCCTATAATAGGACTGAAGACTTGTGCTGCACAACAAGCCGTGCCCCTAGGGAAGCTGTTTCATTCCAGCTCCAACTCTGACATCTCCCTGGCAATGTGGAAAATTACTCAACCGTATCCAATCCGCTAAGAGGAGGATTACTGCAATCTGACTCTTTATTAGTCCTTCAGTCCATTAATGACAGTTAAATTGGTGGGAGTTCTATTTGACAGAGATGCCAAGCAGTACAGAAATAATCTGCTCAGTGTGGTTTCCGATAAGTCCCCATGTGGAGATGGTGCTGTTGTGGAAATTTCACTGGATTGCTAACCTAGACCAGGCTAATGCTCTGGCAGCTGGTGCAAATTAAAAACAATTAATAAAATATCAAGATCTAAAATCTGGTGTCAGTAATAGTGATCTTGTGTTCAATATCAGTTGTAAACTTCGATTTCTTTCCCCAATGTACTTTCAGGAAGTGAATCTCCCGTGCTTTCCTGGTCTGGCCTAAAAGTGACTCCAGACACAGAGACATGTGATAAACTCTTCAATGATCTCTGAATTGGCCAAACAAGACACTCTATTATATCAAACTGCACTGAGGTCTTAAATGATAAATCCATACCGAACACCAGGCCCCAGCCTCTTTAGTAGAATAGGGAATGGGAAACACAATCCTGTCGACCCTGCAGAGACCTCTTTCCTAACAGCTGACAGCTTGTGACAATATTTGCAGAGCTTTCCCACACACTGCACAGAAACATTGTGAGAGGAGTAGGTCATACAACACATTGAGCTTTCCCTGTGTATGGCCAAACATATCCTCAGTGCAGTTTTCCCCATACAATAATCATATCCCTTAATATGTTTAAACATTGTGAAATATAAAATGAGAACTGCTGTAGTCCCTTCAGCCCATCAGTTTTGTTCCTCCATTCAATACACAGGCAGTTCTCTGATAACACGTGTTGATTAAATAGAATTTGGCTGCAATCAGATTCGTGAAGCTTTTTTCTATAAAGTGAATTCCCATTCACTGTGACGCGATTCCTTGCCGGGAACCAGCTGGACAGCAAAACCCTGCCTCAGGATCCTCTCTATGCAAAATGTACAAACAATGTGGTCAGCTAAAACAGGAATGTAATGCGCTCAGGAAGCCGTGAAACTGAGGCTGAAACTGGAAATTGTAGACTACATTTAGAAAGAACTTTATTTCAAACTGTGGAGAGAATCTTGAGGAAACCTGGAATTTCCCATCGGCATCACGTGGTTATTCAGCCCCCACGTGCTTTCTGGTGAAAGGTACAGTGCTCCAGTGAGTGACTGTAGTGTGAAAGTGTTACAATTATGCCACTGTTCCATTGCAACATGTGATTTAAAGATTTATTTACACTGAACTAGTGTGTGTGTTAGACTAAACTTAATTTTTGGTTTTTACTGTTATTTTGGGGGGTTCATGCCCTACCCTCTTTTTTCCATAGACCCCATTATTAATATTGCACGATTGTCGACAACGCAGTGTTGCACAGAAACACAATTGCAGTGTTATTGGAGAACAACTGGACTGATAGCTGATCTGCTATCTTCACACTGTTATCCTGCAATCTCCCCATCCCCTTAATTTCCAGAAATCCTCATTTATATTCAGCGCCATGACTTCCACAGCCTGATCTGGGAGAGAGCATCCCTGGTTCGCCAGTCTCAGAGTGCAGACATTTATTCTCACCTCAATGCAAAGCGGCCTGTCTGGACCTGATACTGTGGCCCCTTACTTTAGACATCCGAGCTTGGGGAATTACCAACCCTGCTTCCAATCTGTCTCGCCCAATCAGAGTGTTATATATTTCACTGAGATCTCCACTAATTTTCCTAAACCGCATGGAACACAAGTCCAGTCCCTCCAAACTCAGATCCCAAAACAAGTCTGTAATCCCAGAGATCAGTCTGGTCATCCTTTACTGCTCTCTCTCAATGTCAGGTATGTCCTCTATTAGGAACAGAGACCTAAACTGCACACAATGCTGCACAATGTTCTAGATGGTGTCTCACCAAGACCCTGTACAGCTGCAGTAAGATACTCTTACTCCTGTATTCAAATCCCCCTGAAATGAAGGTGAATACAGCATTTATATTCCTCCCTACTTACTGCTCCTGAAATATTGCTTTCAGTGACTGGTGTACAGGGAGAACCAGATTCCTTTCAATGTTACAGCTCCCCACTTGCTGGGTCTATATACACTGGCCAGCGTGCCAATGCCATTCCCAGTATTGACTCCTGGATTCAGAACTCACTGCCTTACATGGACTCGGAGGGCTGCACAGAAATAAACGAAAATACACCTTAAGTTCCATTATAGTGCAACATTTTTCAACCACTCCTTTTTCAAATGATAGGCTGCCATTCTATTGTTCCCATCAAAGTACACAACATCTCATATCTCCCATTGCTCTCCATCCGCCACGTATTTGCCCAGTCATTTCACTTGTCTCAGTCACCTTGGAGATTTTTTACATCCTCCTCACCCACTCACAAGCTGACATTGTTTAGTGCTGTCAGCAAACTTGGGACTTTTGCATTTGAGACACACAACCAAATATATGATGTGCACTGGCAATAGCTGCCGCCCAAGCCACGATCTTTGCTGTATACTCCTAGTCTTCCATTAAAAAAAAAGTTGTTTTATTCCTACTCATTTTTTCCTGCAAGCTCTGTCCTTCGAGAACCATGTCCATGCATTAGCCCCAGTCCTACAGGATTCAAATTTGCACAATAGGCTTGGGGTTTTATCAAAAATCTTTCTGAAATTCCACTCGTTTTGCATTGATAGCTTCTCCATAATTTTGCTAAAAGCCACTTTTTCAAGCATGATTCCTATTTCATGAATCTCAGTTGACTTCGTCTATGCCCATTAATTTCAGTCCGATACTTTCTCTAAACTGCTTAGTTGATAATTTAATTCTATTCCCTTTTTCTCACCAGGCTAAAGTTCCCTCATATTGCTAGGAAGTTTTCTTTTTTGTTTTGTTTTCTTCTGTGAAGGCATAACTGAAGTATTTGGCCCACAGTTCTGCTATTTCCCGTTCCTCAATTATCTGGTATCAAACTGTAGGAAAGCTGCACATTTTTCCCCCTAATTTTGCCATTGACATATTTTCAGAAAATATTACAATTTCTGCGTAAAAACTTTGTTAAGATATTCTTCAGAAACCTATCAATTCCTATTTTAAGGTACTCAGTGATTGGCCTTCCACAGCCATACAATCACTGAAGCAAAGACTCTGTACTATCAGAAATACAGCACGGTCTAAATTGGACCCACTTTTCGACACAATTACCGTAGCCGTGAATCTTAAGGCATTTCAAGTGCACTACCATGTAGTTTCTAATGGTTTTGAGGTTACCATGACAACTCGCCTCTCAAGTAAAGCATTTCAGACCCCAACACACTCTGTGTGAAAAGCAATCGTCAAATCCTCACTAAACCCCAAACCCTTCACTTTAAAAGTGTGGCCCTTTGACTATAAGGAACAGCTGCTGTCCATCCACACTGCCGATGCTCCTCGTAATCCTATCCTTCAGAATCACGTCCCCTTCAGCCTCCTCTCTTCCAAACTAAACAACCCAAGCTTATCCAGCCTCTCCCCATAGCTGATGTGCTCAATCCCAGAGAACATCCTGGTGAATCTCCTTTGCACCCCCTCCAGTGCAATCACATCCTTCTTGTACTGTGATTCCCAGAACTACACCCAGTATTCCATCTTGGCATCACCAAAGTTCCGCATAGCTCTTATAATCTGTGCCTCAATGAATCAAGGTTATGTTTACAGTCCCCTATCCTTTCCCAAATTGTGTATTAACCTGTACATCACATTCAGGGATGTGTGGAGAAGCACCCTCTGACCTTCCTAGTGTGCTACCATTCATTGAGTCCTCCCCTGTCTGGTTCCTTCTTCCAAAGTGCATCACCTCATATTTATCAGGGTTATATTCCATCTGCCATTGACATTCCTGGCTGACCATTTCATCTGTATCTTCCCGTAACTTAAGGCCTTCCTCTTCACTGCCAACCAACCGGCCAATCTGCGTTTCAAACACAAACTTACTTATCACACTCCCCACACCTCGTCCATATTCACAGCTACATCATTTATGATTACCACAAATATTAAAGTTGAAAATCATACAACATCAGGTTAGAGTCCAACAGGTTTGTTCGGAGGCACTAACTTTCGAAGCGCTACTTCTTCATCAGATGATTGTGCGCTTTGATGAAGAGCAGTACTTTGAAAGGTATTGCTGCCGAATAAACCTGGTGGACTATAATCTGGTGTTATGCGATTTTTAGCATTATCCACCCAGTCCAACACCAGCACCTCCGAATCACAACTAATAAAGGACACAGCACTGATCCCTGTGGTATACGATTGGACACTGGCCTCCAGTCACACAAGGTGTCAACCACCACCTTGTGTCTCCTACCACTAAACTTCATTTGGATGCAATTTGGCAAGTCACTAATGATTCCTACCTGTTCCCTGGTCATTCTGTTCCGCTGGACACACTTGTAGAATATTTGTGAATTCTCTCTAATCTTGCCGTGCCAGCAGGTTTCCATGCCCTTGTGTTAGTTAGTCCCCTACTCGTACAGAATTTCCTCCTTTTTGCAGTCTTAAATGGTCTGTCCTTTATCCTGCCATTATTTCCCGTGATTGTGTATTAGGCAGCCGGAGAAACATCCTGTTAATTTCCAAATTGTCACATGTTTCGTGAATTTTATACATTTCACAGTGACCCATCTCCCATTCTTTGAAACTCTAGTGAACACAGGCCGAGTTTCCTCATCACGCAATCTCGCCAATTGAGGGATTAATCAGGAGAATGTCCTCTGAACTTCCTCTGTGATCAGAATATTCTTTCTCAGATTTGGTGACCAAAACTGAACTCAATATTCCAGGTACAGTACTCACCAACCCTTTCAGAAATGCATACTGATTCTCTCCAATGTTGCTGTTAATTTCTAAATAACGAATATCACATCCTATATAATAGACTCCAAACAGTTTCCCACAAATGTCAAATTAATTGGTCTGCAGTTCTCCACACTATCTCTTCTTACCTTTGTAGATGCTTGGATCACTACCGTTCATCTATAGTGCTTGGATCCAGACTATGCAGAATGCACTTCGTAGTAGAACACAATCATCGACAGGGGAACTAATACTTCTAGTTGTGGTTTATTTCTGAGGATTTTGGTATGAGGTACATCTGGTTTGTCAAGCTTAGCAATGCTCAATCCAGCTGTATGTTCAAGTAAAGCCTTGTTACTGATATAAATTGACTTTATGGCTTTCTTCCACAAGTCTTATATGATGACGTCGTATTTCTGGGTGATTTTCTGGATCTTCCTCCATGAAGACAGATGCAAAGTAACTGGTTATTTGCTTGGCCATTTCCCTGTTATCCATAATAAGCTCGTCTCTCCTGATTGCAGATTTCCACATTTGACTATGGTTTTCTGTTTCCTTTGAAATATAGAACATAGATTTATGCAGTCTTTGTGTTCCTGTTTGTTGCCTACATGTTCGCTTTTTGATTTCCTTACCCGTTTCATGGCCCTCCTTTTCTGGATCGTAAATTACTGAGAATTCTCAGGATTCCACAATGTCTGGAATTCATCTGAATCACTTCCTGTGATTAATATAATCTTTCATTTATTACACTAATCATTGTTAACTCTCTTTCTCACTTGTGGGTGTTTTACCGGAAATAAATGGACATATTTTTCAGACTTTGTAGTATTTCTCTATATCTCCTGGTTCTGACCATATATATTCAGGAACTCTGCAGGAGGACAGGAAAGAAATAGCGGGGGCCCTGGTTGGTACATTTGAATCATCGGTAGCCAATGGGTGTGGTCCTGGAGGACTGGAGGGTAGTGAATGCTGTGCCGTTATTCACAAAGTGCTACAAATAAAAACCGGGGAACTATCGACCAATAAACCTAAAATCTGTGGCAGGTAAGTTACTTGACTAGATTCTGAGGGAGAAGATATGCATGCATTTGGAAAGATAGGGCCTTGTGAATGGGGGATTATGGCTCACAAATTTGTTAGACTGATTTGGTGAAGTGACCAGTAACTTTGTCAAGGGCATGGTTGTATATATAATCTATATATATTTCAGTAAGGCCTTCAATAAGGTTCCACATGGTACGCTGCTCTGGAAGGTTAGATCACATGGAATTGAGGGAGAGTTGGCAAATTAGGTCCAAAAGTGGATTGATGATAGGAAGAAGAGGGTAACCGTGAAAGGATGCTTGTCAGACTGGAGACCTGTGATGAGTGGAATGCCTCAGGGGTCGGTGCTGGGACCATATATTCATATATTACACACATCTATGAATTAGATGAGAATGTACAGGCATGATTTGTAAGTTTCAAGGTGACACTAAAATAGGTGGTATCGTGGACAGTGAGGAAGGTTATCAGAAATTTCAGAAATGACAGCAATACCTTGATCAGGTGGGGAATTGGGCCGAGAAATGGCAAATTGAGTTTAATTCAGATAAGTGTAAGTTCTTGCATTTTAGAAAGTCAAATCAAGGCAGGAGTTTCATGGTGAATGGCAGGGCCTGAAGGGGTGCAGGGGAACAGAGTGACCTTGGAATTCAGGTGCACGGTTTTCGTTAAGTGGAGTCCCAGGTAGACAAGGCACTGAAAAAGGCTTTTGACTCACTGGCCTTCATCAGTTAGAGCACTGAGTATTGAACTTAGGGAGTTATGTTGCAGTTATACAAGATGTTCGCGAGTCCATAATTGTAGCGTCATGTTCAGTTTTGTTCACTTTGCTCGAGGAAGGATGTTATTAAACTGGAAAGAGTGCAGAAGAAATTTACAAGGAAGTTGCCAAGACTCAATGGTCTGAATTATAGTGAGAGGTTGAACAAGCTAGCAGTTTTTACTTAAGAATGTATGAGGCTGAGGGGGATCTGATAGTTTAATCCTCATGCACTCCCGATGGTACAATCATCCCAACAATTAGTCAGGCGAAACTCCTTTATACTCTTTCTGCCAACAGGATTATTCCTTATAGAGGAGAGAAAATCTTTGCACAATACTCCAAATACTATCTCAACAACACTCTAGGGTTGATCACAATAATTCTGTTCCCTCACTTAGCTGTCTCAGCTTCTTTCCTGTGGTATAAAAAGCCATTCCTTCTCTCTGCACTGCGAATGATGTTGAATTTTGAAGTTTCTTACATCTGTGCGTCAGTCATCACCAGAGGTGTCGATGGAGATGTATATCACGTTCAGAGGGAGACTCAATCAGAAAGAATTCATTTGAAACAGGAAATGGTCACCTACCTGAATGGAAATGACTTGCAGGAGAATGGAAATCAGGCAGAGAAAGGGAGCTATCTTTCCTTTTGTTCTTCCCTCACGGGATGTGTGCAGCCCTGGTCAGGCCAGCATGTTATGCTGATCTTGAACTAAGTGGCTGATTCAGCTGTTGCACAGGATAATAAAGAGTAAACCACATTACTGTGAGTTTGCAGTCTCACAGAGACCTGAACATGAAAGGATAACCCATTGCCTTCTATAGAGGACATGAGGCAAACAGATATGCTTCTGTGGACAACTAGTGGTGATTATTTCATTTGCATTCCATCAACATCCTTCATGAGATACCAAAAGGTAATTATTCTGTGCCGCTTGATTATGAGTCAATGACTTGACCACCATGAACTGTCTGTCCATCTGACAGATTCTGTGGAAAGGACAAATTAACCATCTCAAGTGCAAATGTTTTGTGACGTAAGCATAGCTAGAAGGGACTTGAAACGGTTATGTCTGAATTTACCAAATTCACAAACGATGGATTATTCAGCAGCTGCATTGAGATTAGATTACTTACCGTGTGGAAACAGGCCCTTCAGCCTAACAAGTCCACACTGCCCCGCCGAAGCGCAACCCACCGACACCCCTACATCTACCCCTTACCTAACACTACGGGCAATTTAGCATGGCCAATTCACCTGACCGGAACATCTTTGGACTGTGGGAGGAAACCGGAGCACCCAGAGGAAACCCACACAGACACGGGGAGAATGTACAACCTCCACACTGAGAGTCGCCCGGGAATTGAACCCGGGTCTCTGGTACTGTGAGGCAGCAGTGCTAACCACTGTGCCACCGTGCCGCCCCTGAAGCTGAGAAGGAGACTGAAATATCCTGATAGTGGTCTTTGGCAGGATTGGTGAGTGGGGAGAATATATATAAATGTAAATATGAATGAAGAAAAAAGATAATGGAGATTAAGAGCAGTCTGGTTTCTCCTCGTGTATTGTTGAGTAAGTTGTGAATAGTAATTTGCTAGTTATAATCAATAAGGAATAAAATTTTTGACTGGATCTGAAAATGATGACTTCCAAATTTTAAAATTTGAATATGAACACCAATTCAGTTGGACTCAGCTTAATGGTCAGATGGAATGACTTACCAGGAACACCAACTATTACGAGGATGGGATAGTAATCACCTTGTATAATCCAAAGGATATCTTCGATCCGTGAAGCTCATGATATCCAAGGCTGAGAAAGGTAGTAAAGACCCCTGGATAAACTCCTGTCGGTTGTAATATTCCAGTCTAAGGTTCTCAGATTCTGATCCATTAATGGAACATCCCAGTCTAATGTTCTCAGATTCTGATCTCTCCTCCCCTCTCTCTCGAGCTACTGATCCCTGTTGGTCCAGTCATTGATGCTCCTGCCTATACTGGGATAACACATTGAACCGAGTCCTTAATTAATAGGAGAGGCAAACCCTCCAGTGACACATCTCGGATCCACGGAGACTGACATCGATCACAGTCACTGAACAAATAGCTCCAGCCAACGCCTTTCAATTCAATATTGTTTTATTTAAATTCAAAACAATGATTCAAACTGTCATTTCCTGGATGGGCTATGTGAGGGTGACTGATGGAACAAATCTTGAGGCCCGTAGATCAAATGAGTGTAACCATTCAATCTGTCTTGGATGCAGGAGTAATGTCATAAGTTTATCAGAACGTAAACCTGCGTCTCTGATTATAAATGGAAACATACATCCCGGAACTATTGATCAAGCATCATAATTTCAATAAAACATTGAGACAATTTTTATAACTCATGATCTGAGGTGAATGCGTGTCTGAGAAATATAGGGATGTAACAGACAAATGGCATGGATATGTTAACAAATAATTGAAGAGTGACAAATGCAATTCAGATTGTTATTCCAGGTTTAGAGAGAGGCAGAAGAGGCCTGTGCTATTGATGTTATCGATGTTAGTGAACTGTGATGAAATGTCATTTACTGGACTTCAATTACACTGATTATGGCATTGTGGCGGAGACAGAAAACAGAGAATTGTGGGACATGACAGTTCAGACTGGAGGGACGGACAATAATATTCCTCAGTCATCAGTATTGGAATGTTACTCTTTATGATTCATATGAAGAACAGATTCAAGGATCCATCTAAAGTGAGGAATGAGGAGCAAAATTTGTTTATTGAACACAAAATACGGGGATAAAATGATTTTCTGTCCGTACTAAACTATGGGAAGTACAAAGAAATAAGATACACTCATGATATTGAGCTACATAAATTGAAATGTGCATAACAAAACCACGGAAGTGATGTGCAATCTTTATCAATCATTATTTGGCCCACAGCTGAGATGCTGATTTCCCCTCTGTCAATGATCCACCCCACTGAGATTATCTGTCGCAGTATCTCAGTATTGAGGGGGTACTCAGTTCCTGCTGCTGTTCACCGAGTCTATTTAAATTAAATCACCTTCTCACTGTCGAGAAAAAAAAATCACTTGGCCTTTCGGACTCTGTTTAACTGTCAACAAGGTTTTGTGAAGGGTATGTCATGCCTCACAAATCTTACCAAGTTCATTGAGAAGGTGACCAGACAGGTGGATGAGGGTGAAGTGAGGTATGTGGATTTCATTGAAGCGTTTGATAAGGTCCCCCATGGTAGGCTATTGATGAAAATGTGGAGAGTGTGGTGTTAGAAAAGCAGAACAGATGAGGCAGCGTCCAAGATGCATGCAAGTTGATGTTTCTCTTGTAAGCCCTTCATCAGGAATCGGTTTACTGGTCTGCAGCATCTGTAGTCTTCATTTTCTCCTCACTCCTCGGATGTTGCCTGACCTGCTGTGCGTTTCCAGCGCCACACTCTCGACTCTGATCTCAAACATCTGCAGTCCTTACTATCTCCCAGAAAATATGGAGACGTGGAATTGTGGGTGATTTAGCATTTGGATCACAAATCGGCAAGCTGAAAGCAGACAGAAGGTGGTAGTTGATGGGGAATGTTAATCCTGGATTTCAGTCGCTAGTGGTATACTGCAAGGATCTGCTTTAGAGTGACTGTTGTTTGTCCTTTTGAATGACCTTAATGAGGGTATAGAAGGATGAGTTAGTAAATGTACGGTTGACAGTAAGGTCGGTGGATCTGTCGGCAGTGCTGAAGGATGTTGTAGGTACTGAGCTGTAATATTCTCTGTGCATGGACCTGCAATGGGCTAAATAGCTTCCTTCTGTGATGTAACGGTGCTGAGGTACACTGGCCCACAATAAAAGCTTTAGCCTGGAGAGACAAGCTGGTCCAGTAAAAGACACACACTGCACAATCATCCATCATCTCTTCCTGTTCTCTGATATACAGCGGCCTCAAAATATCAGTCCAAACAAAATAGATTGATTCAAATTCACGCAGTCAGGAGGACGTTCACCCGAGGGGATTGCCGTCAAAGGATTCAATGAATAGTAAGATTTCAGAATAACACAAAAAATAAAACAATATCACAGCAGCATAATAATTGGCAGCAGAGTAAAACTTACAGTTCCAAATATTTCCATGTTCAGCATTGTGTTCAGTTTTGGTCACCTTGCTATAGGAAGGATGGTATTAAACTGGAACTTTACAAGGATGTTGCCAGGACTCAAGAGTCTGAGTCATAGGGAGATGTTGGATAAGGTGGGACATTTCCCTTTAGAGCGCAGGAGACTGAGGGGAGTGAAGTGCTTCGAGAAGCTCGTCATGGTCCACATCAGTTCCAGTCTCCCGGCCTGCCTCGATCCCCTACAACTTTCCTACCAGTGGAATGGGTCCATAGCGGGTGCCATATCCCTCGAGCATCTGGACAACAAGGACACCCACATCAGATTCCTGCTCATTGACTATAGATTCACCTTCAACACCATTATTCCCTTCAGAATAATCACAAAACTCCCTGACCTTAGTCTTGGCTCCGCCCGCTGAAGTTGGATCCTCAGTTTTCTGACCTACAGTACACAATCAGTGAAAATAGGTAAGGGTGTCTCTTCCATGATAACATTCAACATTGAAATCCCAAAGGATGTGTCCTCAGCCCCATACTATACTCCCTGCACACCCACGACTGTATTGCCAAATTTTGAACGAATGCCAGCTACATGTTCACTGAAGACACCATCATAGTAGGGCAGGTATGTAATGATGGCAAGTCAAAATACAGAACGGAAATAGAGGACTTGGTGATGTGCTGCACTGAGACCATCCTCTAATTCAACGTCGGCAGAACTAACCAATTGATCACTGACTTCAGAAAGAAATGAGGAGAACATGCCCCCACCTGCATCAATGGAACTGAAGTTGAAAGGGTGGAAAACATTAAGTTGCTTGGAGTGACGATAACCGACCTCCCATGTAGATGTGACAGCCGAGATGGCACAACAACGCCTCTTCTTTCTCTGGCAGCTCAGGACATTTGACATGTCCACAAGGACCCTCACCAATGTCTACAAATGCACCACTGACAGCAAACTATCTGTGTCCATAATGACCTGGTGTGGCCACAGACCTGCCCAGGACAGTAAGTGAAATGACAGAACGTTGTGTGCACAGCCCACGCCATCACGGAAACCAACGTCCCATCCATTGTCTCCATTTACACAGCTCACTGCCGTGGAAAGGCTGACAACATGATCAAAGACCCAGCACACCCTGGATCTCCTACAATCTCTTCCATCATGCAGACAATACAGAATCTTGAACACACAAACCAGCGGCTCATGAACAGCATCTTCCCAGCCACTATTAAGCTAAGGAATGGACTCTCTAACTTCAAATAATGCTGATCTTGCTCACATTGATGTTGCCTATTCCATGCCCTTTCTGATGTAGCCTTTATGCCTCAGTATTGAATCCTTCAACCTGGGAAAAAGCTTGTCTCTATCCACCCTGGCTATACCCTTCATGAGTTTCCAAACCTCAATCAGGTCCCCCCTCAATCTCCTTTTATCGAGTGAAAATAAACCTAACCTACTCAGCCTCTCTTCATAGCTAGTATTTCATTCTGATTAGAAGACAGATTAGTAAGTTTCAGTCACATAAGATACAGAATAAGCTAGTCACAAATGGCTTGAATGAAGAGGGATATTTTTCAGACTGGAGGCTTGTGAGCAGCAGTGTGCTGTAAGAATCAGTACTGAGTTCACTGCATTTCATCATTTATGTGAAGGATTTAGATGTGAATATAGGGGCAATAGTTAGTAAGTTTACAGATGACATCAGAAAGGTGGTGTAGTAGATTATCTCAGAGCACAACAAGACCGCAATTAGATGAGACAAAGAGGCAAGGAGTAACAGATGAAGTTTAATTTAGATAAATATGAAGCTTTGCATTTTGGGAAGGCAAATCAGGGCAGACATTATATACTTCATGGTCAGGTCATGGGGCATGTTGTGAAACAACGGGGCATAGGGCTGCAGGTGCATTGTTCCTTGAAAGCGGAGTTGCAGGTAGACAGAGTGGTGAAGAACACATTTGGCACATTTGCCTTAATCAGTCAGAGCATTGAGTATAGGAGTTGTGGTGGTATGTTGTATCTGTACAGGATGTTGGTGAGGCCACTTTAAGAATACTGCGTACAATTCGGTTTTCTGCAGAAATGACTTACACGGATGTTCCAGGACTGGAGGTTTGAGCTTTAGGGGGAGGCTGGTTAGGATGAGGTGTTTCCCCCTGGAGTGTCAGAGGCTGAAAGGTGACATTATAGAGGTTTACAAAACTATCAGGGGCATGGATATTCTGAACAGCGACGTTCTGCTCTCCAGGATTGGGGAGTCCAGAACAAGAGAGCATAGGTTGAAGGCGAGGGGGATTGATTTAGAATGGACTTGAAGATATATGTTTCACACAGAGAGTGGTGTGTACAGAAAGTGCTGTCAGAGGAAGTGGTGAAGGCGGTTACAATCGCACATTTAAAAAGTATGTGAAAGAAGAGGGATATTGGTCAAATGCTGGGAAATGGGACGAGATCAGAAGTTATGTCTGATCGGAGTGAAAAGCTTGGACTAACGGGTCTGTTTCCGTTCTGCATGACTCTCTGATTCTATAAGAGGGATGACAAATAATTCTGAAAGGACCTTTCAAGTGGGAATTCTCTTCAGTGGAAGTTTATCGTGCCTCTATGCTCACATTGATTGAAAGCTGCATTAGTTAAATATTTGGCAGAGAAGTGAGTCATGCATAATGGGATATAGACAGGGAAGTGGGGCTGAGAACCCAACCTGATCAGCTACAATTTTAGTGCCTGGTGGAGAAGGCTCAAAGTATCTAATGACCCACTCCTGCTCCTCAGTCCCATGTTTCTGTATTCCATTCATCCCATAAAACCTGCTAAACAGGAGCAGTTGGATGCTACTTACTGCTATAAGCTGGTGCACAGAAACCGAGGAGACCATTCATCCCTTCAAAAATGTCCCACACGCTTTGAGATGATTTGGGAAATGTAATTGGAAAACCCAGGCACGGGTGTGAAAGAGGCCCCTCATCTCTCTTTACAGAGCTTCCCGTCTCTGCAAATTGTGCTCCATTTGTTGGTCATGTTTAGACCCAAGTTCACTGAGAATTAAACCCCCATACATTATACAGAGATGGCTCACAGAATCCTCTGGTCTCCCTGACTGCAATATGCAAAAACAGAGCATTCATGAAAATAACACCCACTAACTTTCCAATAACAGAATGGGAGAACATCAGAAACAGGGGCAGGTCGTTGACTCCCCAAGCCTGCCTTGCCCTTCAGTAAGATCATGACTGATCTGCTCCTGGTCTCAAATCCTCTTTCATACCCAATTCTTCATAGCCCTCACCTCTCTGACAGGTCAATATCCATCTACCTCCTCTTCAAATACTTTCAGTCAACTCACTCGCCAACACTTTTGAGAAGAGAAATCCTGACATTCAATACCACCTGTTTGAAGAAAACATTTGCTGCTCCTATATCATGGTTTATTGATATGAACAAAAGAGGTTGACTCAAGAGTTCAGGTAAAAATGACTGGCCCCGATATCAAGGCAGTGGTTGACTCCTGTTGACATCAAGGAGCTTAACAAAACTGGACTTAATGGGAATCAGAGTAACCTCTCCAGTGTTTGGAGTCAAACGTGGCACAAAGGAAGATGTTCATCATCTCTGTCCTGGGTCACCTCTGTGGGAGATCCTCAGGGTAGCTTCCTCTTCACAAACAGCTTCAGCTGCTTCATCAATGTCTCCCCTCCCCCACATTCCCCACCATAAGATCAGAAGTGGGGATGGTCACTGAAGATTCCACAATGTTCAGAACGTTTTGCCCCCCTCAGCTCCAGAACTGGTCTGTGTCCAGGTGCAGCAAGACCCAGACACCACTCAGGCTTGTGCTGTTAAAGTGTCGGTAACATTCATGTAACAGCACTGCCTGACACTGCACATTGCCACAGTAAAACAAGAGTTCATTCAACACCTCACGCTGGTTTCACAGGAATGTGAGGAAGCCATTCAGCCCATTGATATTATTGCAGTAGAACAGGGACAGCCCACTCAGTACCTCCGGCCTATTACTCAGGAAGGGGAGGAGTCTAGTGTGATGGACCACACCAGAGCCCCTCGAAAATATTTGAAGGCAATAGCCGAGACTCTAATGTTTTCTTATTTTAAAGGGAATGTAAAATGTCTGTTCCAGATGCAATGTGACAGCATCAAGAGAAAGTTCAGAGAGAGTAGCAGCCAGGAAACATTCCCTGAAGCTTCCAACTCTGTTGAGACCCCAATAGTTTCTGATGTTACTGAGAAACCAAAACCCAGAGATCCTAATCTGTGAGAGCTGGCCACACCCATTCAGGCTGCATTAAAATTAACCTAAGGCCTCCCTCGCTGTTTACTCAAGAGTCTTAACTAGCCAGCTTGGTAACGATCGTTCAATCACTCTCTTAAAAGAAACTAGGACAATATAACCTCGAAAAGCCACAGCATCATCACACTTGTCAGTACATCGAGCTGTCAAACAGGAGCCAGGGGTAACCCAGTCAGGCCCTTGGCCCTGTCCAGTTGGACGAGGAAGAAGCCAGTCAGTCCCTTGAGTCACTTATACAGGGACAGTAGGAGGCCATTCCCACCTCAATGCACTTACACAGGGGCAGAATGAGATAATTGATGCTGATTCCTGATGAATGTCTTATTCCCGAAACGTCGATTCTCCTGCTTCTCGGATGCTGCCTGACCTGCTGTGCCTTTCCAGCAATCGACGCTCTACTCTGATCTCCAGCATCAGCACTCTTAAGAGTCTCCAGATTGATGCTCTAACATGATCAACAAGTGGAGCAGAGGCTGCACAGACAGACTGCTCCACGTTGTTCCTCTTGGCTCCGTTGCTTATGATACACACGTGGGACTTTAACGTGGTTTTCTAGTGGTGAGCAGGGAAGCCATATGTCTTGTGTGAAGTCTCAAGAAGGCACCTTCCATCTCCAAGAAGACAGCCTGGTGTTCTCTATGTAGGGCGGAAGCTGGTGGGAATGGCTACCTGTTTCAGATGGAAGATATTGTGGCTGCTGTTGGGGATTGTGAGCAACCTGACGTTCAGTACAGGGTTCACACACGGACTGCACTATAACATGGGGAGAGTTAGTAAAGGCATATAAACTATTAGGAAGGTCACGTTCGACTGATGAATGGACTCTCTAAGTTCAAATAATGCTGGTCTTGTTCATGTTGATTTTGTCTAGTGCACGTCCTGTTCAGTGTAACCTGTATGCCTTACTCTGTCCAAGTCTATTTCCACCCTATGATACTGTCTGGCCTGCTTACTATGATCTGCCTCCACTGCTCATAAATAAAGTGTTTCCCTGTACTGAGATACACGTGACAATAAATCAAACCAATCAATCCTGGGTAAAGTATGGAATTTCTCACCCTATCAATGTGTCTTTTGGAAATAAGTGATCGCTGCCACTCCTCGTGTTTCAGCGTCACCGTTTCTTCATCTCTCACAGCTCTAAGATTAAACACTCAGCTTCTTTACTCTATCCTCATGTTACCATCACCCGTGTCTGTGGTAAGGAGATCATTCCTCACAAAGGAGATCAATTCTTTACAGAGTGCCCCCAATGCTCTCTCAGCAAGGCTCTACAACAGCAGGAAGATGGCTTTACTTACGTACTCGAATCATCATAAAATGAAGGACATCATACCTTTTACTGCAGCCATTACATACACAGGGTTTGATTAGGAACAGTCAGCATAGACTTGTGAGTGGGAGATCATGCTTCCCAAATTTGTTAGTGTTCTTTGATGAAGTGACCAGGAAGGTTGATGAGGACAGAGCGGTAGACATGGTCTATATGGATTTCAGTAAGGCCTTTGATTAGGTTCCACATGGCAGGCTGCTCTGGATGGTTTCATCACGTGGAATGCTGGGGGAACTGGCCAATTGGATACACAGTTGGGTTGATGGTAGAAAGCAGAGGGTTTAGTGGAGGGATGCTTGTCAGACCGGAGGCTGGGTCCATTGCTGTTTGTTATCTATGAATTGGTTGAGAATGTACAAGGTATGATTAGTAAGTTTGCAGATGACACTAAAGTAAGTGGGAGCACGGTCAGTGAGAAAGTTTATTAGAAATTGCAGCAGGACCTTAATCAGGTGGGGAAGTGGCCCGAGAAATGGCAAATGGAATTTAATATAGAATTGCGATGTCTTACATTTTGGGAACTCAACTCAAGGTAGGAGTTTCATGGTGCATGGAAGGTTCTTCAAGGTTTTAGTGGGCAGAGAGACCTTGGTGTTCAGCTGCACGGTTCTCTGAGAGTGGAGTCACAGGTAGACAGGGCAGTGAAGAAGGCTTTTGACACACTGGCCTTCATCAGGCAGGACATTGAGTATAGAAGTTGGGAATTTATGTTGCAGTTACACAGGACTTTGGTAAGGCCGCACTTGGATTATTGTGTTCAGTTTTGTCACATTGTTATAGGGAGCATGCTATTAAATTAGAAAGAGTGCAGAAGAAATTTTCAAGGACATTGCCAGGACCCAATGGTCTGATTTACAGGGAGAGTTTGGACAAGCTAGGAGCTTTTCTTTAGCATGTAGGAGACTGGGGGAGTCCTTATAGAGCTGAAGTAGATCACGATGGTAGAGTTAATGCTCTTAGTCTTTTTCCAAGGTGTAGAGAATCGAGGACGAGAGAGGATCAGTTTAAGGTTAAAGGGGATGGAATAAAGGGAACCTGAGGGGCCACTTCTTTACACAGAGGGCTGGTACGTGGATGAGCTGCCAGCAGATGTGGTTGAGGGGGTTACATTAACAACATTTCAAAAGCATTTGGTTAAATATGTGGATAGGAAAGGACTGGAAGGATATGGGCCTACTGCAGGGAAATGGGGTTAGTGTGGATGGACATTTACAAGGTGGAGTCGAACCCCTCTGTTAATTAAAACCAAACACCCAGAAAAGCTCGCCTCACATTGTAATCTGTTAAAATATGAGCGACACAGATCTCCTACATGCCACTATTTAAATAAAAATTAACAAGTTAGTTTCTTAACTTTAATAGTGAACACTAGAGGGGCTTCACAAATACAAGCCCCTCTTTTCTTAACTACTTACTATCTGACTCCGACTCTGTCAAAATCTGCTGTTCCAACAACCCACATATTAAACATTTCACTCTCAAGTCCACACCGTCTCTATCTTCCCCGCTGTATTCACTCTTCCAGCTGCTGATCTCCCTGGGTCATGTTTTTTTATTGCAAGTAGGTTTGACATGAACATGTATCTTTGATAGAGAGTGTTTGAGATGGCCAGTTTGCATTCCTGCTCTACAACAGTTACTCTGCTGTTGGATGGCAGTGGCTCTCCCTCTCGTTTTCAAATGCTGGGTTTATATACTTCCAATGATACAATAATTCTCACATTTGATTGCTTTCCAGGTACCCAAACAATAATATTCAAATTCGCTTGGCTTCTGGTATCCTGAACGTTATTTAAACTCTTTGGTTGTATTTGAATTGTTGTCAAAACAGCAACCAAAACTCAGGTATCATTTGCCAGCTAATTGTGACATATGGAACAATCTGACATTTAGCTGGCATCTGTGCTGTACTTTCTATTCAACAAAACCCCTTCTGTCTTAAAGTGACCAGACATGCTTTCAGCCTCATAAAACCTGCTCCCTTCAGAAAAAAAAAAGAACCATCAGAATGAAAAGATGGCTTCGTTTCTTTTCCTCTAATTCTTAATCACATTATTATGAAATACAAAAGTATTAATCTCAGTTATATCATTCATATTAATTTTGCACACATATAAAACACTGGGATAAGTCAAATCTTATCAACACCTGTTCCTTTAAATCCATGATAACACATCTGCTATCACATTTTAGGACCCACAGCATGTACATTGTGTAAGTTTAAAGTCGGTGTGATAAGACTCCAATGAAATACTCTCATATTCTGGTCTTTAAATATTCCAGAAAACGCGAGAGATTTGTCATTGTCCACAACCAACTCCGACAATTTGTTTGTCACATAAGTATTAAAATATTGTCAGGCCAGTGCGAAACTTAATCATTCTTTTTCAGTAATGGAGATGTTGTATTTTTTTTTTCCGGTGGATATTGAGTTTTTTCGACAAGTAGCCAATTGACCATTCAATCCCATCCTCATCTTTCTGTATCAATACATCTCCGATCCCTATATCCCGAGGGTTTCAAAATATTTGGTACAGCTAAAACTGGTGCAGTGATTAATCCTGCTTTAATATTCTCAAATGCCTGCTGGCATTGTACTGTCCACTGCAATTCTGTGTTCTTCTTTACTAACTCCATCAGTGGTGCCAATACGCTGCTGATGTTTGGAACAAACTTCCGGTAGAATCCACTCAGTTTCAAAAATCGAAGCACCTCTTTCTTCGAGGATGGTCGTGGAAATTCCTCAAAGCCCTTCGTCTTTGTGTTCCATGGGGTCAACCTTCCATGTCCAATGGAATGTCCCAAGAACGTCACCTCCGCCTTCGCGAATTCTGTTTTCTTTAAGTTTATTACCAAGTTCTTGTAATCGTTCAACATGCTCTGCCAACTGTAACATGTGAGCAATCACTTGCTACAGGTCACTACTTCATACAGATAAACTACACAATTTGTTCATCTGACCATAACTCTGTTCCTGAGTCATTAAACCTGGCTTTGAAGGGAATTCCTATCACTGGTGGCAATACTAATACCTCATCCCAACAGGAAATCGTCAAAATTTCAGAGTTTTTATCTGCCACGTGCTTCATTCTATGCTAAGCCCTTCAGGTGCTTTTAGCGAACTCACCTACTCCATCTAATCTCTCCCTCACCTCACATACATAATCCGAGTGTGAGATCTCTGACTTCGGTCCTGTCAATTTATATTCAATTAAATCCAAAGGACCTCTCACTTCATGTACAAATATTAACTCAAAGGAAATAAACTGAGTAGATTTATTTCGGGCAAATAATTTTTGTCTAATGGCAAACAATTCAATGAAACACCTTCATTCCAATCATTCCGGTAATCCTGACAGTACACTGTTAATATGGTCTTCAGCATCTGATGCTAACTTTCCAAGGCTCCCTGGGATTCAGGATGGAACGCCCTTGATTTAAACTGCTGTATGCCTAAGCTATCCATGACTTCCTCAAACAGCTGATCGGTAAAATGAGACCTTGGCCTGACTGAATCTCTCTGTGGAGCCCACAGTGAGTAAAGAAAGATACCAACTCCTCCACCTCCCTTTTTACCTTCACACTCCATAATAGAATTGCCTCTGGAAATCTGGTAGACACATCCATTTTGGCTAGTAAATATTAGTTTCCACTTTTATTTTAGATAGGGGAGCTACACAACTAATCATAACCTACGTGAAATGTTCTTCGAATGCAGGAATTGGTAACAAAGGTGCTGGTTTTATTACTGCCTGTGACCTACCTATCTTTTCGAATATTTGGCACGTGCAACAAATAATAACCACGTCCGTGTGATTCCAGGCCACTAGAAATGCCTCTGTACCTTAGCCTGAGTCTTCTGTACACCTAGGTGCCCCCTGCAGTTAGTTTATGAGCTACCCGTAACACTGTACGTTACCTCTAAACAATCTGGTGCACTTCGGCCCATTTCCCTTCTGCAGTAACCTATCGGGGTCTCCATTTTAATTTTAGGATTCTATCTTAAAGTTAATAACGTTCAACAATATATTCTGATTCCTTTTCTGTGTGTGTGCATGTGTATGTGTGTGTGAATGTGTGTGTATATATCTGTTGTAAGTCCATTAGCCTTTCAGGACTAAACACCTCTGCCTGATCCTCTGCCTGTTCAGGTTTTTCCTGCACCGTGACATCAAACAGGGGGTCAGTTCACTGTGCATCAACTCCTTTGGCTTTTTCTTTCGGTTTTCCTTCCTGCTCCAACTTACGACAGTGGAATCTTGTTACGAAACAGTCTGGAAAAAATCCTGGGTATTTTTTCATTTAACTCCCCAATTCCCTAGTTTTCCTTTTGCCTTCTCCAACACAAGGGGTGCCACTCCCACCTTGGATCCTGCTAAATCGTTGCCAAGAACAAACTGTATTCCTGGAAATGACACTCTGCTACTGTTACTTCCCTAACCTTGATTTGGCATTCCAACCTGATGTTACACAAGGAAATACTTAATTTCGAACCCCAGTCCACAAATTGTCACGATCTTGATTAATATGTCAGAAAAAGTGAAAATATTTTCATCTCTTACTATTAGAGGCTGAGAGAAAGTGAGGGTTACAGATGCTGGAGATGAGAGTTGAAAAGTGTGGGGCTGGGAAACCCTAGCCAACCAGGCAGCATCCGAGGGGCAGAAGAGTTGACGTTTCAGGCATACATCCTTCATCAGGAAAGTGGGGGGTGGGGTAAGGGAGGGGGAAGGGGGCCGAGAAATAAATAGGAGGGTGGGGGTGCAATTGGGTGGAAGATAGCTTGGAAGGCGATAAGTAGATGCAGGTGGGGTGTGATGGTGATAGGTTGGAGAGGAGGGTGTTGTGGACAGGACAACTAGAAACCCCAAACTAGAACCATCATCAACGTTGACTTCACCAAATTCCAAATCTCCCCTCCCCCAACCTCGCCCAGATTGAACCATTCAACCTAGCACTGCCCTCTTGAACGGCCCTAACTGGCCATCTTCCTTTCCCCCATCGACTCCACCTTCCCCTATGACATATCACTATCACTCCCACCTACATCTTCTTATTGTCTTCCCAGTGACCCTCCCACCAGCCCAGCTACTACCCTCGTATTTATCTCTCAGCTCCATTGTCCCCCCACCATGTTCCTGACGATGGGTGTCTGCCTGATATTCGATTGTCCTGCTGTCTGGATGCTGCCTGATCTGTTGTGCTTTTCCGGCGTCTCATTTCTCAACTATTCGAAACTGAGCAGATCCCATATCTCACAAAATTATAACTTCTTGTCCTTCTCCCCCTGTTCCTTCTGAGTAAACTTTATCTACAGAGGCGAATTCTTTCAGAGATCAGGTACTAACTCCATACCCAGCCCTTGCCTCGGCTATGCATTCTCCTGCAGCTCCTCGGCTCTACTTGGGGTCTCCTTTACCAGTTTCACTAATGCCACTGGGCTTAACTTCTTCTGGCTCATCTTTCCCCAAAGTGCCTTCCTTCAACGACCATCACTGTGTGTTCCAGCTTACTGCAGTGAAACCACCTTTTCACAGTGCCCTCCTTAAACCATCAGCACTGGAATTTTATGTGTTCCACACCCTTATAGTGAGAACACCTGAGGCCTTTCACCTCCTTTCAACCCATTTGGGCTTCTTTTTTCACCTGTGGTAAAGTATTGTGCGCTACCGTTCGCTTTGTAATGTGTGATCGTCCCTTCTCCCAATTTCTATCCCTCACAGGATGAAAATTCTCCCGGAAGCTAAATTTCATCTCATGCACCAATGCAGATTTACCTGCCATTTCTGCCATGCTTCTCACCTCTTGAACTTTCTGTTCATGCACATGAATTCTTACCATCTCTGGAAGTGAGTCTTTAAACACGTCCAGCAGAATAATCTCCCTTCGAGCCTCACAGGTCTTATCTATTTTTAAGTCCAGCACCCAACTATCAAAATGACTGTAGTTAATTCTTTTAAACTTAACATAAGTCTGACCTGGTTCCGTCTCTGTTTTTATGAACCTCTGTCTATATACTTCTGGTACCAATTCATAGCCAATCAAAATAGCCAATTTGACATCTGCATAATCTCTTGACCCCTCATCTGACAGCGCTGCACATGCCTCACCAGCTGTGCCCACCAGCTTACTCTGAACGAGCATTACCCACAAGTTCACTGGACACGTCATCTGCCGAGTCATTTTTTTTCAAATGAAATAAAAAAGGTTTTGACATTTTTCTCACCAAAATAATTGTATACATCCCGACGTTCTCCCTTCAATTCCATCCTGTTAATTTAACTTTCTTGTCTAATTCCCAAATTCTGAATCTCAAATTCTCTCTCTCTTTCTTTTTCCTCTCCTTCTCTTTTTTCTCTCTCTCTGTTTCGGTCTCTTTCTTTATCTTCTAACTTCAGTTGCCATATTTGCAATTTAAGTTTTTTTGCTCACCCGACTGCACTTGTCTGTTTCTTTGATACATCAAAGTGCTTGACCAACTCCATTATATGTCAGCTTTCCTTTTGTCCCTGGTTAAACCCAATTAGAATCTCTTTGCTAATTCTATAAAATGTCCTGCTTCTGTCTTTCTAAGCTTTCTTGGCAAATTTGTAAACCTCTTTAGTAATGTTAAAAGCCATTTCCCTCACTTTTAATTTAAACAACCACAAGTAAACAAAATTAAACAGATTTTCCTACCAGTTTTATTTGAAGATCTAGGTCACAAATTCCAACGTGTTAGAATTTGCTGGGACATTTTGTACCCGAAGTCTATTCAAATCTGTCCAAGTCCCTTACAGCAGGGCCCCCAAACTGTAAAGACATCTATGTCGAGCACTTCTGTTAATTAAAACCACAAACCTAAAAAAGCTCACCTCACCTCGTAAACTGTTAATACATGAGTGACAAAGAACTCCCAAGTTCCACTTGCAAAAGAAAAATAACAGTTTGCATGTATGCAAGTTAGCTCGCTGTGCTTGAAGGTTTGTTTTCTGACGATTCGACACTATGACGAGGTAACATAATCAGTGAGAGTCACTGCTGAAGTTCTGGTGGTATGTTGCGCCTCTCTATTTATAGGTCTTGGGTTCTTAAGTTGGGTGATGTCATTTCCAGTTCTTTAGTTTTGCAAGAGAAGGTAGATAGGATCTAAATTGCTGTGTTTATTGATAGACCTCTGGTCAGAATGCCATTCCTCTAAGAACTTCCTTGCGTGTCTTAGTAAGTGTGTGTGTGTTCCTAATCAAAGTGGCGCACTTCTTTGCCTGTATGTATGGAACATAATGATAATGGGTCATGTCTTTTGGTGTCCAGTAGGTGTTCATGTATCCTGGTAACACAACAACAGGACCATTTCAATGGCGGAAAAATGATTGTATATACACTGTTTAAATAATCTGTGTGTGCAGATAAGTAACATTTTTCATATGTACACAACACATTCTAAATGAACAACGGAGACACAGTTCACAAAAAGTGATGCATATGATGTATAAAATTTATAAAACATTAAAACATCATTTGGTTCTCATCTAAAATGAATGTTCCCCTTCTCTCAACGTTCCCTCCTTTTCTGGAATTCTCCACTCCAACCTCTCATTCTTCTCAGGATGTGTGTTATAAATTTTTGCTTATGGTGTCCCAGCTTATTTCAGTTAATCCCCTTTCTACCAGAATTCAATATATTAGCCTGTTGGGTACTTTCCAAAGCTAGTATCTGTCATATTATTAGAGATAAAAATTCTGGCATCAGAGTCAGCATTTGAACACGTTACTCTGTTGTCCATGCCTTATACAAAGGACCACAGCACACAGGAATTTGCCAAAACATTGAGGGATGTACATCTACTTCTTTCGATGATCTAATTTTCTCATTTTTCACATTTTCTCATCTGTTGTCTCGCTCTTTCTCTCTTTGTATCTAGTTAAGACATTTACCAATTATTCTTTGCGTCCCTTCTCTCAAAGCTCCTTCTTTCAGTTTATATCTATTGCTCTCTTCTTGATGTAATGTGATTATAATTGAACAATGTAACTACAATGACATGTGGGAGGAGCTGGCCAGAATTAATTGGAAGGGGAGCCGAGCAGGGCAGACCATGGAGCAGCAAAAGCAGGAATTTATGGGGATATTTCGGAGGATATCAGAAATTCTCCCAAACGAGATGAAACATACTCATGGCAGGACAAGGCAACCATGAGTAATAAGGAATCAAACCAAAAGAGGAAACATACAATGTGGTGAAGATGATTGGGAATCCAGAGAATTAATTGGCTCTGAAACTACATAAGGCTGACATCACTGATATTACCGAGCTCTTAATCATGGTCAGGGAGAGAAACAGAGGAAAAACATTCACTTTAAACACAGAAGATAGTATTACTCAAGGAAAAAGATTCAGATGAATTAAACAATTGATTAAAAACAGTTAATTGGTTTTGCAGAATGTGTCAGATTGAAAGCATGACCCGGGAAGAGATCCTCAGCAGAATGAGAGTATGAAAATGGAAGTGTTACCACATCAGATACCAGAGTAGGTCACTGAGTACATGACTGATGGGTGAATGGGTCTCGATGTGAACTAAGGGACAGACAGCAGAATTGCATTGCACATATTGCAGCTCAAAACTGCGTATTTATGTAGTGCTACAGCAGCAAGAGAAGCAAAACAGCATTCAACCACAACCTGCAACTTTGAGCCTCGAATAATTTCCTCAGTCTGCCATTACCATCAATACGATCTATGTTTCAGTAATGACTGTGGGTGAACATGACAGGGTCAGAACCACGTGAACCTAAACCTGATGCTAACCCATTAAAGCTACCACATTTGACCAACAGATCTGATCGAAGCTCCGCAATCCTGTCACCTTCTGACATAAACAGCTCTGCACATCAGTGTAAAAGACCAGGATGTGGTAGCTGCACCAACCTCAGCCAGATGTGTTGAGTTGATGATCCACCTCATCCTCGCCATGATACCCACAGAATCACAGATGCCAGTTTTCAACCAATTCAATTGGCTGTACGTGACATGAAGAAACAGGTGAACACAGTACGTACGAAAAAGGCAATGGTCCCTGACACCATTCCTGTAATAGGACTGAAGACTTGTGCTGCACAATAAGCCGTGTCCCTGGGGAAGCTGTTTCATTCCAGCTCCAACTCTGACATCGCCCTGGTAATGTGGAAAATTACTCAACTATGTCCAGTTCGTAAGAGGATTATAATTACAATCTGGCCAGTTACCTCCCCCTCAGACCCACCACGACAGTCAAATTGGTGGGAGTTCTTTTTGACAGAGTTATCAAGCAGCACAGAAATAACCTGCTCAGTACAATTTCAGATAGGTCCCCAAGTAGAGATGGTGCTGCTGTGGAAAGGTCACTGGATTACTAATTCAGACCAGGCTAATGCTCTGGCAGCTGGTGTAAGTACAACACAATTGACAAAATATTAGGATGCAAAATCTGGTGTCCGTAAATAGTGACCTTCAAGCCAATGTCGATTGTACACACCAATTTGCTTCACAAATGTACTTTCAGAAAGTGAATCTCCCGTGCTTTCCTGGTCTGGCCTAAACGTGACTGCAGACACACAGACACGTGATAAACTCTTCAATGGTCTCTGAATCCGCCAAACAAGACATTCTATTGTATCAAACTGTTCCGAGGTCTAAAGGATAAAACCAGACAGAACACCCGGCCCCAGCCTCAGTATCAGAAAAAGGGAGTGAGAAACACAGTCCTGTTGATCCTGCAGAGACCTCCTTCCTAGCATCTGAGAGCTTGTGACAACATTTACAGACTACATAGAAACATCCGGAATGGAGTAGGTCATACAACACATTAAGCCTTCCCCATTCCAGTTCATGTTCAAAATCTCCTCAATGCCCTTTTCCCACACACTGTACACATCCCTTAATGTGAATTACTGTGGGAAGCTACAAAGTAGGAAGTGCAGTAGTCCATTTGGTCTGTCGAGTTTGCTACCCAATTCAATATAATGATACCTGACCCTTTATTTCCATATTGTTCTCCTTCTCTCCCACCATTCCTTTACTGTCTCTACATCAGTATTTATATTCAGTGGCTTGGCTTCCAGGTTCCAGCGCAATCCCGAGGTTCACCAGTCGCTGAGTGCAGACATTTATTGTCATCTCATTGCAGAATAGCCTGTCTGTACCTAATACTGCGGACCCTTGTTTTAGACACCACAGCCAGGGGAATTATTATCCCGGCTTCCAATCCGTCTCACCCTGTCAGAGCTTTATATATCTCACTGAGATCTCCACCCATTTTCCTAAACCCCATAGAATACAGGCCCAGTCGCCCCAACCTCTGCTCCCACAACAAGCCTGTCATCACAAAGATCGGTCTGGTCATCCTTCATTGCACTCCCTCAATGTCAGGTTTGTCGTTAATTAGGTACGGAGACCAAACCTGCACACAATACTGCACAGTGTTTGAAATGGAGTCTCACCAACGCTCTGTACAGCTCCAGTAACCAATTCAATTTGCTTACTTCTGGATTCAAATCCCCCTGAAATGAAGGTCAGCACATCATTGATCTTCCTAACTGCTTTCTGCTCCTGCAATATTGCTTTCAGTGACTGGTTTACAGGGAGATCCAGATCCTTTGCAATGTTACAGCTCCCCAGTTGGTAGGCCTATGTACACTGGGCAGCGTGTGAATGCCATTCCCAGTATTGACTTCTGGCTTCAGACTTCACGGCGCTGCAGGGACCTTGGAGGGCTGTGCAGAAGGAACCAACAAAAAGGCCCATACGTCGCTTTTCAGATCAACATGTTTTAAACAATCCCTTTTCAAATGAAAAGCTGCCAATCTCTTGTTCCCACCAAAGGGCACACCGTCACCTCAACCCACCTTGCTCTCCATCTGCCACGTATTTGCCCATTCACTCCACTTGTCTTAGTCACCTTGACGCTTTTTTACAACCTCCTCACCCACTCGCAATCCAACATCCTTTAGTTCTATCAGCAGGTTGGGATATATTGTATTTGATTCCCGCAACCAAATGTTTAATGGTTATTGTGAACAGCTGGGACCCGAGCACCGATCCCTGTGATACCTCAGCAACCGTCCTCTGTTTAAAAAAAAATCTGGTTTTTCAATTTATTTATTTCGTGAATCTGAGTGTGACTGGCTGGGCCAGCATTTATTGCCTGTCCCTGGTTGCCCTTGAGAAGGTGGTGGTGAAATGCCTTGTTGAACCGCTGCAGTCCACTGTGGATTCATTGATAGTAACACCATTAAATGCCAAGGGGCAGTGGTTAGATTGGATTTTAGTGGTGATGGTCACGGTCTGGCATTTGTGTGATGTGAGTATTACTTGCCACTTGTCAGCCTGGATACTGTCCAGATCTTGTTGCATTTGGACATGGACTGCTTCAGTATCTGAGGAGCCACAAATGTTGCTGAACATTGTACAATCATTGGCGAACATCCACACTTATGACCTTAGAATAGAGGCAAGGTCATTGATCAAGCAGCCCTGAAAATGTTTGGGCTGAGGCCACTGCCCGAGGGCCTCCTACAGACTTGTCCTGGAGCTGAGTTGACTGACCTTTATCAACCATGACCATCTTCCTACGTGTCAGGTATGATATTAACCAGCGGGGAGTTTGCCCCTGATACCCATTGATTCCAGTGCGGCTAAGGCCCCTTGATACCTCACTTGGTCGAAGGCAGCCTTGATTTAAAGGGCTATCACTTTCACCCCATCTCTGGAATTCAGCTCTTTTCACCATGTTTGACCAACGGTAATGAGATCAGGAGCTGAGTGGCCCTGGTGGAGCCCAAATTGGGCATCATTGACCAGGGTATTGCTGGGCAGGTTCTGCTTGAAAGCACTGAGATCTTCCACCGCTTTACTGATGATCGAGAATAGACTGATGGGGTGGTAATTGGCCGGATTGGATTTGTTCTGGTTTTTATATACAGGAGATACTTGGGTTAATTTTCCACGTAATCAGGGAAATGTAATTGTTGTAACGGTATTGGAACAGCTTGGTGAGGGCAGTGACAAGGTCTGGAGAATAACTTTTCAGTACTATTGACAGAAAGTTGTCAGGGTATGTACCCTCTGGGGTATCCAGTGTCTCCAACTAAATCTGGATATCGTGTGGAGTGAATCAAATTGGCTGATGACTGGTAACTGAATTGTTGAGGGCCACTGGAGGAGGCTGAGATGGATCATCCACTCAGCACTTCTGACTGAAGATTGTTGCGAATGCATCAGTCTTATCTTATACACTGAAGGGGTGGGCTTTTCCATCATTAAGGGTGAGGATACTCGTGGAATCTCCTCCTCCAATGACTTGTTTAATTGTCCATAACTATTCTCAACTAGAAGTAGAAGGACTGCAGAGCTTAGATCTGATCCGTTGCTTGTGGGATCACTTAGCTGTGTCTATCACTTACTGCTTATGCTGTCTGGCGCACAAGTAGTCCTTTTTGGAGACTTCATCAGTCTGACACCTCATTGTCAGGTATGCCTGGTGCTGCTCCTGCCATCCTGCACACTCCATTGAAGCAAGGTTGATCCTCTGGTTTGATGGTAATTGTTGTGAAGAGGATATGCCAGGCCATGAGGTTGTGCTGGAGTACAATTCTGCTGCTATTGATGAGCCGCAACACGTTATGGAAACCCAGATAGATCTGTTGGAAGTCTGTCCTGTTAGCATGGTGATAGTGCCACCCAAAATGGTGGAGGTTATTCTCAATGTGCAGGTGTGACTTTATCTCCACAATCAGTATGCAGTGGTCATTCTTACCGATAATGTCATGGACAGATACTTCTGCAACTGGCAGATTAGTAAGGCTGTGGTCAAATATTGCTTTTCCCTCTTGTGGATTCCTTCACTACCTGCCGTAGACCCAGTCTATCAGTTATATCCTTTAGGATACGGCCAGTTCAATCAGTAATGCTGCTGCTGAACCACTCTTTTTGTGGACATTGACATCCCCCACCAGAGTACATTTTGTGTCTGTGTCACCCTCAGTGCTTCCTCCAAGTGTTGTTCAGCTTGGAGGAGTACTGACTCATCAGTTGGGAGAGGCTGGTACATGGTAATCAGCAGGAGGTTTCCTTTCCCATGTGTAAACTAACGCCATGAGACTTCATGGGATAAAGAGTCACTGTTGAGGACTCCCATTACAATTCCCTTCAAACTGTATCCCACAGTGCCACTACTTCTGCTTTGTCTGTCCTGCTGGTGAGACAGGAGATATCCAGGGAAGGTGATGGGGTATCAGGGATATAGTCATACTCACAGAATCAGATCTTAAATACAATGTCAGGCTGTTGCTTCACGTGTCTGTTTATTTCTATTCACTGTTTCCTGCCAGTCGTCCCATTCTAGGAACATGGCCATATATTTGCCCCAATCCACTAAGATTTGATTTTGCAAATTAGGCTGGGAGCTTTATCAACATTTTTCTGAAAATTCACGTGTTTTACATCCATTGTTTCTCTTTCATTTGTCTCCCAGTCTGTTTCTCAAACATAATTCCCATTTCATAAATCTATGTTCGTGTTGTCTATGACCATTACTTTCAGTCCCAATGATTTTTCCCAAACCATTTATTTACTATGTTCTGTATTCCATGTACTATTTCGTTTTCCACAGCAGACTTGGTTTTCCTGGTATTGTCAGGAAGTTCTGTGAAGACAGAACTGAAGTAGTGGATTCATAGTTTTGCCATTTCCCTGTTTCCCATTCTCCATTCTCTGGTTTCAAACTGGAAAAAACCTGCATTGTTTTTTCATACTTCTCACATTGACATAATTTGACAAGCTATAACAGTTCACTCTTATAACCTTGTGAACATTATCTTCAGAAACCCATCAATTCCTATCTTAAGCTTCTCAGCTCCACATCAGACACGCACAGGAGCATAGTCTCTGTACAAACAGAAATACAGCACGATCTATATTCGTCCTACTTTCCAACACCTGGCCCATAGCCTGGAATGTTATGAAACTTCCAAGTGCTCATTCAAGTACTTTTAACGGTTGAGAGGTTAGCCGTGATAATTCCCCTCTCAGGAAGTACATTCCAGACCTCAACACCCTCTGGGTGAAAAAAAGTAATCTTTAAATCCTCTCTGAACCTCAAACCCTTCACTTTAAAAGTGATGTCCCTTGTTCTTGACCTTCTGTCTAAAAGGAACAGTTGCTGTCTATCCACCCTGTCGATGCCCGTTGTTAACTTATCCTTCTGAATCACATCCCCCTCAGCCTCTCTGTCCAAAGTAAACAACCTGAGCTTATCCAGCCTCTCTCCATAGCTGATATGCTCCATCCCAGGGAACATCCTGGTGAATCCCCTTTGCAAACCCCTCCACTACAATCACATCCTTCCTTATAATGGTGCTCCCAATCCGACATACAGTACTCTATCATGGACTAAACCAAGCCCGATATAACACTTATAATCTACTCCCTGATTAATAAACGCGACACCCAAGGTTCAATTCTTAACTAGTCCATTACCCTGTTCAGTCACATTCAGGGATGTGTGGAGAAACACCCTCTGAGCTCCCTAGTGTGCTGCCAATCATTGTGTACACCGCATGTCTGGTTCCTCCTTCCAAAGTACATCACCTCATATTTATCAGGATCACATTCCATCTGCCATTGATCTGCCCGTCTGATAATTCCACTTGTATTTTCCTGTAAAATCAGAACTTCCTCCTCACTGCCAACCATCCGGCCAATCTTTGTGGCAAACATAAACTTGCTTATCACAACTCCCACCCCTCAACCCACTCCCCCTCCTGATTCACATCTATACCATTTATGAATGCTACAAACAATAAGGGACACAGCACTGATCCCTGTGGTACACCAGGGGACACTGGTCTCCAGTCACACAAACAGCCTTCTCCGACCATCCTGTGCCTCCTGACACTAAGACAATTTTCGTTGTAACGTTTCAAGTAATCCTCGATACTCTGAGATTTTACTTTATTTTTTCAGTTTCACCTTTGGAACTTTGTCAAAGGCCTTGTTGCAAAACTAAATAAGCGACCTCCTCAAACTAATTCAATCAAATTCACGAGGTGCGACTTCACTCTGATAAAGTCATGATGATTATCCCTGATCAAACCTTGCGACTCTGATTGGAGTTCGATTTTCTCTTTCTCTATTTTCTCCAGTAGTTTCCTGAACAGTAATCTAATACTCGCTCGTCCATAGTTTCCTTGGCAAATGTCTACCACCCTTACTGTGAAGTGGAATCATATTAGCTGTTCTCAAGTCCTCTGGCACCTCCCCTGTGGTCAGATTCCAATTAAAATTTCCTCCCTTGACTCCAACAGTATCCAGACCTGCGGATTTGTCGAATTTTATACCAGACACAGCCTCAAACACCTGCTCGTATTTTACATCAATCTCTTCAAGAGCTTTCCAGTCCATCTTCTCGAATTCTGTACCTGCATCCTCCTTCTCCCAGGTAAAACAGCTGTGATGTTTGCATGTAACAATCTATCAATGTTCTCCGGGTTGACGCACTGATTGGCCCCCATTGGTTTCTAATGGACACTAACTGTTTGCTGATTATTCTGTTCTACTTGTTCGTGTAGAATATCGTGGGATTCTCCCTAATCTCGCCTGCTTGCACTTCTCCATGTCCCTCTGTTATTCAGTCCCCTCTATGTTCCTAAGTTTCTAAGTTTCACTACAATCACCTCTCAGCTTTTGAAATTCGAGATCACAGGCTGCGTTTCCCCATCAGAAAATCTTGCCATTTTATGGATTAATCTGGAGAATACCTTTCGCAGTTCCTCTGTAGTCAGTATATTCTATCTTAGATTGGGACTCCAAACAGTATGCAATACTCTAAGTTTAGTCTCAGCAACACTATATGCAGCTGGTGCACGACATCTTCTATATTCCAATTATATTCACATGAATGTAAACCTAATTTTTAGTTTCCTATTTGCATGCGTTCTTCCCAATTCCTTTCACTTTAACTTTCCTTATGATGTTAGTGGAAGAGTCCTTAACGAAAAATCCTCCTGTATATCTAACGATACGATATCCATTAGCTCCTTGTTGCCTACGTCCACAAGAATCATCTTCAAACCATTCCAAAAAATGTTTGTCACTTATGGTTTTCGTTTCATCGATGCATTATCATCCTCCCCAGTTTTCCCATTACCTTCTATATATCCAGTAACACGTTCTTTGTAATTCAGCCCAAGAGACACCCGACCGCGGGTTACAAGTCAACTGATCGGTTGTGCACCACTCTCCATCTTCATCCTTTCTTAAACTGTTGGATAATATTTATAACTTTTGCCATATCCAGTTTGGCTAAACATCTTTCCGGAATGTATTGGAAAATAACGTGATAATCTGCGATGCAATCAATATGCCGTTTGCTGCTTCCTCTGAAATTCTTATATGAAGTACATCTGATCTGTCAGATTTATAAATACTCAATCCAGCTTTCTTTTCAAAGATGACCTCAACACTGATAAGAATGATCTTAGACTTTACTTACACAAGTCCCATGGTCACTTGGTATTTCTGAGAGAATTTCTGGATATTCTGCCTTGAAGATAGACCCAAAGAAACTGTTTCTTTCCCCTGTGATTTCTCTGTTCTCTACAATAAATTACCATGTCCGAACACCTACTGTTCCACATTTGACCGTGTTTTTACTTTTGTTTCATACACTGATGTACGTTTTTTTTTAAGCAGTCTTTATGTTTCTTTAGCAGTCTTTATGGTTTTCTTTAGCTGTCTTTATGGTTTTCTTTTGTTTGCATGCTGTTTCGCATTTTGATTTCCTTCTCATTTTCTTGATCATCCGTTGCTGGGTCCTACATTTCTCTGAATCCACTGGCTTACTCCAACACTTGTCATTTTTCTAAGCTGCTTCCTTTGACCTAATAGGTTGTTTAAGGTGAGGCTGAAAGGGTTAGGTCGGAGAGGAGGGTGGACCAGATTGATGGGAAGGAAGATGAACACATAGGAACGTTCAAAAGGGGGGAGGATGCTGAGTTGGAATATTGGACTTGGATAAGGGTGGAGTTAGGGGAAATGGGGAAACTGGTGAAATCTACATTAATCCCCTGTGGTTGGAGGGTCCCAAGGGAGAAGGGGAACCTTTCTTAATCCATGCTTCGGGTGGTTAGGGTTTGGCGATGGAGGAGGCCCAGGACTCTCATGTCCTTGGCAGAGTGGAAAGGAGAGGTACAGTGTTTAACCACAAGCTGGTGGAGTTGGTCAATGTGGCTGTTCCAGCGATGTTCTCTGAAATGATCCACGTATGTCTCGCCAATGTAGAGAAGACCACACTGAGTTTAAAGGATGCAGTAGATGAGGCGTTCTGTCTCCCTTCATCACCTATCACTTTCAACACCACCTTCATCTCCCTATCACATTCCTAGCTACCTGCCTCCTGCCACACCCCCTTCTCATTTATCCCTCAGCTCCCTTGACCCAGAAGCCTCATTCCTGATAAAGGGTTGTGCCCGAAACGTCAATGCTCCTGCTCCTAGTACGATGCCTGACTGTGCTTTTCCAGCGCCACTGATCACCAGCAGCTGGAGTGCCCCCTTTCTCCTCACACCTTCAGGGCTTGCATGATTCAGATTTATAACAGTTACTTCAAATAAACCAAAAACTACCGTGTACTCAAACAGCATAAAAGAAAAACAATGCATTGTGGTCACTGTTCCCAAAAGGCCCTTTACAGCAAAGTTTCCAATTAGATTTTCTGATCATCCAACATCAATTTCTAAATAACCTGATCTCTAGCTCAGTGCTCGACAAAATGTTAATGCTATCATCTAACACATGCTCATGAAATCCATTTTTCCCAGCATTAGCATTCAGTTGGGTTAACACAGTTTAGATATAATGTAAACAGTACATTATTACAGCAGTAGCCACAAATGTGTGCATCTCATTTTCCTGTTTTATAACCTGCCCAACATTTGTATTGCAGCTTTCACTTTGATATATAACTCCCATCAATGTTTCCTTCTGCTTGCTGTTTTTTACGCTCCACCTTACAAGATTCTGTAGAATCTGAGCGATGTGGGATTTGGGGAGATTAATGTGGGAGATCATCTCGCCACATCATTTATGATCTTCTTAAGCATCATTGTGACATTTTCTCCAGATTTCCCGTTATGCTACTGGAGTAGAGAAGGACAATGATCGTTCAACAATGCTCTGTATTTGCCCCAACATGCTTGAGACTGCTCTAGCCTGGGTGGGAACCTTACAACAGGCTGGTAAAGCATTGATGCTGCTGTACAGGATCTTAGTGAGATCACATCTGGAGTAGTGTGTACAGATTTGGTCTCTTCCATGAAGAAAGGATGTTGTTATATTGGAAACAGCACAGAGTTGGTTCCCTCAACTAATTCCTGCAATTAAGGTGCTAGCTTATGACGAAAGGATGATCAGGTTGATCCAGTAGCCATTGGAGTTTACAAAAATGAAGGAAGATCTTATTTTAACATAGATGACAGGAAGGAGTCAACAACTGAAGAGAATTACACAGATATTCGGGGAATCCATTCCGTTCTTCAGCCTGTTGCACACGAACAGCAGAAGGATATTCAGGCCTTTGACCCTGTTACACCAGAATAGGACGAGGCTGTTCAGTCCCTGGAGCCGAATGTATATTTATAGGAGGAGGCCAATCAGCCCCTTGAATCTATAACACTGGCCCCAGAGTAGGTCATGCAGCACCAGTATCCTATTACACAGCAACAGGATCAGCCCATTCAGCCATCTCAAGTCCGTAACATAGGAACTGAAAGCGGTCACACAGTGATTGGAGGTTTGTTACACTGGGATAACAGGAGGCCATTCAGACCCACCGAGTCTGTTGCAAGAGAATTGGATAAGGATAAAAACTATCTGAGACTTATTTCATGAGAAAGGAGGAGATAATTCAGACACGTGTCTGTTGTATGGGAACAAGAGAAGACCAATCACTCCCTTGGTCCCATCTCTGGGATACATGAGGAGACCGTTCAGTATCTCCACCGATTATGGAGAAATATGAGAAGACCCATCAGCCCCTCAAAATGTTACACAATGACGGGAGGTTTCCATAATCCCCCACGCCTCGAACGCATCAAAAGGAGGTGGTTATTCTGGCCTTGAAGATGACAACATGGGAACGCCAGAAAGACTTCATCCCATCACTTTTGTACACCAGCAGGATGTTGAGTCCAGTCAGCCACACATACCACTTATGTAGCAATTGGAGCACATCTCTTAAAACCCTTTTGCCCATCAAACAGGAATTCAAAGAAAACGTAAAGGTTTTAGAAAGGGAAGAACTTATAATAACTGAATACATTAAGGAGTAAAATGTAACAATAAAGTGTTGTAATTTAAGGCAAATTATTCTAATCCATTGTTGTGGACATTTGCAAACGTAAACCACAATTCATCGGAATCAACATGGTTTTGCAAAGGATAAATCATGATTGAAGTGTTTTCTTGATTTATTTAAAGATGTGACAAACAAGGTGAATAGTGGGAATCCTGGAAATGGAATATATCTGGTCTTCGTGAAGGATTCAGATACATCGCTTCACCAAAGAGTGAGTGGTAAGATCAGACAACATCGGTTTAGGAGTAATTTATTAGCTTGGATGGAGGATTGGTTAACCAACAAAATGCAGTCAAATGAATTAACTGTGTCATTTTCTATTGGAATATGCAATTTGTTGGGTGCCATAGATTTCAGTTCTCATGCTTCAACCATTTGTGATCGACATTATTGCTCGGTTTGCGGGATAGAAAATACTATAGCTACATTTTCAGATGACACTAACATTGGTGGGAAATTACTTCAGGATGATGACGCAAGAGATTTAAAAACTATATGTATAGATTGGGTGAATGGGCAAACATTTGGCAACGAAAATTAAAGTGGATAAATATGGGGTTATTCAAGTTGACCAGTCTAATAAAAAGGCAAATTATTATCTAAATGGAGAGAAACTTCAAAGTGCTTAAGTGCAGAGGGATCTGGGGGCCTGTTTGTATATCACAGAAAACCTCCTTGCGGGTACTTCAAATAATGAGAAATGCAAGTATAACTTCATCGTTTATTTGTAAAAGGATAGAGTAGAAAGGTAGGGAGTGTTGCTGTGTCTATGCAAGGCATTAGGGAGGCTGTAACTGGAGTACAGTTTGGGTGTCCTGCAGAATGTGGTATTTCCATTAAAGGCAATTCCGAAGAGCTTCAATAGATTATTTCCATATTTGAAGTGTTTGTCTTATGAAGAGAAATTGAGCAGTTTAAGCCTATACTCTCGAGTTTATAAGAATGAAAGGAGAGCTCATTGAGGTCTGTAAAATGCTAAACGTAATTGAAAGTGTAGCTGTGGAGTGGATATGTTTTCATGTGGCGCAATCTACAATAAGAGAATACAGTTTGAGGATCGAGAGATAGCAGGGATGTGGAACAGAGACCGCGATGACATCAGCCATGATTGTATTCCATGGCAGAGCAGATTCGAAGGGTTGGATTCCTGACTGATGCTCCTTGTTCATATTCAGCTTTACGACTGTGTTACACATTAATGGGGGAGTACTGTGTTTCAAACAGGAAGTAGGCTCTCCTGATAAATCAGTCCAAATCAGTTTGACAGAACGTCACTAGTGGAGTCACACAGTGACCAGTGCTGGGTCCTCAAATATTTACAATCTATATCAATGATCAGGAGGATGGAACAGATATACAGATACTGAGTTTGGTCATGTTGCTGTGATAAGCAAGAGATTAAATATCAAAAGAGGGTGGAGGGTCTACAGATAGATACAGCGAGGTAAAGGCAATGGAGAATAATTTGGCAGCTGCAATATAACATCATATAATCTGTCATTTCATTTACAGGAATAATGGAAGGCAGTATGTTACTGAAATGGAGAGGGATTACAGGGATTAATGATATTGTATACTGGGGGGGTTCACTCAGTTCCGTTCAGACATGGGAGGTTTTGCTTCATCACTGATCGTCTGCTTCTTGATGCTCCAAGTGATCCCATTGCTCTCCGTACACATGGAATGTTTTGAAGTGTTTGGTTGGTGATGGGGGATGCGATGTTCAAACGTGTATCAAGGGGATGGCCTTTATCCAAGATACATTCATTCCTTTCTACATGGAGATCTGAAGACGATGGGAATGGCTGCCTGCTTGTGAATGAAGAGGCTGTGGCTGCAGTGAGAACAGGGATATTAACCAACATGATGTACTGTGATGGGCACGCTTCAAGATTAATACAGAGAGTGCTCCTTCATTTCCTCTACCTCTCCCCATTGACACGGCTACTCCGCAGATGCCATGTACACCATCGGGAATCCCACTATACTGGATACACCCGGCAGCTCCCTGCTGAGGGAGAAACAATGTATTTACCTCATCCACCATATATATCCTCCGTCACTGAATGGTTACATTGATGGCAACATACTGGGAGATGATGGATATGTCACCCAGTCCTGCCTGAAAAGTTCCAGAACATAGAAACTGATTGAAACTGTGACCCGAACAGCCCCTGGCAGCACCGTCCTTCCCCCTGGGGTGAAGCTGCAGGACGTGTTGAAGGAGGTGACATCGGTCTGTGACCAGCTCCTTGTTCAGTCAGGGTCCCCTCACACTCTGCTCCTGGGTTAAGTGGAGCTTGGGAAGATGTTCCTGGAAAATCCGCGGTGGACACAGCAGATCCCTTTCCCCACACACACGCACTGTGTGATTTCAGAGCTTCCCCTCTCTGCAGCCTCTGCTCCATTTGTTGTTCATGTTACAGACCCAGATGTTGTAACTACAGTCCCCATGCTCCATCCAAAGTTGGGTCACCAAATCCTCAGGTCTCCCTGAATGTCTGAGGTAGCTCACAGCACAACCTCCAGCAAACCATCCCCAGCTGCTGCACTAACTTTTCAATAACAGGAGTCAGTTAGAAACCACTCGTCTATAAGTGTTGTGGACCAGACCAGATTCCTGCAAAATATTTCAAGAAGGCCGCTTAGACCCAAACCTTTCCTTATTTTGAATATACATGTGAAGTGTGCTTTCCAGATATGTTGTGACTGGTCAAACCACTCGACATTAAGCAAAGTTTAATCTATTTAAATGAGTTAGTTAAAATACAATCAAAGAAAAGAACATTTCAGGATGGCTTATATGTTGGAACACTTGCACAAACAATAGATACCGTACCTTCTTGGTATACACTGCTCGGCAGAAAGATATATTCAAATACAGATCCTTACGTGCAGTTTTCTGATCCAGGAGAAATCAACATCTACAGAGATCTCAGAGAAAAAAGCAGCTGGGGATCATGTATTGAAACTTCCAACCCTTCTGGGACCCGAACAGCTTCTGAATGCTGCAGCTAAAAACAAAACGAGGAAACCTGGTCTGGGAGAGCTGGCCGCTGCCCTTCCATTGTTACCACCGTTTTAATAAAACCTAAAGGCTTTCTCAGTTATTTACTTAAACTGTTTTCAGACAGCAGTTCTGCACCTCTGCCTTTAAAATGTCTCTTAAAATAAACCCAAGAGAAAATAACCTTTTTACAGTGACAGTATTCTCACAACTCCACCTTTAATAAAATGATCCATTAATATACAAAAATGGATTCATTTTAGACCTCCTAATCTTCCTCTATTAGCAGACTGAAATGAATATATATTACATTGACTCTGAGCATACAAATGTTCACACCTCGATTTGATTTCAGTCATTTTACTCCTGCCAAAGAATGCCTTTTGTCTTCCTTCATCCAAGTCTCTACAACGTGTCAAAACTTACCTTTTCTCGCCCTGTCAACTTAATAATTTCAAATTGATATAGCAGCAAGAATAAGCTCAATAAAAACAGACTGGTATTTTTCTCCCTAAACTTCTCCACAAACTTTAAGGGGTCACGATCAGTGATAAAGATTTGTCTCAGGTATGTTATTCGCAATTTAAATGCTGAAATGTTGTAACGCCAACACCAACTCAAGGCCTCCTTCCCCATTGGGGAATAAATCTGTTGATGTTTCCACTGGACACTCTGACCACACGTTACAGAATGGAGCACTTCTAATCTCTCCAATAGTCCTTCTGAATGACATAGCTCCTCATGTCTCAGCATAAAAATATTACATCCTTCTGTACCACTTAATGCTGTAACCGCTTTGCCTGCTACTCCTGGCCTATGCTAATAAACCTTACTCTCACAGGGATATGTTTTATGAAGATCTCGCACGTTCTTCTCAATCCCTCACAGAAACCAAGCTTTGATTTCTGAACTCAATCATCATCATCAGCCATTTCAGTTTCTAGTCTTTCCATTGTTACTCTCTGCCCTTCCACACGAGTTCTCACAACTGCAGGAAGTGAATTGTGGAAATTCTCCAAAATAAGAATCTCTCTATGAGGGTCATAGGTTTGCTCTGTTTTTAATACCCTTACCCACCTATCAAACACAACGTGCGTTTAACCAGGGATGCTTTTTTTAGATCCCTGAAACACTGTCGGCTTCTGGCACAAGCTCATATGCACTTCAGATGGCGTTCTTCACCTCCTCCGATTGGGATGCAAATACCTATCAGCTTGGTTTGGATAAACTAAATCCACATGTTCTCTGGCCACTGCACTTGTTTAGCCACTTTCTGAAATGAAATTAAAAAGGCTCCCCCATCATTCTCATCAAATTTAGATAATGCCTGAATGTATTTAAACAGATCCTGATCAGGCCTTTGGTTACCATAGGGTTGCTCAACCTCACTATCCTCTAATGAAAATCCATACAAAATGAAGAGGAATTTAGTATAACTTAACTATTGGAAACCTTAACTGAATAATGGATACAGTACGTTCTACAAATGAACTGTTCAATCTACTAACATCACCTAAACACACCCCTTGGTAAAAAGGAACATTCAGACATGCAGTCTTGCATACAGTTCTCCAATGCAGGAGGAAACACCATCAAGTGAGTCTTTAGAGAGAGTAGCAGCTAGGGATAATTTACTAAAACTTCCAACCCCTCTGGGACCCCCAGCACCCGGTGATTGTTACAGCTACAAGAAAAAAAACAAATGAGAAAGCCTGGTCTGTGCCAGCTGGCCATTGTTACTACTATTTATTAAAAACCCTAAAAGTCCCGTAAGTTATTTACTTGAGCTGTTTTCAGTCGGCAGTTTGGCCTTTAAGACCTCTTACTAAAAAAAATGAGAAACAAACGTTTTATTTAAAAAGTAACAACATTGTCAGGCAATTCAGATGCCTGGTCCTTCACTCAGTGGGCTTCCTCGTCTTACTAATCGCAAGGTCACCTGAGATTGACAGCCACAGGTACAGACCAAGTTACAAGGATGTGTCTTATAACTTCTGAAACACCTCTGTCCATGGACCATCACATGGGACACACCGGGAAGTGAACAACAGCTTGAAAAAACACCATTTCTGTATTTCTGAGCTACACAATGCCAACACTCGATACACTAGGGAGACAAAACCCAAGGCCAGGGAAAGCTACAGAGGGACAGAGAGATTCACATTAAAGACAGAAACAGACAGTTAATAACTGAAAAGATGTTGTGGAATTATGTGGAAAAAGGCAGGGCAGTGGGACTAACTGAGGAAGTGAGATATTCCTGAGTAAAATTACAAGAATGAGAACATTGAACAAAGGCATTGTCAGATCAGCTGAAATGGTTTGTTACATCAAATTCTGAATCTGCTTCACAGAACACCACAAACAACATAAACTGGGACAAGATGACAGCCCAGCATGGAGAGCTGTGCACACCATGCTAGTGTGTTGCTCGGTAAACTGCACTATCTGCCCAGCATGAGAATATTGCAAACTTTACGATCATATGCTAACTATCCTCGCATCGGATTACTGCCTGCAATGGGAAGGTTTGCTCCGTGTGTGTGTGTGTGGTTGATTGCAAAACTCATTATTTGAGAAGGAACACACATGGAGGAAACTATTTTAAATACGAACAACTGACAGGCTTTTTATTAATCAACAGAGAGAACGAGGGAAGTTTCATGGACAGATGATATAAAGTGTTTGAGAATGTTAAAATAAAGGCAATGCCAGACACAACAGCAATATACATCGGCGTGCACATGAATGACAGATGGATGGGAGTTTGGTGTGAGTTCCAATCAGATTTGCTTCGGAAGGTTTGAAGCCGGGAGCGTCAGCAGCAGATTATTGGCTTCATTAAGATTATTGACTTCATAGCTCAAGGTTATACAACAGATGGAAATAACCAGTGAGATATATTCCTGAGTGGTGAGTATTGCAAGTTCGAAATGTTCAGGGTATGGTGTCAAGAATCAGCTCATAGTCAAAGGGATCTCCCACAGTTGTGACTTGTCTGCTTCAGCTGCACATATTGGCCAAGGATGGGATGGAAACAGTGGAAGGAAGTGGAGTTTGTAACCAGAACAGTAGACGGTGACCTCTATGCTCTTAACAGCAAAGACAATGATACAATGCATTGTGGTTCTCCCCTGAAACTGAATAGATCAACATAGAGACCCGTGAGTAACACTGCCAGAGCAGAGAGGGAGGCAGTAATTGAACACGTTCATTAATGCAGTTAGTAGTGGTCTGTAGAGTGAATATCTGGATTGAGAGATTCAACAGGAACAATAATAGTGACAAGATGTGTAGACTATATGAAATAACAATAATACAGTCATAACTGGTTTATAGAAAACAAAATCTGGATAGCGACACTTACCAGGAACACCAACGATAGCCAGGAAGGGATAATAAAAATATTGAATAATGAGAAGAGCGTAATAGATCCGCGATGATAATGACCACCAATAATATGCAGTAAGATACCAAACATAATTGTATAAGCTCCTGTATATTGTTGGAATATTCCAGTCTAATGTTCTCAGCTTCTGATCCATTGTTGGCACATTCCAGTCTAATGTTCTCAGATTCTGATCCATTGTTGGAACATTCCAGTCTAATGTTCTCAGATTCTGATCTCTGCTCCCCTCTCTCTGGATCTGCTGATCCCTGTCAGTGCTGTCGGTGATGCTGCCGCTCATGTTATGGAATAACACATTGAATGGAGCCCATTTATCATTACAAGATGGAAACTCTCCACTGGGATAATTAGAATCCATGGAGATTGGTATTAATCACACTTACTGAACAAATAGGCTCAGTTAACCTGTTCAAAACAACACTTTTCGTTTACTGTTTTTGGATGGAATGGATGAGGGTTGCTGAGGAATGGATCATAAATCTTTAAATCTTTTAAATCATTTTATTAACTTGCATATGAGAGTATTAACAGGACACTGCAGGGGTCTATATATGTTCCACTCTGATTATGAAGGAAGCAGTTATAAAATAACAGATTGGCTACATAAAAAAAAGTCGGGTGGTCAAGTTTCTCGATACTTGAGTATTTCACGTTAGGAATGGTCAGAGCATGGTGTCAAAAATCAACTCATAGTCAAAGGGATCTCTCACAGTTGTGACTTGTCTGCCTTAGCTGCAGATATTGTCCAAGGATGGGATGGAAAGTTACCAAAGTACGGTACTTATTGACAAGTGTGCGGCCACTCCTGGTTTTGATGTCCTGTTATCAAATCCTTTCATAACCTTGAGACAGAGCTTTGAGACTGCTGCTCAGGAACAGGCCGAAGCAATTCCGTCCCTATGGAACGCTTACAGAGGGATAAGAGAAGGCCATTCAGCCCATATTAGCGTGTTGCTACTTGAAAAGGTGGAAAGCTGGAATAATGGCGCATTTTGCCGAAAGAATCAATCAAAACAAAGAGATGTGTCGCTGCAGCTGTATGAGGTGTTACTGAGAGGGCACCTGGAGTACATTGTGTTGGTTGTGTTTCTGTAACTGAGAAAGGATGGACCTCAATTAGATACATTTGACCAGCTGATCATAGTCCACGGGTTGTTGTCTCATTTAATGTCTCGGATCTGTTACACAGGGACAGGAGGAGGCCATGAAGCCCCTTGAGTCTATTTCAGAGGGACAAGAGGAGGTCATTCAGCCTTTCCAGTCTATTACAGAGGGACAGGAGGAGACCATTCAGCCTCTTGAGCCGGTTACAGAGGGGCAGGAAAAGTTTATTTAACTTTCAAGTCTGTTACACATAAATATTAGTTTTAACTAGTTTTGGAATAGGAAAGACCTGATGTAAACATTAAAGTTCTAACTTTGAACAAGGCTAATTTTGAAAGTGTTAGGCGAGCCCTGTGAAAAGCTGATTGGAATACCCTATTCACAGGTAAATGGATGGTTGGAAAATGCAAGGCCATCAAAACTTGGTTTCAGAGAGTCCAGAGCCAACGTGTTCCTATTAGTGAGAGGGGCAAGGCTGGTGGGTGCAGGGAGTGCTGGATGGCCAGATATATTGATGTTATGGTCAAGGTAAGGAAGGAGGCATATGTCAGGTAAACAGAGCTGAGATCAAGTGAATCCCGAGAGGTGTATAAGGGCAATAAGTGTATAGTCAATGGGGAAATTGGGCCAGAAAAATGTGGACATGAGATGGCTTTAGAAATAGGGTTACCGAGGCATTGAAGCAACTCTACATTTCCTTTAATTGCAAAATATTAACTAGGGAGAGAATAGGGCACCTTTAAGATCAGTAAGGCTACGTATGTGTGGAACCATAGGAGATGGAAAGGATACTAAACAAGTATTTTTCCGAGTATTTAATGTAGAAGAGGTGACAAGAGCGAGAGAATGATGAAATACATTGTGATATCTTGAAAACCATCTATAGTACAAGGAGATGTTGGACATTTTAAAACACATAAAGGTGAATTAATCCCTGGGACCTGATCAGTTGTATCCCAGAATATTGTGGGAAGCTAGGAAAGAAATTGCTCAGCCTTTTGCTGATATATCTGTAAGATTGATTTCCACAGGTGAGGTGGCAAAAGACTGGAGGGTTGCTAACATAGTGTCATTGTTTCAGAAATTAAGCAAAACTCAGGTAACTATAGATCGGTGAGCCTGACATCAATGGTGACTACATTGTTGGAAGGAATTTTGAGGGAAACGATGTATATGCATTTGGAAAGACAAGGACTGAAGAGGGCTTTGTACATTGGATATCACGTCTCACTGACTCGGTGGAATTATTTGAGGAAGTGAAGATGATGATTGATGAAGACAGGCCAGTGGAGGTTGTCTTCATGGAATTCAGTAAGAAAACCAAAATGTTCTACATGGTAGACTGGTTAGCAAGGTTAGAATGCCTGGGATCCAGGGAAAACTCGCCATTTAGGTCCAAACTTTACTTGAATATCGGAGACAGGGTGTGACAGTTGGCATTTGTTCATGAAACTTGCAGACCTGTGACCAGTGGCGCTGTTCGCAAAGATCAATAATGGGTCCACGACCTTTTGTCACTGATACAAATCATTTGAATTTGAGTATATGAAGTATGGTTAGTAAGTTTGTAGATAATTCCAAATTTGGTGGTGTAGTCGACACTGAAGAATGATCTCTCAGAATATAATGGGAACTTAGTTAGGTGAGCTGAGGAGTGTCAGATGGAATTTATTTTAGATAAATGTGAGGTGTTGCATTTTGGCAAGAAAAGTCAGGGCCAGACATTTAGGTAGGATCCTGTCGAAAGTTGCCAATCAAGGAGAACTCCATAGAAATTATAGAATCCCTACAGTTAGGAAACAAGATTTTCGGCCCATCGAGGCCACACCGTCCCTCTAAACAGTATCCCACTGGACAAAGCCCTACCCTATCCCTTTCAGCCTGCATTTCCCATGGCTAATGCACCTCGCCCTCACATCCAAGGACACTATGCACAATTTAGGATGGCCAACCTCCCCTTATCTGTATATGGTTATACTGTCAGAGGGAAACATATCACCCGGAGGAAACTCACACAGACACGGGGAGAATGTACATACTCCACACAGCCAGTCATTCAAGGATGAAATTAAACCCCGATCGCTGCCCTGTGAGGCACCTTGCGGTGCAGGTTCTCCGTTCCTTGAAAGTGCCGTCACAGGTCGGCAGCGCAGTGAAGAAGGCACTCGGTGACCTTCCCTTTATTGGTGCGTGCTTTGAGTCTATGCGTTTGCATGACATGTTGCATCTGTCCAGGACATTGGTTTGGCCACTTTTATAATATTGCCTTTAATTCTGGTCACCCTGCTGTCGGAAAGGTGTTGTCAAACTTGAAAGGGTGCAGAAGAAATTAAAAAGAATGTTGCAGGTGTTGGAGGGTTGGAGTTACAGGGAGAGTTTGAATAGGCTGGGAGTATTTTCAAGTGTTGAGGCTGAGGGTGGACCTTAAAGAAGTTTATAAAATCAGGAGGGGCAAAGAAAAAGTGAACAGTCAATGTATGTTCCCAAGATAGACAATTCCAAATATAGAATATAAAGGCTTAAGGTGAGTGGAGAAAGATTTAAAAAGGGACGTGAAGGACAACATTTTCACACAGAGTCTGCTGCGTGTATGGATTGAACAGCCAAAAGAGGTGGTGGAGGCAGGCACAGTTACACCATTTAAAAGGCATTTGGATGGATACAGGCATGGAAAGTGTTTAGAGAGAGATGGGCCAAGTGCTGGCAAGGGGGACGAGATTAATTTAGGATATTTGATTGGTATAGATGACCAGACCGAAGGATCTCTTTTCATGCTATACATCTCTGAGAGTCGTTTGACTCTTGAGTGTTTAACACGGGAACAGGAGGAGGTATTCAGCTTCTGAATTCTGTCAGTCAGCTGGTTTGCTCAATTACTGACATTCAAATACAAAAATACATCATTCAGATTTTGATGGTGTTTTACAGAAACAGGAGAAAGGCTTTTAGTCAAGAAAAGCTGTAAAGAATGTGAAGAGGCCATTCAGTCCCTCACCTCCATTCCACAGGAGCAGCAGGTGAGCAAAGAGCTATTGGAGCCTGTTACTCAGGAGCAGGAGGAGGACATCAATATACACAAAATTTCGATTAGGAGGGAGTCACTCAACTGCTCGATACTGGGACACAGGGACAGGAGGGAGTCACTCAACTGCTCGATACTGGGACACAGGGACAGGAGGGAGTCACTCAACTGTTCGAGACTGGGACACAGGAACATGAGGGAGACACTCAACTGCTCGAGACTGGGACACAGGGAAAGGAGGCAGTCACTCAACTGCTCGAGACTGGGACACAGGAACAGAAGGGAGTCACTCAACCGCTCGAGACTGGGACACAGGAACAGGAGGCTGTCACTCAACTGCTCGAGACTGGGACACAGGAACAGGAGGCGGTCATTCAACTGCTCGAGACTGGGACACAGGAACAGGAGGCTGTCACTCAACTGCTCGAGACTGGGACACAGGAACAGGAGGGAGTCACTCAACCGGTCGAGACTGGGACACAGGAACAGGAGGGAGTCACTCAACTGGTCGAGACTGGGACACAGGAACAGGAAGCTGTCACTCAACCGCTCGAGACTGGGACACAGGAACAGGAGGCGGTCATTCAACTGCTCGAAACTGGGACACAGGGAAATCTAGAGGCGAGTGAGGCCCGAGGATCCTGTTACGCAGGAACAGGAGGAGGGGACTCACTCCCCACCAGTATGGGACACTGGGAGAGAAGGGGAGTTTGCTTGGAACAAACACAAATATATGAATAAGTTGCATTCGTGGTCCACACAATCCTGTCCCAACATTCACTAAGACCACGGCTGATCTGATGGTGATTCCCTCATTCCATTTTACGGAGACTGTCCTCTCTGCAGCCTCTGCTCCATTTGTTGGTCATGTTGTACACCCATATGCTGTAACAACAGTCACAATGACTCATTCAGAGGTTCGGGTCGAACCGGATGAGCCTGGATTTGAAGGGTCCAATCACGAGAATGAAAACATAAAATAAAGGTATAGCCAGATGTTTAGTTCTCTCACATTCACAATCCAACTCACATAACCAGCCCGTCCATTGTATGTTCAGGATGGAGTACTGTGTAGATATGGCGAGCGTACTGCAGAATACAACCCAGCAATGTCCAGAATGGAACTCTGTGCAGCCCAACCAATGCTGGATCTCTAATCCTGGGCTAAATGTCCAATGTCGGGAGCTGTGCAGTCCGCACTGGTTCATTCATATATAAACCCAGACTGTTGCATTGTTCGGTAACACTGTGTTAGATCACTGCCCACTTTGGGAATCTTGCAAACAATGTTGGAAGTGACAGGATGTGCAGCTCCCATCCATTTACAGTTCCATAACTCCACTGTGCCTTGACAAGGGGTGTCATGGATGTGAAAATCACTGCGATGTAGAGGTGTACATGGAAACAGTTTAAATATCAATAGTTCTGATTAAGGCGAGTATCACACCAGTATTTAAACCTGAAATACCGAGATAATATCCAATGAGGTTTCGTGAATGGTACAAAGTAGTTAGAGGGGGATGGTAATGTTATAATGGTTGCACTATAATTAACAATGTGAATTAGAGGAACAAATATGCAGGGGGACTGGGGAGACTTGCAGGAACAATAGGGTTGTTATAATGGGTGATTTCAATTTTCCTAACGTTGACTGGGGCTTCCAGATGGTTAAGAACTTAGATGGAACATAATTTGTTAAGTGTGTTCAGCGAAGTTTCCACAATCAATATATAGAGCATCGTACTCGGGAAGGGACAAACTCGACCTACTGTTGGGAAATAGGGCAGGATAGGTGAAGGAGATAAAGTGGGGGAGAATTTTGGTAAAAGTGATTAGAGTTGTATCAATTTTAAAATAGTTATGGTAGGGACAAAATTGGTCCACAGGTTCAAGTTCTAAATTGGGGCAAGGCATATGTTGTTGGAGTTAGACAGGAGATTGCAGGGGATGATTGTAGTAGTTTGTTTCCAGGTAAAAGGATCTCGTGCAAGTGGGAGGGCTTTAAAAGTGAGATAGCTCGCGTTCAAGGTTTCCATTTTCCTGTGATGGTGAAGGTTATGTGAGACTGGAAGAGAGAATTCTGGATGTCAAGAGATATTGAGGCCTTGACCAGAAAAAAGGAGGCGTGGCTCATGTTCAGGCAGCTGGGACCAAGGGAATCCCTGGAGGTATACAGAGGATAGAGGAGTTTACTGAAGAAGGATATCAGCAAGGCCATAAGGGGGTATGAGGTAGTCTTGGCTGAGAAGATTAGAGTGAATCCAAATTCAGTATAGTAAAGATAAAGAGCAACTAGAGAGAGAATAGGATGCTTTAAAATCCAAAACGGGCATGCATGCGTAAAACCTCAAGAGATGGGTGAAGTCCTCAATTTCCCCTCTGTGTTTATCATGAAGAAAGACATGAAGACCTGTGACCTTTGGGAGGTTAGTTGTCATATCTTGGTACTGTCCATATCACAGTTGAATTGCTGTTGGACATATTAGAATGCACAAAGTCAGACAAGTCTCTTGGTCCTGACCAGATATATCTAAGAGCACTGTAAGAGGCAAGAGAAAAAGCTTAGAGACCAAGATCCCGGAAGACTGGGCGGTAGCAAATGTTGTGCCTTCTTCAATAAGGGCTGCAAAGAAAAGCCTAGAAAATATAGACCAGTAAGCTTCACACCTGTTTTCGGGAAACCACTTGAGAAGATTCTGAGAGATAAGATGTGCATGCATTTGGAAAGACAAAGTTTGACTTGGAGCAGTCAGCATGGCTTTGTGCGTGGCGGATCATGCCTTACAAATTTGGTTAGAGATTTTTGAGGAAGTGACCAGGAAGGTTGATGAGATCAGGGTTGTACACATATACTATATGGATTTCAGTAAGGCCTTCGATAAGGTTCCACATAGTAGGCCGCTCTAGAAGGTTAGATCGCATGGAATCCAAGGTGAACTGACAAATTAGACTGAGCTGCCAGTGGAAGTGGTTGAAGTGGGCACACTAACAACATTGAAAAGGCAATCGGACAAATACACAGATAGGAAAGGATTAGTTGGATACAGAGCAACGGCAGGGAAATGGCAGATTGGTACATAAGGGACAATTACACCATGGTTTGTTAACAGAGCACGGTGGGTGTATTGGATGGGTGAGTACGGAGGGGGAACATTCCCATCCCAGAGGGTGCCACGCCACTAGACCCACCGAGCATGGTCTGGGCTCACGACCGAGTTCAGTGCAGTATTTGAGGTCTGAAGAAATGTCCAGCAATACAGGACAAGCATCAATAACCTTCCACGCTCTGTCAGGATAAGGGTCACCGTATTCTGTCTGCTCCCTCACAATCACTCTATATCTATGATTGCAACTACTCCCGAACAAGGCTCATGATCCCCCACACTCACTATTGCATGCAACACCTTCTCTCTCTCTCTCTCTCTCTCTCTCTCTCTCCTCTGCAATACCTCCCACACAGTCATAGAATATTCTGGTGAATACCGATTATAGAATGTTCCAGATAATGTTCCAAATATTTCCCAGTTTCAGGAAAATGTTAGTGCCCCAGTGTGTAACACATAAGAGTCACTTGACTCACCTTAATAATATTAAACCAAAATCAACTTCTAAACACGTCTTGTTACAAATACAATTTCGAGCAGAGAACACTTTTACCCTCAGGCGTTACCTTGACCGTTATCTGAACTGGACCATTTTCCTTATTATGAATGTTTCTCTTACCCTTTGTCTGTGACTGTTTCTGTCTGTAACAGTTACACAGTCTCCCACTCAGTTGGCTGGACGGCCGGTTTGTGATGTCGAGGCAGGGCAACAGCGCAGGTTCAGTTCCTCACACTGACGGAGATTACCATGAAGGGGACACTCTCTCAGCCTCACCCCATCACCCGAGATGTGGTGATCCTCAGGATAAACCACCATGAGTGGGCTCGCTAATGAGAGTTCTTTCAGACTGTATTCTATTAATGTTAGCATTTTAATTTTAAAAAATATTTAAAAAGAGATTATTAATATTATAATAAACCAATAACAACAAAACTCAAATATCTGAAAAAATAATTACATCCAATTGCATGTACATACAAAACAAGTTAAAACACTACACAGACAGAAGAAAAAACAAAACTAAACAATAAATAATGAATAAATAATACAGCTCAGCATAACAAAAGGACAGCTCTCGTTCATCAAGAGCATTAACTGATACACATTTTTATGTCCATAGCTCTTCCTCTCTGGGGGTGGGGGAGTTCAGACATCCAACACAATAGAATATTTTTCCTAGCACAGAAAGTACGGATTGTACGGATATATGTTTTTTTCCCATATTCATCTGTGGAAAGTACCTTGGGCAGGCCCAGGAAAACAGAAACCAAGTCCGTCTCCAATTCAGTCCCCATTACCCACTCTATCACATCTGACACAGTGCTCCAATATAGATGAAGTCTGCAGCAGAACCACAAGCAATGAGTAAGAGTGCCTGTAGTCATTCTGCATTTCGGACATGCTGAAGATAATCCCACTTTGAATTTTGAGAGACAATTTGGGGTCAGATAGACACTACGAAGAATTTTCATCTGCATGGAATGGGCCCGATCACAGAGCAAAATCATTTGCACATTTTCACAAATATCCTCCCATGTCTCGGAAGTGTTCTGAACCCCCAGCTCTCTAGCAGACAACAAAAAGTTGCACAGTCTCGTCTGAGGGGACACTCTCCAACTAATGATAAAGGGTACTGACAAGGAGTGTATTCGAAGCAATAAGCACCCTCTTCCCTTTATCGGATCTGTAAGAGTGTGGTAAAAGTGTGTTTTTTTTTCAATCGAATCTCTGATCTGGAAAAAATACAGAAGAGGTCTCTACTAGATAGTCCATAGGTACGTGTTATTTGATCAAATGACATCATTGTTTCTCCATCAAATAACACGTGGTGGCTCAGTGGTGAGCATTGCTGCCTCACAGCACCTGGGTCTCGGCTTTGGTTCCGGCCTCGGGTGACTGGCTGTGTGGAGTTAACATATTCTCGCCGTGTCTGTGTGTGTTTCCGTCCACAGTACAAAAATGCACATGTTAGATCAATTGGTCATTGATAAATCACCCATAGTGTTTAGGGATGTGTAGGTTTGGGCATTAGTCAGGGTCAATATAGGATGGTAGGGGATTGGGTCTGGGTGGTTTCTCTTTAAAAGATCGAAGTGGTTTTGCTGGTCGCAAAGACTTGAATCCACACTGTAGGGATTCTACTAATTCTAAATCACTCAAGCAAGGTACAGCCCTTGCTGCCATAGTTTAAACCTGGAATCCATTATCCCCGGATGACAGCCCAGTGTAACAATTACAGGGGTAAGAAACATGATTTTGGTTGTATTGCCCTCAATCTGATGCATTGTCACTCATGCTTTAACAGTATTGATAATTATTGGGTTATGACAATACTCCATAAATGTTATCATTTTGCCTAAGAACAACCGTGGACCGCACAGTGGCACAGTGGTTAGCACTACTGCCTCACAGCGCCAGACCCGGGTTCAAGTCCCGCCTCAGTCGATTGACTGTGTGGAGTTTGCACATTCTCCCTGTGTCTGCATGGGTCTTCTCCGGGTGCTCCGGTTTCCTCCCACGTCCAAAAAATATGCAGGTCAGGTGAATTGGCCATGCTAAATTGCCCGTAGTGTTAGGTGAAGGGGTGAATGTAGAGGAATGGGCCTGGGTGGGTGGTGGGTCGGTGTGGGCTTGTTGGGCTGAAGGGCCTGTTTCCACACTGTAATAATCTGGCAATAAGAGTTCACTTTGTCTGAGAGGGTTCAATATCTAATCGTATTGACGCCGTGCACTAATGTATGATAAAAAGAGCTTAATTGATAGCTTTTAATCTGGGAGATCTAATCCCCACAATGTCGGGGTAGTTACAATTTGGTTAGCTTGATAAAGAGTTGCTTATGGTGCCAAATAAGAGAGCTAAACCAGCCATTATGTCTCCTAAATATCTGTCTGGGAAATATCAAAGGAAGCATTCACGTGGGGTATAGTAAATGAGGAGGGACATTCATTTTAATAAGAACTATTCGACCTAGCCAGGATATTGGAAGTGCCCCCCGTCTTTGAAGGTCTTGTTTAATTTTGTTAAACACATGGACATAGTTCATGTTACATACATTATCAAAGACAGATGTAATGAATATACCGAAATAGAGAACCCCCCTCCCCCACAACCACCATGATCATTTAAAAGGAAACCAGTATTTGCCCTCATCAGGTATTTCCCTAAGGCCTCCCATAGGCATGGCCTCCAACGTTGTAAAATTAATCTTAAAGCCCGAAAAGGCGAGAAGCGAATTAATGCATTACATCACGGCTGAAATTGTGGGATTTGACAAAAATATAAGACCCTCACCTGTATCCAACATAATATTATGTGGCATCTATCTCACTTCTGGACCAGGTATGTTGGGGTAACATTCCCAATTGTGCAGGATGCCATCGAATTGAAGATTGTTGCAGTGATGGGGAAGAGATCAACCCTCGTATAGTATTTCTGCGGGTTAAAGAAGAAAATAAAATCCCTACTTGTGAGGTAGATCTGCCTCCAGACATCTTGTTCTGCACACACATCCACTAATTGCTTACATTATAATTGGGATTTTGGGGGCCGTTTGAACATTCTGCCCATAATGAGGTCCATAAGACAGTTGAAATCTCCTTCTACAATAATGTGCCACGTTGCAAGATAACTTAATTTGGCAAATGCAATTACCAGGATTTTAAGAGGGTGCGCTGGGGGTGGGGGGGGGGGCAATAAACATTCAAAATACTGTATTATTTCCCATAGTTCAAGGCTTTAGGGATTATGATCCTCCCGTGAGTGTCTAAAACAATCTAATAATTTAAATGGAAGATTCTTCCTGTCCAGTATGGCTTCTCCCCTGCTCCTAGTATTAAAAGATGAGAAATAAACCCGATCAAACCCGACCTGCTGTAACGTCAAATGTTCCTTGTCATCGAGGTGCATCTCCTGCAATTGGACAATATTCACCCTCTCCTTGTTCCAGGTGTGCCATCTTAGCACATCATTATCTACAACACACTGTAGCAACATTTCAACTCTCGAGTTTCACATCGAATTACACATCACTGATCATTAATGAAAAAAGACTCATAGAGCCTAAAAACTGTACAAACTAAAACTACTACACATAACCAGCTCTCAAAACTTTCCAAAGCTAAACACATAAAAAAAACCAAAGAACGAAACAAAGACAAAAGTGCCAATGACACTTGATAGGGTAATTTACTACCACACCACTCCTGCACACTGGGGACGTTTACATATCACAAAACTTTATCTTCTGCCCATTACCAGTATGGCATCCAGGGCAATTAACAACAAAACTCCAGCTTGAACTGCCGGTGGGCACTTACCAAATAAAGAGAAAATGAGTAGTAATACGAATGAAGAAGTTAGAAATGACTACTCTACCCATCCCCGACTATAATTAAACACTGGTTACTACCAGAGAAATCCAAGAAAATTTCTTTAAGAGAGAAACATGATTGTCTAAACATCCAGCTTACTTTAAAATATCCACAAAGTTTTCGCTTACTCAGGAGAGTCAGACGGGTTCACGGATATTTTCAAAGCAATAAAGAGCACCGCAGGGAGCCATAAGGAATACTGAATCCCGAGTTCCCTTACTCTTCTCTTGATATCATCAAAAGATTTTCTTTCTTGAATCAACGCTGCTGAAATGTCCTGAAAGATCATAATCCTGGAGCTCTCTGAATTAAAGCCATTGGATCATTCCCCTGTGTTCTGGAAGTTTCCATCAATCTTTGTTTGTTCCCATAAGGGGGCATAGCTTTAAATTAAGAGGGGTAGATATAGGACTGATGTTAGGGGTAGGTTCTTCGCTCAGCGAGTCGTAAGTTCATGGAATGCCCTGCCAGTAGCAGTGGTGGACTCTCCCTCTTTATGGGTATTTAAGCGGGCATTGGATAGGTATATGGAGGATAGTGGGTTAGTGTAGGTTAGGTGGGCGTTGATCGGCGCAACATCGAGGGCCGAAGGGCCTGTACTGCGCTGTATTCTTCTATGTTCTATGTTCTATAACTATGTAATCGCTCAAGGACAGGGCGAGGGCGCTGGTCTGAGGCTGACCTCCGCGCCATAACCCGATGAACTGTCTCACTCTTCACCCGTCCTTGTTCAGCTTCGAAGTGAAGGAATCGCTGCAGCCAGATCTCGAAAATCCTCACTGGCTGACCACCAGCTGTCTGAACCAGCAGACCGACGATGTGAACATTTTTCATCCTGCCCCTGTTCACAAGGTCGTGATTTGGTTTCATTCAGGTGCAGACCTGTTTTCCAAGGGCGAGTATCCGCTCCTTGGAGAAATCAGTTGTAGTCTCTCTCACTGCAGTTCAGCACTTAAACTCATCCATTCTGTTTCCAAGGCTTTCAAGTCATGTTTTTGGAGCACGGCTGAGAATGGCTCTAGCATACTGCTGAACTTCTCTTTAATCATGCCTTCAATCATTTCACAAAACTTGGTGAACTCAGTGACCAAGGTCTCGTGAGTAACTGGGTCTATGAAACGAGCAGAATGGGTTGCAGCTACAGCCTCAGGCATGTTCGAAGCTTCTGACGGGTGCACCGTGTGTTGGGACTTACTCGATCCTTTCCCGTGTTTTGTCATTTCCACTTGATAAAACGGGATTAATAAAGATTCTATAGTTCTTTTATTGTTGAATTTTAAGTAAATGGCTGGGATGGAGTGGGTTAGAGTACCACTTTGCCCGTTCTGTGATGCAAAGCCCAGCAAAGCAGACCTTCCGGATCGTGGCCATCTTGGATTCCCCTTAAAATTTCATCAACACTTTAATTTCGTTTTGCATTTTATTAATGAATTTTCTGGAGCCGTGTCATTTTATACCACTGTCTACATTTCACCCTCACCGCACGTTCCTGCCAATCTCCGATAATCCTCGACTCCGTTTTTATTTATGAAACTTCTGTCTGTGCCTCAAAAACATTCAATATCTCTGCCTCCATTGGTCTGCGGGGAAGAGAGTTCGAAAGACCTACAATGCTGAAAGAACAAAACATAAACCTCAAGACCTGAGTTTGAGATTAGTTTTTCTTTGTCTCCTTATCTGAGAAAGCACATTGGAAGCAGTTCGGAGATATTTCACTTCATGGATTCCAGGGATGAGGGCCTTATTATGAAGGCTTTAACAGGTTACTCGTGGAATGAGAGGTGATCTTATTGAAACATACAAGACCTAGAGGAGAGTGGATCAGATATATACCCACTGGGTATAGCGCAAATTTCTTGTCATTTTTGTAGACTCTCATCAGTGTGGAAGCAGGACATCACATCCATCAAGTCCACACTGACCCTCTGAACAGCATCCCCACGGACCTACCCCCCACCCTTCCCTATCCATGTAACCTTGCATTTTCTATCACTAACCTACCTAACCTACACATCCCTGGCCACTATGAGCAATTTAGCATGACCAATCCACTCTAAGCTGCATATCTTTGGACTGTGGGAGGAAATTGGAGCATCGTGAGGAAACCCACACAGATATCTGCATAGAGAATACTCAAATTCCACGCAGAGCATAGCCCAAGGTTGGTAGTTAACCCAGCTTCTTGATGACGGGAGGTAACAGTGCTAACCACAGATCCACCATGCTATTCGTTACTTGTGGCTGACTAAAGAAATCTGCCTGACTTGTTCCTATCACTGAACCTGATCCAGTCTGAGACCTTTATCATTGGCCATATCACGAACTTGGTTACATTTAAAATTTATTGTGAGCAGTGGAGGAAGTGGGACTAGAAAAGGAAACAGTGACACCCTCCAACCTCAGTCAGAATAGAAATTAGGAAAATTCATTCAAGTGGGAATACTCTTTGTGATATATGACTCTTTATTTTATATTGAGGCTGGTTCCGTCTGGTTGTCCATTGATGGTGAATCAGGGATAACATTGCATGGAGATAAAAGTGTAGCTGGGACCACAATGAGATGAACCACGACCTTATTTAGTGGTGGGAAAAAAGCAAATTACTGTGGATTCTGGAATCTGAAACCAAAAGAGAAAATGCTGGAAAATCTGAGCAGGTCTGCAAGCATCTGTAAGGAGAGAAAAGAGCTGACGTTTTGAGTCTAACTGATCTTTTGTCAAACCTAAAAAAAAGGAGTCATAAAGTGGTTTTTATATGAGGAAAAATGCCTCGATATTTCTCCCCTTTATTTTTAGCTTTGACAAAGGGTCAGTGAGACTCGAAACGTCAGCTGTTACCTCTCCTTACGGATGCTGCCAGACCTGCTGAGATTTTCCAGCATTTCCTCTTTTATTTACTGGTAGAGTAGTTTCAAAGGGCCGAATGGCCCATTCGTGTCCCTCAGCCCTGTGTTATGATGTTCCATTCAGCCCTTCAGACCTGCTATATAGGGACAGATCGAGGTCACTCGGATGGTTAGGTGTAGTTTTGGAAAGGTATTTGGAAAATGCCGGCTGGGTCGGGAAGCGACCCCACCCCCAATCCCTGTTTCCAGATGTGCATCATGTTACAGACCCAGATGCGCTGGGGATACAGCCCACATCCCCCACCCGGGGTTAACTCAAGCAAATCCTCTGCTCTCCCTGAATGCAACATTGCACAACGCAACTTCCAGGAAAACAACCAGTTACTTTCCAAGAGCATAACATGTGAAATGAATAAATAGAGTAGGCTATTCGGCCCCTCAGATTTACCCTGTCATTTAATACGAACATGGCTGATCTACTCCAGGGCTCAACTCCACTTTCTTGCCGACTCCATGTATCCCTCTATACCTCTCTGGGTTATGGAGTTCTGGACATTTACTACCTTCTGAGAGAAGACATCACTCTGTGTCTCAGATTGAAATCCATGTTCCATATTCGGTCTCTATATTCTCGAGGTTGAGACTCCACCCAGGAGTGGAAACAACTTGCCAATACCTACCTTCTCAAGCCCCTTCTGTGTCTTGTATCTTTCAGCGGTATCACTCCTCATTCATTTAAACCCCAATCAATAATCACCTCACCATTTTAGAGATTCTCAACAACTCCACCCTTTCGGCCCAGGAAGCTGCCTAATGAACCAACCGAGTTCCTTGCTGCACCAACATGCTGACTTGATGGTTCATCCATAGGGACACTCCTTTTCTGGGAGTCCCCTCCATTAAATAACAGCCTGCCTTTTGATTCTCAGAGTCATCCACAACCTCGAATCTGTATTGCACTTAGCTCCCCCAGTCAGGCGATCAATATAGAATGTAAAGATGCTGGAGTATCACAAATATCAGTCGAATGGCATCAGTTATTTACAAGGTAAAAACAATGACTGCAGATGCTGGAAACCAGATTCTGGATTAGTGTTGCTGGAAGAGCACAGCAGATCAGGTAGCATCCAAGGAGCAGCGAAATAAAAATTTCGGGCAAAAGCCCTTCATGAAGGGCTTTTGCCCGAAACGTCGATTTCGCTGCTCCTTATGCTGCCTGAACTGCTGTGCACTTCCAGCATCACTACTCCAGAATCTGGTTTCCAGCATCTGCAGTCATTGTTTTTACCTTGTAAATAACTGATGCCATACGACTGATATTTGTGATACTCCAGCAGAAAGACCTTGAGCATGAAGATCCATTAATCCTGACTCTCCGATTTCTATGTGTTAACCAACCATCATCCCATGTTACCACATTAGCCGTCATCCTACGAACTTCAGTCTTGGGTAAGAACTTTTATTTTGTAATACTTTATGGAAAAGCTCTGGAAAGCCTGGTTTTTACAAGATCCACTTTATCAAGTCCGCTTGTTACATTCTCTGGCATCTCCAGCGTACTTTGCATGATTTTACAGGGCAAAGTATAATTTCCCTTTCACAAAACTACACTGATCCTGTGTGAAGCTTTTCTAAATGTCCGTGCTGGCAGGTCTTCCAAATTAAGCTCAGCCCATCTGCTTTCATTTGGCCCATATGCCTCGAACTGTTTCCCATTCATATGTTTGTCCAAATGAGTTTTAAATGTTGCAGCTGTACATGCATCTACCACACTTCCTCTGGCAGCTCATTCCATACACACACCACACTCTGTGTAAAACTGTTGCTCCTTCGTTCCTTTTAAATCTTCCGTCTTTCACCTTAAGCTGTGCCTTGTATGTTTGAACTCCCCCATCCCGTCGAAAAGACCGTGGCTATTCACCCTATCCATGCCTCTCATGATTTTATAAACTTCTACAATGTCACCCCTCAACGTTCTATACTCCAGTACTAACTTCAAGAACAAACATTTAAAGATACGCACTGCAAATTTGACACGATATTAAACATGGCAGTAAAACAATTCACAGTCCAAACTTCATATTGTTATTTGTTTTTCTCCATATTACAAAATACTAAGACAGCAAGAAACGTTTACTAGTGACAATAAGAAGTCAAACACATGAATTCATGTGTTTGACTTCTTATTGTCACTAGTAAACGTTTCTTGCTGTCTTAGTATTTTGTAATTAGGAGAAAAACAAATAACAATATGAAGTTTGGCCTGAGTATTGTTTTACTACCATGTTTAATATCGTGTTAAATTAAAAAGGGTGATGATCTTGACAGTGAAAACGTAATTATGGCCAGATCTATATAATGTCACATAGTCAACATTCTCCCTCCTGGCCTCCCTTGTGTGATTGTGTCTTATTTATCTTGCACTCAGTAGAGAAAATTTCTTTCCCCAGCCACGTCTTAATTTAAACTCGTTCGTTATCATCTTCTTGTTCACCACTGTTAAAAGCCTGCTTATCTTTGCCACACCCTCTTTTCCCTGTCACCCATCCCCCACCTCTGGCAAGCGATTAAAAATCCCAGTTTCCAATCCTTTTCAGTTCTGAAGAAGTGTCACACTGGGCTTGAAATGCTAACTCTGTTTCTGTCTCTGCAGATGCAGACAGACCTGCTGAGTTTCTCCAGAAATGAATAGTTACAGAATAAATTTTCAATTAAACAAATAACTATGGATACTGCAAATAAAAGTACAAAAATTGCTAGAGAAACTGACAGCTTTGTAGAGGGTCACTGGACCTGAAAGTTTCACTCTGCATTCACTCCAGAAGATGCTGCAACATCGTCTGCAGTTTCTTCAGCAATTTCTATTTTTGAACAATTTCCAAAGAAGTATGTCAAAGATGCTCAAACATTCCATCCAAACTGGAGCACTGTACACTGGGGACGGAACAATAATGCATGGTGACAAGTTCCTTGATTCTGAAACTGCATAGGACTGGCATCATTGACACTACTGACATCTTAATCATGGTCAGGGAGAAAAACAGAGGGAAGCATATTCACTTCGAACACAGAAGATGGCATTGCGGATGAAACGTTGTTGAGTGGATGAAACCCCTCAACCTCATCATGATACCACAGAATCACAGATGCCAGTTTTCAATCAATTCAATTCGCAGCACGTGACATGAAGAAACAGCTGAACGCAGTAGATATGACAAAGGCAATGGGCCCTGACTCCATTCCTGCAATGGGACTGAAGACTTGTGCTCCACAACATGCCGTGTCCCTGGGAAAGCTGTTTCATTCCAGCTCCAACTCTGACATCTCCCTGGCATTCTGGAACATTACTCAACTATGTCCAATCTCCTAAGAGGGGAATAACTACAATCTGACCATTTACCTCCCCTTTCGTCCCATCACGAAAGTCAAATTAGTGGGAATTCTTTTTGACAGAGCTTTCAAGCAGCACAAAACTAACCAGGCCAGTGTGGTTTCAGATAGTCCCCATGTGCAGATGGTGCTGTTGTGGAAATGTAAATAGATTAGTAATCAAGACCAGGCTAATGGTCTGGCAGCTGGTGGAAGTTAAAAGTAATTAATAAAATTAATTAAAATCTCGTGTCAGTAATAGTGATCTTGTGTCCAATGTTGATTGTAAACATTGATCTTCTTCACCAATATACTTTCAGGAAGCGAATCTCCCTTGCTTTCCTGGTGTGGCCTAAAAGTGACTCCAGCCACACAGACATGTGATCATTTTTTCAATGGTCTCTAAATCTGCTAAGCAAGACACACTATTGTATCAAACTGCTCCAAGGTCTGAAAGGATATAACCGGACAGAACACCCGGCCCCAGCCTCAGTATCAGAAAAGGGAATGGGAAAAACAGTCCTGTTGACCCTGCAGAGGCCTTCTTCCTAACATCTGAGAGCTTGTGACAACATTTACAGATCTTTCCCACAGACTGCACAGAAACATTGGGAAAGGAGGAGGTCATTCAACATATTGAGCCTTCCCCCATGCTAATGCATGAATAAAGGTCTCCTCAATGCAGTTTTCCCCAGACACTGTTCATTTCACTGAATATGTTTAAACATTGTGAAATATAACATTGGAACTGCTGTAATCCCTTCGGACCATCAATTTTGTGGCACCATTCAATATACAGGCAGTTCTCTGATAACACGCATTTATTAAATATGATATGGCTATGCCCCCTTGTTTTAGGCATGCTAGCCCGGAGAACTATCATCCCTGCTTCCAATCCGTCTCGCCCTGTCAGAGTTTTATATATCTCACTGAGATCTCCACTCATTTTCCTAAAACCCATGGAATACAGGCACAGTTGCCCCAAACCCTGCTCCTACAACAAACCCGTCATCCCAGAGATCAGTCTGGTCGTGCTTCACTGCACTCCCTCAATGTCAGTTTTGTCCTTTATTAGGTAAGGAGACGAAAACTGCACACAATACTGCACAATGTTCGAGGTGAGGTCTCACCAAGGCCCTGTACAGCTGCAGTAAATGACCCTTACTCCTGCATCCAAATCTCCCTGAAATGAATGTCAATACATTATTTATTTTCCTAACTGCTTGCTGCTCCTGCAACATTGCTTTCATTGACTGGTCTACAGGAAGATCAAGTTCATGTTCAATTTTACAGCTCCCCACTTGCTGGGTCGATATGCACTGGTCATCGTGCCAAAGCCATTCCCAGTATTGACTTCCGTGTTCAGAACTGACTGTCCTACATGGACTCAGAGGGCTGCACAGAAATAAATAAAAATGCAGCTTAATTTCCTTTATAGAGCAACACTTTTTCAACCAATCTCTTTTCAAATGATAGGCTGCCAGTCTATTGTTCCCATCAATGTACACAACATCACATCTCTCCCAATGATCTCCATCTGCCAGGTATTTGCCAGTCACTCCACTTGTCTCAATCACCTTGGAGCTTTATTTACATCTTCCTCACCAACTCACAAGCTGACACCATTTAGTGCTGTCAGTGGACTTAGGAATATTGCATTTGAGCCCCTCAACCAAAGATATGATTTGTACTGGGAATAGCTGGATTCCAAATCCTGATCCTTGTTATATCATCCACGCATTCCGTTCAAAAATCATGGTTTTGTTCCTTATCAGTGTTTCCTGCCAGCTCTCCCAATCTAAAACCATGACCACATATTAGCCCCAGTCCCACAGGATTCGAATTTGCACGAAAGGCTTGGGGCTTTATCAAAAATCTTTCTGAGATTCCACTCGTATTGCATTGATACCTTCTCCATAAGAGATACCTTTTGCTAAAAGCCACTTTCTCAAATATGATGCCCATTTCATAAATCTCTGTTCACTTTGTCTATACCCATTACTTTCAATCCAATACTTTCTCTAAAACTGTTAGTTGCTAATTTCATTCTATTCCCTTTTTCTCACCAGACTAAAGTTCCATAGTATTGCTCGGAAGTTTTGTTTTTGTTTTGCTTTCTTCTGTGAAGGCATAACTGAAGTTTTTTTTTCATTGTTCTGCTATTTCCCTGTCCTCAATTATCCGGTAACAGACTGTAAGAAAGCTGCACCTTTTTCTTTTAATTTTGCCAATGATATATTTTCAGAAGATATTAGAAGTTCACTCATATAAGGTTTGATAAGATATTCTTCAGAAACCCATCAATTCCTATCTTAAACTACGCAATGATTGACCTTTCACAACCATACAATCACACAAGCACAGACTCTGTACCATCAGAAATACAGCACGGTCTAGATTAGCCCTACTTTCCGACACAAGGCGTTTAGCCGTGAGTCTTATGGCATTTCAAGTGCACAACCGGGTATTTTCTAATGGTTGTGAAGTTATCATAACAACCCCCATCTCAAGAAGCGCATTCCAGACCCCAACAACTCTGTGTGAAAAACAGTCATCAAATCCGCACGAAACCTCAAACCTTTCACTTTAAAATTGTGGGCCTTTGACTAAAAGGAACAGCTGCTGTTTATCCACCCTGTCCATGCCCCTCGTAATCTTCTCTTTCTGAAACACGGCCCCCTCAGCCTTCTTTCCTCCAAACTAAAAAAACCCGAGCTTATCCAGCCTCTCTCCATTGCTGATATGACCCATCCCAAGGAACATCCTGTTGAGTCCCCTCTGTACCCCCTCGAGTGCAATCACATCCATCCTGTAATGTGGTTCCCAGAACTACACACCGTATCCCATCTTGGCCAAAACAAATTTCCGCATAGCTCTGATAATCTATGCTTTGATGAATAAAGGCTGTGTTAACGGTCCACTATGTTTTCTCAAATTGTGTATTAACTTGTGCATCACATTCAGGGATGTGTGGAGAAGCACCCTCTGACCTTCCGAGTGTGCTGCCATTCATTGAGTCCTCCCCCGTCTGGTTCCTTCTTCCAAAGTATATCACCTCATATTTATCAGGGTAACATTCCATCTGCTATTGATCCACCCATCTGACCATTCCATCTGTATCTCGCTGAAATATAAGACTTTCGTTCTCACTGCCAACCACCCGAACAATCATTGGATGAAACACAAACTTACTTATCACCCCGCCCCACCCCTCGTCCATATTCGCAGCTGCATCATTTATGATTACCACAAGTAATAAGGTTAAAAATCACACAACATTGGCTTATAGTCTAACAGGTTTATTCAGAGGCACGAGCATTCGAAGCGATGTTTCTTCATCAGGTGTTTGTGCATTTTGATGAAGAAGCAGTGCTTGGAATGCTCGTGCATCTGAATAAACCTGTTAGAATGTAAGATGGTGTTATGCGATGTTTAGAATTTTCCAGTCCAGTCCAACACCAACACCTCCGAATCACAAATATTAAGGGGCACAGCACTGATCCCCGGGGTACACCATTTGACACTGGCCTTCAGTCACACAAACAGCCTTTTACCTCTACCTCCTGTCTCCTCCAACTGAAGTTGATTTGGATGCAACTTGGCAAGTCCTAACGTGTCCTAACTGCTACCTGGATATTCTGTTTCGCTTGACACATTTGCAGATTATCTGGGGATACTCCCTAATCTTGCCCTGCCAGCAGCAGGTTTCAATGCCCCTGTGTTTGTTAGTCCCCTCCAAGAGAAGAACGTCCTCCTTATTGCAGTCGTAACTGGTCTGTCCCAGCTCATGACATTATTTGCCTTGAATGTGGATTAGAGAGCCAGGGAAGTATTCTGTTAATTTTCAACTTGTCACAGGTTTTGTGAATGTTCTACATTTCACGGTGAGCCAGCTCTCATTCTTTGAAGCGCTGGAGAAAATAGGCCGAGTTTCCTCATCAGGCAATCTCGCTATCTGAGGGATTAATCTGGAAAATGCCCATTGCACATCCTCTGTTGTCAGTATATTCTTTCTGAGATTCGTTCAGCAAAACTGTGCACAATACTCCAGGTACAGTCCCATCAACATGCTGTGAAACTGCTTCAACATGTGTTTACATTAATGTTCTGACTCTCTTAAATGAAGGCAAACCAAACTTTAACTTTCCACTTTCATATATTCCTCCAAATCCCCTTCACATTCATTGCATTTACGAACTCATTATTTGAGTTCTTATAGAAATCCTTCCGAAAATCCAACATATGCTACTTCTCGTGGTTCCCCATTATCTCTGCTATAAGAAACAATTTCAAACAATTCCGAAGTTTATCAAATATGATTTCTCTATCAGAAATGCATGCTGATTCTCTCCATTGTTGCTGTAAATTTCTAAATATCAAAAATCTTAGCCTGTGTAATAGATTTCAAATGTTTCCCTACAGATGTCAAGTTAATTGGTCTGCAGTTCTCCCCACTGTCTCTTTTTCCCTTTGCAGCTGTTTAGATCGCTTCCATTCATCTATTGTGCTTGGATCGCATTTACTAACTTCAATTTATCTACAATAGTTTCTGCCCTCTGCAGAATATACAGGAAAATAAAACACAGTCATTGACAGTGCAATTTATACTTCTATTGGTGATTTATTTCTGACATTTTGATAGGAAGTACATCTGACTTAGCAATGCTCTTTCCAGCTGCACTACCTTGTTCCTGATTTGAATTGACTTTATGTCTTTAGCTCCAGGAGTCCGATATGATCACTTGGTATTACTGGGGGATTTTCTGGATATTCCTCCATGAAGACAGATGCAATGAAATTGGTTGTTTTCTTGGCCATTTCCCTGTTCCCCACAATGACCTCTCCTCTCCCGATTCCAAATTTCCACATTTGACCTTTCATTTTGTTCCTTTGAAATATAAATCGCAGATTGATGCAGTCTTTGTGGACCTGTTTGCTAGCATGTATGTTCGGTTTTTGATTTCCTTATCAGTTTCATGGCTTTCCTTTTTTGGATCGTTAATTTCTGAGAATTCTCAGGTTTCCACAATATCTGGAATTCTTCTGAAGTCACTTCCTATGATTAACATATTTTCTAATCTGTTATTTTAACCATCATTGAGTCACTTTCTCACTCTTTGGTGTTTGTACCTGAAATAAATAGATGTATTTTTCAGACTTTGCAGCATTTCTAAAAACTCCTGGTCCTGACCAGTTATATTCAGGAACACCACAGGAGGATAGGAGGATAGAGAAGAAATTTCGGGAGCACTGGTTGGCTCTTTTCTATCATCGCTGACGGAAGAGTGAGGTCCTGGACGACTGGAGGGTAGCGAATACTGAGCTGTATTCAAGAAAGGCTACAAAGATAAACCTGGGAACGAAAGACCAGTGAACCGAGTGAACCGAGTAATCTAATGGATATGTTACTTGAGAAGATTCAGAGAGATTGGATATATATGCATTTGGAAAGACAGGGTGTGGTTCGGAGTAAGATTAGAATGGTGCTGGAAAAGCAGAGCAGGTCAGGCAGTATACGAGGAGCATCAAAATTGATGTTTCGGGCAAAAGCCCTTCATCAAATTCAGCACGGGAGTTTGTGCTAGGCAGATCATGATTCACAATTTTGTTGGAGTTCTTTAATGAAGTGACCAGCAACATTGAGGAGGTCCGAGTGGTATACGTAATCTAGGTGGATTTCAGTAAGGCCTTCAATAAGGTTCCACATGGTACCCTGCTCTGGAAGGTTAGATCACATGGAATTGAAGGGGAACTGGCAAATTAGGTACAAAATTACCTTGATGGTAGGTAGCAGAGTGTAATACTCTAAAAATGCTGGTCAGACTGGAGGCCTGTGACTAGTGGAAATGCCTCAGACGTTGGTACTGGGACCATTACATATTACATATATCTATGATTTAGATGAGAATGTACAGGCATGATTTGTAAGTTTGAAGACGGCACTAAAACAGGCGGCATCACGGAGAGTGAGGAAGAATATCAGAAATTTCAGAAATTACAGTTGTATCTTGATCAGCTGGAGAAGTTGGCTGAGAAATGGCAAATGGATTTTAATATAGATCAATATAAGTTACTGCATTTTAGAAAGTCAAATCAAGTTTGGAGTTTCATGGTGAATGGTTGGGTCCTAAGGAGTGTCGTCGAACAGAGGGATCTTGGAATTCAGGTGCATGGCTCTCCGAAAGTTGATTCACAGGTAGACAGGACAATGACGAAAGCTTTTGACACACTGGCCTTCATGAGTGTATATCACTGAGTATCGAAATCAGGGAATTACGTTGCAGTTAATTGGATGCTGGTGAGGCCATACTGGTAGCGTAATGTTCAGTTTCTTTTTCAATTTGCTACAGTAAGTGTGTTACTAAATTGGAAAGACTGCTGAAGACATTTACAAGGATGTTACCGTCTCAATGATCTGAGTTATAGGGAGAGTTTGGACAAGCTGGGATATTTTACTTTAGCCTGTATGAGGTTGATGGGGATCTTATACACAGAAGTGTATAAGATCATGACAGGCATGGACCGAATGAATGTACTCAGTCTTTTTTTCCCAGGGTTGGGCAATCACAGACTAGAGGGCATCAGTTTAAGGACAGAGGGGAAAGAGGGGAAAGACTATAAGAGAGCCTGAGGAACAACTGTTTTACACACAGGCTGGGACACATATGGAATGAGCTGCCAGCGGAAGTGGTAGAGGCGTGAACATTAACAACATTTAAAAGGCATTTGGACAAAACACGGATAGGGAAGGATTAGAAGGATATGGAGCAATGACAGGGAAATGGGGTTAGCGTGGATGGACTTTTTGGTCAGAATAGACTAGTTTGAGCCGAAGGGCCTGTCTCCTTGCTGTAGGACTCTATGACTCTAACAATCATTGCTTGTTTCCCACTGAATGTTATGTTGTATTTTCCCAATTCACTGAAGCTAACTTGACCCTCTAGCTTCCAGTCTTCCATGATGTATAACCAGAATGTATATTGTATACAGGCACCGTGTAAAGTGCACCTTATTAATGCCACTATTCCTTAAATGCTGCTTCAGAGCAAGGTTATAAATTAGCTCGCCTGACCACATGACACCAAATCCCAAATAACCTGCTCTCCAGTTTGCTTCACAACATACTCTTCAACCCACCTCATATACAATTATTTTTGAACATGAGCAGTCACTTAGTTAATACAGTTTAGATGCAACTTGAAACCATCCAATAAGACTGCAGTATCCACAATAATTGCATATCTAATTTCCAGAGCATATGATACTCAGATTTTTCACAACTGTTTTGGTTTAGATATATGACACACCAATATTTGCTTCTCCTTGCTATTTGTAAGCTCCACTTGAACTGATTCTGTGGAATCTGAGGAACAGGGTCAGTGGCGTTATCAGTGATAGACTTGAACAAGATATTCGGGGAGGCTCACCTCGACTCTGAGATGATCTGAAAAAATGTCTATCAATTCAAGACAAGCAACAATATGCTCCACGCTCTGTCTGGATAAATGCAACCGCATCGATTTGCTCCCTCACACTCACTGTCCATCTGTTATAGAACCTACCCCCGAACAAGGTTCACACCCTATCTCCAAATAAGGCTCAGGCACGACCACCCTCACTATTGAACTCAGCAACTTTCTTCCTCTCTTTCTCTGTCGCCTACTCAGTAGCTCCACACTAATAATACTATATTGGTTCAAACTGTCGACTGACTCCTCCCAGATACCTCACAATTCCCCCCACCTACACGGGCACAGAGAGCAGGGTCACCCTCTGCCACTCACCCTCCACCCTCCCTCCCTTTCTCCCAATGCAGGAGAAGCAGCCTGGAATAGGACAGCAAAGCTATTACAGTGACATACTGCTGCCCCTAGCCCATTTGTTGCTCCGTCAATCCACCTCTCGAGGCTGATACAGAGATATACAGAGATACACTACTCCCCCACCCCATGTTTTGCTCTCTCAATCCACCCTTCGAGGTTGTTACAGTGATATACTGCTGCCCCTACTCCATGTGCTGTTCTCTCAATCCAACCCTTGATGCCGTTACAGGGTAGGGGACCACCCCATTCTGTCAAACAGAATCGTTACAGTGAAACAGAAGGAGACCATTCTGCCATTAGAAGGATCTACACAGGAATATAGAATGAAGTAATTCAGCTCATTCAGTACATTACACAGCCCAGGAGGAGGCCAATCAACCTGCCCGAACTGCTACACAGGAATAGGGAAGCTGTTGTTAACAGGAAATAGAGAAAAGAAATAAATGTTTATTTTCAGGTTGCAAAGCTGTAACTTGTTAGTGAGCTAACCTGCAGCGCCAAGAACATTGGGTGAATTGTCTATTTTGACATGAAGGATAAAACAATGGTAAACAATTTAAATGGAGAGCGATTGCAGAACTCTGATTCGGAAGGTTTCCATGTTCCTGGGACATGAATCACATGAAGTCAGTCTGCAGATGCTGCAAGTGATTTGGAAGTAAGTGCAATGATACAGTTATCAACAAAGGGTATCAGGTTTAATATCAGGAATGCTTTACTGCATCTGTACAGGGCATTGCTGAAACCATATCTGATACACTGCATGCGTTTTTGATCCCAGAAACTAAAAACAGGATATAATTCTTTTCGAAGATTTTCACAGAGGTTTCCCATTACTCATTCCTGGAATGAGGGCCTGTTATTATGGGGGAGTTATCAGTTTCGAACTTCCCTGGGAAATATTATTGAACCATCCATGACTTTCTGAAAAATGCATCAGCTTGACGCATATTTTCTCTTGTCAGGGAGACTAAAGCTAGGGAATGCATTTTAAGAAAAAGGTGTATTGATATGGACATATGTGCTATGAAGACACCTACCAATATTTACAAATTACACAGATACATGAAAGCATGTCAATAATTCATAAAGTGGGAACATTTGTTTGCGATCGGAAGACGCTGTGTACAACAAAAGCAATGATTCACCTGCATATGGTCCATAATCAGGCTTTCAAGAGAATGTTCCACGAGATCGCACATGGTCCAGTTTGGTGATCAGTTGATGTTATTGTATGTGCCAACACAGAGATGGAGAAAAATGTTCCCTGCCTGAGAAGCAGCAGCCGATTGATCCCTCTCTCTTACTTTGTTCCGCCCAATAGCAAAGCGTGAGACCATAAAATCCCTGAGTTATCTTTGCCAGTTGTGAAGGATTCCTGGTGAGGATTCATGAGAATCTCTCCACTGCCTGAAACAAACGGATTTCAGCTAAATCCAACTATTGCAGAAAGAACTCCCATTACCAGCATCTTGTGTGAGCAAAATAACTTCAAAGGCAGAATAACGTTTAGGACACTCTGCCAATTTACCATTTGCTATGAGTTCAAAGTACTGTGTCTCACTTTTTTTTCTAGAAAATGAGCTACCCTGATGTCTATGTCATTGGCCACCTAACTAAACTGGTTGCATTTAAAATTTGTTGTAACCAGTGGGGTAGTGGCTCTGGATAAGGAAACAATGAGCCTCCAACATTGATTGGAGCACAAATGAGAAATTCTCAAAGGATTGTTCAAATGGAAATTCCCTTCCCCAGAAGTTTGTGGTGCCTGGATGATTACATTTATTCAAAGTTGTGTTGTATTCAAACATTTGACAAACACGTGAATGTAGGAAAATGGTGTACAGGCAGAAAAGTGGTGCTGAGACCACAATCACATCACTTTTTGAGTGGTGGAGCGGTGACAAAGTGTCTAATAGCCCACTCCTGCTGCTCATTCCGATGTTCCTATGTTCCATTCAGCTCCTCACAGCTCCTTAAAGTACCAGATGGAGGCCACCTGCTCCAAATGCCGGTTCCACAGTAACACAGGATATCATTCAATCACTCAAGATTGTCACACACGGTTTTTTGTGGGTTGGAAAATGTTATTTGGAAAACCAGGTTGGTTTCGAAAGACACCTCTGGTCTCTTTACAGAGTGTCTCCTCTCTGCAACTTGTGCTTCATTTGTTGGTCATGTTGGAGACCCAGATTCACTGTGAATACAGCCCCCATACCTCACCCAGAGATGATTCACAAAATACTTTACTCTCTCTGACTGCAACATTCAATAACAGAACGTTCAGGAAAATTACAATCATTAACTTTGTAATTAGAGAACATGTGAACATAAGGCGCAAGATTAGGTAACTCGGACGATCAAGCCATTGTATACCATCATGGCTAATCTACTGTTGGCATTAACTCATCTTTAATATCCAATTCTTCACACACCTTAGCTCTCTGACAGGTCAAAAAATTCATGTACCACCTCTTTGAATACTTTCCGTGATGTAACTCACCTCACTATATAGCCCAGATAATTCCTGGCATTGATTACCCTCTATGAGAGGAAAATACTCCCTACACATACTCTGTTGTCTATTGATATGAACAAGAGGTGAACACAGGGGCTCAGGAAAGAGTGAATGGCCTTGATAACAAGGCAGTATTTGAATGAGGATGGCATCAGGACCACCTACTTATTTGAGCTTAATGGGAATCAGGTGTACCCTGATTTTAGCTATTCTGTTCTTTTAAATGTCAAGGTCTTTACCCCGCATCCCTAGCAGTTCAGAAAGTGGCCAGTGTCTTTGTGCGCTCCCTGCATAGGGAGCATCCAGTGCCAGGCGATGGAGTGTGGGGAATCTAGGGGTGGCTTGATGAAAGGCTGCATGCAGTGACGGATGGACTCAGGGATTGAGAGAGACAGAGTAGGTAATCAGGGACATGCACTCACATAAGTAGGTGGGCAAGATTCCCAAGCACTCGGGGAGCCCGAGCACCAGAGCCACTTTTACAATAAAGCCGTCATACTTGCAGCAATTCTCTATCAAACACAAGCAAATATACTGTAGATGGCAGAAACCTGAAACAAACACAGAAACATATTGTGAAGAGAGAAAGTAGTTAATCCTCCCAATGCAGACACGGGGAGATTGCAAAAACTCCACAAAGAAAGGGTCCAGAGATTGGAATTGAACCCGAGTCCCTGACCCTGTGAGGCAGCAGTGTTGTGCCACCACGCTATACAATGATGGGCAAGAGGATTAGTCTAGTTCCATTAATATATTTTCAACAGTCAGTTAACTGGAATGCTCTCACTCAGCCTGTCTAAGATTGGGAAGCCTTTATACAGCAGCAGATTACAATTTAAGAAGCAAGAAAGCGGTGAACAAGAAACATGTAAACTAGCTCGCTTAAGAAAAGGAGATTGCATGAGTTTTGTTAAGATATATGAAAGGGGAGAGTGAACATTGGGCAACCAGAAATTGAAGCTGACTGCAGAGAAATGGAGAACAAAGAATTGGAGAATGAACTGAAAAGGTACTTTCCATCAATCCTCACAATGGTAGACACTAGGAACATTCCAGAACTTCAAGCGAGTCAAGGGTGAGGGATGGATGTAATGATCGGCGCTGAGTAGAAGGTACTGGGAAGCTGCAATGTTTGAAAATTGATAAATCACACAGACTGGACAGATAACAACCAAAGTTTTGAAGGAATTAGCGCAGGAGATTGTGAAACCATTGGTCATGACTGTTCAGGAATAACTATCATCAGACAGAGTCCCAGAGAACTGGAAAATGGATAATGTAAAATCTCTGTGTAAGAAGGAAGAAAGGCAAAATACAGTAAATAATAGGTCAGTTTAGCCTGGCATCGGTCGTTAATCGGGATTTAGAGTGCATTGCTAGTAATGAGATTGCAGAGTACCTGGAGGTGCATGGTAAAATAGGGCTGAGTCAGCATGGCTTCATCAAGGAGTGGTCCCACTGACAAGTCTGTCAGAATTCTTTCAGAAGATAATGAGCAGGTTTGACAAAAGGGAGAATGTGATCCGATTTGCTAATAGGGAGTGGGTTAAATTTGAATCTGTGTTAAATTGAATCATGTTAATTTATTGGTTACAACTTGCATAAGCAGATGTACAAAAACAATTTAAAATTGTAAAGGAACAATTCAATACTGGTTAATTAAAATAAGGATGGAGGGTCGGGTGATGTGTTGATTCTCTATGATGTCGGAGTGGTCGACCCCACTGTGGATCTCAGTGACCATGTCTGGCGTAAACGTTGCAAGCTAGAAGAACTCTGGCTCTGAGTCGATGAGCTAGAGTTTGAGCTTCAAACATTGCGAGGCATCAGGGAGGGGGAGAGTTCCCGCGATGCTGTGATTCAGGAGAGTTACACTCCTTAGATCAACTGACTCAAATTCAGCCAGTGGTTAGAAAACGGAGGGTTTGGCTGTGAGTGAGGCAGATAGAGGGATCCAGGAGGTAGAGTTGCAGGAAACCTCAGCCCCTGTCCGTGTCTAACAGGTTCAAGAGTTTTCTTCCCTGTGTGGATAGAAATAGGGACTGCAGGGAGGATGAGCATATTGGCCACACACCGAGTTGAGGGAAGCTTTCAAGTGGGGCAAGTGAAGAGAAATGTAATTGTAATTGGGGATAGTATAGTTAGCGGCATAGTGACTGTTCTCTGTGTTCGGGATTGAGAGTCCTGAAAGTTGCATTACCTACTGGTGTTTGGGTAAGGGATACCTCATCTGGGCTGCCGAGGAACTTGGAGTGGGAGGGTAAAGATCCATTGGTCGTGGTCTTTGTAGGTACTAACGAAAGAGATAAAACTAGGGCAGAGGTTCTGCTAAGGGATACGAAGAGCTCGGAGCAAAATTAGAAAACTGAATCAAAAAGGAAATCATCTCTGGATTACGGCCTGAGCCATGAGCTAATTAGCACAGGGTCCGCAGGAAAATGCGTGGCTCAAAGTTTGATGTGAGAGAAATGAATTTGTATCATGGCACATTGACACCAGTACTGGGGAAGGAGGGCACTGTTCCGATCCGACGGTCTTCATCTTAACCGTGTTGGGACTAGAGTCCGAGCAAACCGCATAACTAGGGCTGCAGACTGGACTTTAAGTTAAATGGGGGTGGGGTGGTGTCAGTTTAGGGAAAATTAGAAAAACCGAATTAAAGGAGGGGTAAGACTGCAGAACTCAAAAAGAAGGCGTTTTGTATGTTTTCCTTTATTGGTCAGAGCATTGAGTACAGGTGTTGGGAGGTCATGTTGCGGCTATACAGGACATTGGTTAGGCCACTGTTGGAATATTGCATGCAATTCTGGTCTCCTTCCTATCGGAATGATGTTGTGAAACTTGAAAGGGTTCAGAAAAGATTTACAAGGATGTTGCCAGGGTTGGAGGATTTGAGCTACAGGGAGAGGCTAAACAGGCTGGGGCTGCTTTCCCTGGAGCGTCGGAGGCTGAGGGCTGACCTTATAGAGGTTTACAAAATTATGTTGGGCATGGATAGGACAAATAGACAAAGTCTTTTCCCTGGGGTCGGGGAGTCCAGAACTAGAAGGCATAGTTTTAGGGTGAGAGGGGAAAGATATAAAAGATATAAGGGGCAACATTTTCACACAGTGTGGTACGTGTATGGAATGAGCTGCCAGAGGAAGTGGTGGAGGCTGGTACAATTGCAACATTTAAGAGACATATGGATGGGTATATGAATAGGAAGGGTTTGGAGGGATATGGGCCGGGTGCTGGCAGGTGGGACTAGATTGGGTTGAGATATCTGTTCGGCATGGACGGGCTGGACCGAAGAGTCTGTTTCCATGCTGTAAATCTCTATGACTCTATGACACTAAGTTATTCAAATCTCCGACAGAGACGCAGAGAGCATGGAAAGTGTTAGTAATCAAACTTCAAACACACAGGAAAAACAAATAACAATGAGAAGAGGAAAGGCTAATACAGGGCTGAACTGTTATATCGGAAAGCATGCAGTATAACGAATAAGGTAAATAAACTTGTGACTCATACACAAATTGGCAGGTCGCCATCATGGGAGACGTCGCTGCAAGAGGATCAGGACTGAGAGCTGAATATTCAAGGATATGCATCCTATCAAAAAGATAGGGAGTTGGACAGAGGGGATGGGTTTGTCTTATTATTAAGAAATGAAATTAAATCAATAATAAGAAATGAAGTAAGGTCAAATGTTATAGAGTTTGTGTCGGTAGAATTGAGAAATCACAATGGTTAAAAAAAAGTAGTTAGAGTTCAGTTCAGGCCACCAAACAGTAGTCAGGAGCTGGGGTGCAAGATACACAGGAGATAGAAAGATGTGTAGGAAATACAAAGTTACAGTAATCATGTGGGTTTTCATTATGGAGGTGGGCTGGGAATTCAGGTTGATGGTGGTTTGGATGAAAAGGAATTTGTAGAATGTCTATGAGATAGCTTTTTGGAGCAGCTTGTGCAGGCAGACTAGGTGAGGGAGCTTAAGGTGAAGGAAATCATAGGAGGCAGTGAATCATAATATGATTTAATTTACTCTGCAATTTCAGATGGAGAATTTAGAATCAGAGGTAACGGTATTAAAGCTGAATAAAGGCAATGATAGAGGCATGAGAGAGGAGTTGGGTAGAATTGACTGATAGAAGGGCCCAGCAGGAAAGACAGTGAAGCAGCAATGGCAGGAGATTTTTGGTGTTATTCATGATGCAGCAGAGATATACCCCGAGTAAAAAGTGGCATGGTACATGGAGAATGAGGTAAGTATGTCTGACGAAGGAAGTCATGTATAGCATAAAAGCAAAAGAGAAAGGATATAATGTGGCAAAGTGCAGTGGGAAACCAGAAAGTTGGGAAACTTCCAAAGACAAAACAGAGGGCAAACAAAGTAAAATATAGAGGGAGATTATTAAATATGGGGGTAAGCTAGTCAGTAAGATAAAGAAGTCTGTAAGAGTTTCTTTCGATATATAAAATATAACAGAAAGGCAAAAGAGGGCATTGGATTGATCGAAAATGACACTTCAGAGATAGTAGTGGGGGCCAAGAAAATGGCCGAGGAATTGAATAATTACTTTGCATCAGTTTCATGGTGGAAGACACGAATAATGTCTCAAACATTCAGGAGAGTGAGGGGCTAGAGCTTAGTATGGTGGCCACCACCATTGAGAACATGCTAGAAAAAAGCTGAATGGCTTAAAGTTGGTTAAATAACCAGAACCAGAGGGATTAAATCCCTGTGTTATAAGGGAGATAGCTGAAGAGTTCGTTGACGTGATGATGGCGATTTTTCAGGAATCACTCGAGAAAGGAACGATCCCAGAGCATTGGAAACCCACTAACGTGACATCTGTTTTTACCCAGGGAGTAAGGAAGAAAAGAGAAAATAAAACGCTTAACTTTTGACATGGGTAAGATCCTGGAATCCATTGTGAAGAATGAGATTTCTGAATACATGGAAGAGTTTGGTAAAATAGGGCAAAGTCAGCATGATTCCATCAAGGATAAGTCAGCATGATTTCCATCAAGGATAAGTCAGCATGATTTCCATCAAATTTGTTGGAAATCTTTGAAGAAGAAATGAACAGGCTCGATAAAGTACAGCCAATGGATGTTATCCACCTGGACGTCAAGAAGGCCTTTGACAAGGTGTCACAAAGGAGATGATTGAGTATGATAAGGTTCCGTGGTGTTAGAGGCAAGTTAGAGGCATGAACAGAAGCTTGTCTGTCCGACAGAAAGCAGAGAGTGGGGATAAAATGGTCCTTCTCAGGATGGCAGCAGGTGACAAGTGGTGGTCTGCAAGGCACAGTGTTGGGACCATAACTTTTTACCTTATTCGTTAACAGTCTAGATGATGGACTGAGGGCACTCTGGCTAAGTTTGCAGACGAAACAAAGATAAGTCGAGAGTCAGGTCGGAGAGTGGAGGCGGAGGGGCTGAAGAAGGAGTTGGCCAGGTAAAGGGGTTGGCAGATGCATTCCAATGTCGGAAAGTGTGACGTTGGAAATGGTCTATTTCCTCAATGGGGAGAAGATTCAGAAATCTGAAGTGCAAAGGGACTTGGGAGTTAAGGTGCAGGGTTCTCTTAAGGTTAGCTTGTAGATTGAGGTAGTAGTTAGGAGGGCAGTTTCAGTTATTATTGATGGCATTTATTACGAGAGAAATTGAATATAAGAACAGGCAGTATACAGCTTTGGTCAGACTACATTTGGAGTGTTGCGCGCACTGTTGAGCCCCATATCTCAGGAAGGATGTATTGTCCCTGGAGCGTGTTCAGAAGATTTTCAGGGGAACAGTCGTAGGAGTGAAAAGTTTATTGTGTGAGGAATGTTTGAGTCTATACTTGATATAGTTTAGAAGGAAGAGGGGAAATGTAATTGAAACATACAGAATACTGAATGACCTGAACAGTGTGGATGTTCATACGATGTTTCCATTGGTAAGAGAGACTAGGAACCAAGGACACAGCCTTAGTTTAAAACGAATACCTTCTAGAACGTTGATAAGGAGACTTCTTTAACCAGGGAATGGTGATTCTTTGCAATTTATTGCCAGAGAAGGCTGTGGGGCCATGTCATTGAGTATATTTGAGGTGGTGATAGTTTTTTCATTATCCAGGGCATCAAGAGTTATGGGGAGAACGTCGGAGAATGGGCTTGAGAAACTTAGCAGTGATGATTGAATGGTGGTGTAGACTTGATCAGCAAACTGGCCTAATTTCTGCTCCTATATCTTATAGTCTTATGGTCTAAACCTTAAGGAGGCACCTTGCATCTCTGAGAATATGGATTAATGTCCTTCATGAATGTCAGTAGCTGGTGGGAATAGTGAACTGTTTTAGAATGACAGTATTGTGGCTGCTGTCGGGGTGGTGGATAATATGACATTCAGTGCAGGATCACACACCAACTGTACTGTATAAATGTGGGGAGAGTTTATTCAAAACATGAACCTCTCTGTCTCTCTCAATCACTGTGGGGATTGGGGGTTGTGGTGGGTAGGCGTAACGTCCTCAGAGGCACTTAAACTATCCAGATTCATGCATCCTGAGTGAAACAAAAGTGATGGAATTTATCACCTTCCCATTGTCTGTTTAGAATAGAAGGAGTGATTGTCCATTCCTCTCAAGGTTCACTGCAATCACCTCTTATTATCTCACTGCGTGACAGATCAACCTTCACTCACTCCTCATGGTGCCATCATCCCAGGGATTAATCCGGTGGAACTCCTGTTTATTCTTTCTGTGATAAGGAGATCACTCCTTATAAAGGAGATAAAATCTGTCCACAATACCCCAAACACTGCCTCAACAACACTCTCAGAGTTGAACACAATCATTCCTGTCCCTCACTTAGCTGGCTCCATTTCCTTCATGTGACACAGGAAGCCATTCATTTACGATGCACTGTCACTGAGTTGGAATTTAAAACATCCTTACATCTGTAGGTCAACATCAATAAAGCCAGCACCAGAGATGCCTATAGAGATGGACATCACTCTTGGGGAGAGACCCAATCACAAAGAATACATATAAAATAGTGAATGGCCACCTACCTGAATGGAATTCACCTGCAGGAATGTGGGATACAGGCAGAGGAAGGGAGTTATCTTTCATTTTGGTCTTCCCTCACGGGATGTGTGCAGCCCTGGTCAGGCCAGCATGTTATGCCAGCCTTGAACTCAGTGGCTGGTTCAGCTGTTCCACAGGACAGTAAAGAGTAAAACACAGTGCTGTGGGTTTGCAGTCACACAGAGACCTGACCAGAGAAGAATGACCCATTGCCTTCTCTAATGGGCATGAGGCAAGCCGATATCAACAGATGATAATTTTGTGGCTCTAGATTATGAGCCAGTGAAGTAACCACCATACACTGTCTTTCCATCTTTCTAATTCTGTGCAGGGAACAACGTAAACATCTCAAGTGCAATTATTTTGCAATGGACACGTGGTAAGAAGGGACTTGAAACAGCTACATACGGAGATTAACAAAGGCACAAACAATGGTTTATTCAGGAGTTGTACTCCGGCTGAGGAGGAGACTGGGATGTCATGGTGGCGGTACTGAACTGGATTGGTGAGTGGGTGGATATGGAAATGTAAACTTGTGCAGGAGAAAATGAATCATGGAGAACAGTCTGTTTCATCCCCGCATATTGGTGCATAATATTTAAATAACCATTTGCTAGTTATAATTTGTAAAGAATGGACTCTTTGATTGGAACTGAAAACATTGACTTGCACCTTTCCAAAATTTCCATATCATAACCATCAATTCAGTTCAGACCGTTTCACTAGACAGATTGAGTGACATACCAGGAACACCAACTATAGCAAGGATAGGATAGTAACCAGCTTGAATAACCATCAGTGCATCTTCAACACGCGATGTTAATGATATCCAAGGCTGGAAAAGCCAGAAAAGACCCCAGGATAAACTCCTGTCCATTGCTGGAAATTTCCATTCGAATGTTCTCAGATCCTGATCCATTGTTGAAACATCCAGTCTAATGTTTCCAGATTTTGATCTCTCCTCCTTCTCTCTCTGAAGCTGCTGATCCCTGTTACTGGTGTGGGTGATGCTCCCGCTCAGAATATGGGATAACACATGGAACGTGTTCCCTTATTGATAGAAGAGGGAAACTCTCTGCGGACCCATAGGATCCATGGAGACTCATATAATCACAATCGCTGAACAAATAGCTCCAGCTAACCCTTTTCAATTTGATAATGTTTTACTAAAATTCAAAATAACTTTGAACATTGATACATTCAGGATGTGATATGTGAGTGTGACTGAAGGAAGGAATGTCGGAGGTGGCAGATTGATTGTGTGTAATCATTCAGTCTGCCTTGGATATAGAGGTAATTCCAGAGGTTTAACTGAACATAAACATGTTTCTCTGCTCATAAATGGGGAAATAAATCCTATAATTACTGATCAGTCATCGCAAAATCACTAAAACATTGAGAGAACATCTGTCCATGATCTGATGGCAATATGTTTATAACAATCAAACGGCATGCATATGTTAACAGAGAATTGTACGTGACAAATAAAATTCTGATTGTTATTCAAGTGTCAGAGAGGGCAAGCGTGGATGTTGACGTTATCAATGTTAAGGAACTGTGATGAAGTATCATCTACTGACTTCAATTACATTGTAATTTTGACATTGGGGAAAAGACAGAAGATGGAGTGGACTGGGGGACATGGCTGTTCAAAATGGGAAGAGGTACATTGATGTTCCCCAGTTTTCACTATTGGAACGTTACTCTTTATAACTCATATGAAAACAGAGTCAAGGATACGTCTACAATGAGAAATTAGCAGAGACAATATTAATGAAATGTATTTATGCAATACAAAATACAGGGACAAAATGATTTTCTATACAGACCAAAATATGCAAAGTACAAAGAGATAAGATTATTAAAATGCACTCCTGATATTGAGATATATAAACTGAAACGTGGATTAGAAAACTAGGATACTGGTGTGTAAACTTTATCAGTCATTATTTGATCCACAGCGGAGCTGCTGATTTCCCCTCTGTCAGTGATACCCCTCACTAGATTCTCTGGCCCAGTCTCTCACACAGTATCTGGAGATGGGGTGGGAGTTTTGGGTGCGGTTATCATTTCCTGCTGCTCATGGCATGGTTTATTTAAAAAATCCACCTTCGCCATGGAACTAATCTACTGATCTATTGGGTTCTGCTTAGATGTCAGTAACCCAGCTCTGTGATATTATTGGAAAGAAATGATCTGGGATGACAGCCAGCGGTCACAGAGTATGGCACCCAGACAAAGGGCTTGCAGTTCAGAGGAATCTCTAAGTAAAACTTCCAACTTCTTTCTGTCCGTATTTATCTACACTCATGCTGTCTTCTGATTTATCTGACTTCACCCTCATCTAACACCTCTTCCTCTCCCACTCAGTCAATCGCTCCCCTTTCTATCCTCTCTCAGTTTATCTCACTTCACTTTCTTTTTCTCTGTTTATTTCTTCAAAGTTTGTGAGAAGATTTGTGAGAACAGCCAGGGAATTCTTAGATGCTTGTCACTCATCCACAGATTCAATCAATAAGCACACATTGATCCAATATACCGGCCACTGCAGCGGACAGCTGGAACTGACAACCGGAAGCGGTAGAGACAAATCACTATAAATGCCTGAGGAAACATCACAGAAGCGCTTCACAGGACGCTCCCACGCACTGAGGATGTCACCTAGACAGGGGACGCAACGTCTGCAACATAAATTCCCAGCTCGGCGAACAGAATCACCACATCTGTTGATTTCTCTCTCACACCAGCTATCTCCATATATTGTATCTCCAATTGTGCAGTTGAAGTGCTTGTGACGCCACAATGGGTTGACAGACCTCCATCGGTGTTATAATAATTCGGCAGTTCTCTGATCCACAATAAATACTTTAGGTGCCTGGTCAGATAAGCTGGTGCGGTGACAGGTACAGTGCACAATCACCCATTATCTCTTCCTTTTCTTCTCTGATGTGCAGCTGCCTTGAAATGTCTTGCAAACAAAATAGACTGAATGAAATTCGAGCAGTCCAGAAGACATTCATGACGGTGGATTTCAATCAGGATTTAATGAAGGTTGAGGATCCAGATAAACACAAGCAATGAAAGAAAAACAGGGCAACACAAGAAATAGCAGCTGAGTACTACATTTGGTTCCAAATAGGCCTCATGGTATAATCGCTAGACTATCAATCCAGAAATTCAGCTCTTATTCTCTGGACCCAGGTTCGAATCCCGCCACTGCAGATGGTGGAACTTCAGTTCAATAATGTTTAAAAAGCTGGAATTAAGAATACACTGATGAGAATGAAATCATTGCCGATTGTCAGAAAAAAAATCCATTTGGTTCACTAATATCCTCCAATAAAGTAATCGTTTATCCTCACTCCAGACACAAAGTAATGTGATGACTCTCACTCGCCCTCTGAAATGGTCCAGCGTATCATTCAGTTATATCAATCTATTCAAAATCTCAAAGAAATAAAACCGGGTGGACCAACAGGTATCGATCTGACCACCGAAAAAGTCATTTGGAAACATCACTGTCGAAATTGCAAAGTCCTCCTTACTAACATGATGCTTTCAGACGTGAGTTGGGAAGCTTGGACTGGGAGCAATTGTTCCATGGAAAGGGCACTATAGACATGTGGAGACTGTTTAAGGAACAGTTGTTGCAAGTGATGCATAAATGTGTTCCTCTGAGACAGGCAAGAAAGGATAAGATAAAGGAACCTTGAATGATGAGAGCGGAGGAGTTTCTCGTCAAAAGAAAGAAGGCAGCTTACGTAAAGTGGAGGAAGCAAGGGTCTTGCTCAGCTCTAGAGGATTGCAGGCAGGCGAGGAAGGAGCTCAAAAATGGCCTGAGGAGAGCCAGGAGGGGGAAGGAAAAAGGCTTGGCAGGAAGGATTAGGGAGAATCTAAAAGCGTTTTACACGTATGTGAGGAATTAGAGAATAATCAAACAAACAGTAGGGCCGATCAGGGATATCATAGGGAACTTGTGTATAGAGTCTGAGGAGGTAGGGGAAGCCATAAATGAGTTGTTTGCTTCTGTTTAACTAAAGAAAAGGACCTTGTAGTGAATGAAACCATTGAGGAGCAGGTAAACATGCTGGAACGGATAGAGGTTGAGGAAGCTGATGTGCTGAAAAGTTTGACAACCATTAAGATTGACAAGTCGCCAGGGCCAGACAAGATTTGACCCCGGCTGCTTTGGGAAGCGAGAAATGTGATTGCTTCGCCGCTTGCAAAGATCTTTCCATCCTCGCTCTCCACTGGATCCGTACCTGAGGACTGGAGGGAGGCAAATGTAATTCCTCTCTTCAAGGAAGGAAATAGGGAAATCCCCGGCAATTACAGACCAGTAAGTCTCACATCTGTCGTCTGCAAGGTGTTAGAAAGGATTCTGAGGGATAGGATTTATGACCATCTGGAAGAGCATGGCTTGATTAAATGCAGTCAACACAGCTTTGTTAGGGGTAGGTCATGCCTCACAATTCTTATTGAGTTCTTTGAGGATGTTACTAGACAAGTTGATGAGGTTCGAGCGGTGGATTTGTTGTATGTGGACTTCAGCAAGGCATTTGATAAGATTCCACATGGTAGGCTCGTTCAGAAAGTCAGGAGGAATGCGATAAAGGGGAATTTAGCTGTCTGGATACAGAATTAGCTGGTCGACAGTAGACAGCGAGTGGTAGCGGAAATAAAGTATTCTTCCTGGAAGTCAGTGTTGAGTGGTGTTCCACAGGGCTCTGTTCTTGGGACTCTACCATTTGTAATTTTTAATAATAACTTGTATGAGGAGATTGAAGGATGGCTTAGCAAGTTTGCAGACGACACAAAGGTTGGAGGTGTCGTTGACAGTATAGAGGGCTGTTGTAGGCTGCAGCATGACATTGACAGGATGCAGAGATGGGCTGAGAGGTGGCAGATGGAGTTCAACCTGGATAAATGCGAAGTGATGCATTTTGGAAGGTCGAACATGAAAGTTGAGTACAGGATTAAAGACAGGATTCTTGGTAGTGTGGATGAACAGCGAGATCTTGGTGTGCAGGTACATAGATACCTTAAAATTGCAGCCCAAGTGGACAGAGTTGTTAAGAAAGCATATGGTGTTTTGGCTTTCATTAACAGGGGGGTTGAGTTTAAAAGCAGTGAGAGCTTGTTGCAGCTCTATAAAACTTTGGTTAGACCACACTTGGAATACTGTGTCCAGTTCTGGTCGCCCTATTATAGGAAAAATGTGGATGCTTTGGAGAGGGTTCAGTGGAGGTTTACTAGGATGCTGCCTGGAATGGAGGGCTTATCTAATGAAGAGATGTTGACTGAGCTTGGACACTTTTCTTTCGAGAAAAAGAAGGAAGAGAGGGGGCCTAATTGATGTGAACAAGATAATGAGAGGCATAGATAGAGTCAATAGCCAGAGACTTTTTCCCAGGGCAGAAATGGCTAAGACAAGGGGTCACAGTTTAAAGCCGCTTGGCGGAAATTATAGAGTGGATGTCAGAGGCGGGTTCTTTAAGCAGAGAGTTTTGAGAGCATGGAATGCATTGCCAGCAGCAGTTGTGGAAGCAGGGTCATTGGGGACATTTAAGAGACTGCTGGACATGCATATGGTCACAGACATTTGAGGGTTCGTACATTAGGTTTACCTCACATGAGGATCAATGGTCGGCACAACATCGTGGGCTGAAGGGCCAGTTCTGTGTTGTACAGTTCTATGTTCTATGTTCTTACATCTGAGGGCTTAGTGCCAATATTGCGATAACCGGCTTACAGATTAGTCAAGCAACAGCCTGACATAGTCATGCTCACGAAATTATACCTTTCAGAAATACCCCAGACACCACCATCACCATCACTGGATATGTTCTGGCCCAAGGTCAAGACCGATCCATCAGAAAGAGCAGCTCAGTGCGATACATTCTGGAGGTGGTTGCTCTGCGAGTCCCCAAAATTAACTCCGGACCCAAAGAAGCCCCATGACTTTAAATTAAACGTGGGCAAAGCAGCCTTACTGATTATCATGTAACGTCATTCCTCAGTTGAATCAGTACTCTTCCACGTTGAACAGAACTTGGAGAAAGCACTCACTGTGAAAAGGGGCACAAAGTGTATTCTGGCTGAGGAATTTCAAAGTCAACCACCAAGAATGGTTTGGCAGCAGTACTACTGATCACGCTGGTCGGGTATTACAGGACATAGCTTCTAGATTGGGCCTGCAGAAGTTCGTGAGGGAATGAACGAGAGGGAAAAAACATACCTGACCTACCAACTGCAGGTGCATCTGTCCATGACAGCATCGGTAAAACAGACCACCGCACTGTTGTTGAGCAGGCAAAGTCTCACGGTCACATTGAGAATAAACTCTATTGTGTTGTGTGGCACTATTCCCATGCTAAATGGCACAGACTTCCAACAGATCTAGCAACTCAAGACTGAGCATCCATAAGATGCTGTGATCATCAATAGCAGAAGAACTATACTCCAGCAAAATCTGTAATGTCATGGCCCAGCATATAAACCACTCAAAAATCCCATCAAGCCAGAGGATTAACCCTAGTGCAAAAGAGAGTGCAACAATGGGAAGAAAAACTGCTCAAATATGTTCTGTACATAAAACACAGGGCAATTCAACCCAGAAATACCGCCTCATCATTCAAATCTCCATCATCAATAAAGTGATGGAAGGACTCATCAACAGTGCTATCTAGCAGCACCTGCTCAGCAATAACCTGCTCAGTGACGCCCATTTTGGGTTCCACCGGGGCCACTCAGCTCCTGACCTCAGCACAGCTTTTGTTCAAACATAGAAAAATGAACTGAATTCCAGCACTTGAAATCAAGGCTGCATACTTTTAAATTTCGCATCAAGGAACCCAAGCAAAAAGGATATTGCGAGCAAGTACTTCATTATTGGAGTCATACCTGACACATCGGAAAAAGGTCATTGTTGTTGGAGGTCAGTCATCTCAGTTTCAGAATATCTCTGCAGTAGTCCCTCAGGATAATGCGAATAAAGGTTTGCTCCATGAACTGGAATGTTCATTTTCAGACGTTTCCTCACCATATTATTTAAAATCTTCAGTGGCCCTCCGGATGGTCCAAACATATTCTGCTTCTTCATGAATGGCCATCTCTCCATCATAAGTTCAGAAGTGGGAATATCCGACAATGACTGCACAATGTTCATCACCATTCGCAAATGCTCAGGTATGGAAGCAGTCCTTGCCAAAATGCAACAAGATTTGGACAATATCCAGGCTTGGGCTGACAAGTGACAAGCAACACTCGCACCACACAGATGCCTGACAATTACCATCACCGGTAAGAAGCAATATAACCACTTGGTATTCAGTAGCATATTTGTCATTAAACTCCCGCCCCCCCCATCAATACACTTGGGGTTACCATTGACCAGAAACTTAGCTGGAATCGCCACGTAAACATAAGAGCATATCAGAGGCTAGGAATACTGCGCAAGTAACTCACCTCCTGTCTTCCCAAAGCATGTTCACCATTTGCAAGGCACAAGTCAGGAGTGAGATGGAATACTCCCCAATTGCCTGAATGAGTGAAGCCACAACGACACTGAAGAAGCTTGACACCATCAAGGACAAATCAGTCCAATTGCTTGGCACCACTTCCACAAGCTTTCACTCCACTCACCAGCAACGGTCAGTCGGAGCAGTGTATACTATCGACAAGATGCGCTGCACAAATTCTCCAAAGATCCTCAGAAAGCACCTTCCACTCCTTCGAGCACTTCCATGTAGAATGATAATGCAGCAGGCTTTTGTGAACGCCACCACCTTCAAGCTCCGCTCCAAACCAGTCAACATCCTGAGTTGAAAATATATCACCATTTTTTTCACTGTTGCTGGGTCAAAACGCTGGAATTCCATACCTTATAGCATCGTGGTTCAACGCACAGCAGATGGACTGCAGCGGTACAAGAAGGCAACTCAACACCACCTTCTCAAGGGGGCAACTAGGGACGGACAAGAAATTATGGGCCCATCCAGTGATTCTCATAACCAAAAAATAAGTTTAAAAAGTTCCAAGTGGGGCACCTCGATGGGACAGGTTGTCTGATTTGAACACGAACAGGAAAGCAGTGTTTCTGATACTAACATTTTAGACCTTTCTGTTATTAGATAGGTGTTCAGTCTTCAATGACATATTGTTGCTGAGTGCTGTGATAAATTGCACCTGTTCTGTTAAATGCAACAATATTAGCGTAACAGGATCGATCCTTCAAAAGTGCCAGACTGAAAATAACAATAATCGTAGAGACAATGTACTCCCGGTAGATGAGACTCACAGATAGCCGCTTATATTCAACATATTACTGCGCTACTGGTTAACACTGTATCCTACCACCGTCCATTTTACAGGGGTTACCACTGACCAGAAGTCAAATCAACGTACAGATACAAGGGTTACAAGAGCACGTCAGAGACTTACAATTCTGCATTGAATAATATACTGTATGACCATAAGGGCATGAGATATATCAATTTGTTGGGCCATTATGCCTATCTCTTCACTCTGAAACTGTGCCATTTTGTCATAGTCTCTAAGATTAGTGGAAAAATCTTCTGTACTCTAACTGTATCAATTTTTGCGGTAATTGATCAATTTCAATCAGATGCGCCCCCCCCACCATTCTTCTAATTTCCATTGAGTACAGACACAGAGCCCTCAACTGCCGCTCATATAACAAGGCATCATTCCCAGGATAGATCATGTCCAACACCCGTAGATCCTTCCCCAGAACAGCTCATAATAATCCAAAAGCCGTCTGATCATAGCCCATTGCATTCTCAGCAGAATGTCTCCGCTCTGGTATTCTCACTCTCTTGAAATGAATGTTAACATTATATTTGTTTTCTGATCTGCCAACTGAACCTGCACATTAACCGTAAGAGAGGACGAGGACTCCAAACTTTGTTTGTGCTTCAGATTTCATGAAGTCTTTTAGAACATAGTGTCTGCCTGTATTCCGCCTACTGAAGTGCATAATCTCATACGTTCCCATGTTGTGTTCCATCAGCCATGTGTTTTCCCAGTGTCCTAACCTGTCCAAGCCTTTCTGCAGCCTCCCCACTTCCACAATATCACCTGCCCATCCAATCATCATTGTATCATCTGCAAACCTAGTAAAACTCTTCCTTCTGAAGCCGATTTCCCAACCTGATTCAAGAAGGTCAACATTATCCTGGTAAGTGAGAAAACACATGGACCGTGCCCTTATAGACTGCCACCCTGTGGCTCCCACCTCAATAATCATAAAGTGCTTTGAGAGGCTGGTCCTTGCCTACACCCACTCCAGTCTCCCAGCCTGACCTGCTGCCCGACTGATATAACGGGTTCTCAACGGATACTATACCCGAGCCCTGCACGCATCCCTGGAATATTTGGACATCAAGGACACCTACACCAGGCTCCTGCTCATTGACAAAAGCTCCACCTTCAAAATCATTTTCCCTGACAGACTAATCACAAAACTCCGCGACTTTGGTCTCGGTTCGACTCTCTGCAACTGGATCCTCAGGTTTCTGACCCACAGACCACAATCATGAAGATCGGTAAAATCACTTCCTCCACAATAACATTCAACACTAAAGCTGCTGAAGGATATGTTCGCAACACTCAACAATACTCCCAGTAAACCCACGGCAGTACCCTCAGCTCCCGACTGTACTCCCTATACACCCATGGCAGTGCCCTCAGCCACTTAACGTACTCCCTCCCTGTACACCCACAGCTGTGTCCTCAGCCCCCTACTGTATTCCCTGTACACCCACGGTTGTTTCCTCAGCCCCCTAATGTCCTCCCTGTACACCCACGGCTCTGCCCTCAGCCCCTTAGTGTACTCCCTATACACTCAAGGCTGTGCCCAGGCCAACTACTGAACTCCCTGAACACCCACAGTTGTGTCCTCAGCCCCCACTGTCCTCCATGCACACACACGGTTGTTTCTGCAGCCCCCTACAGTTTTCCCTGTACTCCCAAGGTTGTGTCCTCAGCCCACTAATGTCCTCCCTGTACACCCACGGCTGAATTTCCAAATTCCAAACAACGCCAGCTACAAGTTCGCTGATGACATCACTATAGAAGTACGGATATCAAACAACAACGCGTCAGAATGTAGAAAGGAGATATAGGGCTTGGTAGCATGGTATATTGATAATGACCTCTCTCTAATCCTGTAAACGTAAAGGAGTGATCATTGACTTTAGGAAGAAAGAAAGGGAACACACTCCATCTACATCAACCGTTTGAGGGAGTGCAGAGCATCAAGTCCCTCGGACTGATGATAACTGACAACCTGTCCTGAACTTCTCACATAGGTCCGACAGTCGGGAAGGTTCAACAATGCCTCTCCTTCCTCAGTTGGTTCAGGAAATTCAGCATGCGCTACTTCTACAGATACACCAGTGAGGGCGTACTGTCCAGGTGCATAACAGCCAGGTACGGCAACTGCTCGACTCAGGACCGTGAGACACTACAGAAGGTTGGGTGCACAGCTCTGACCAACACGGACTCTAACATCCCAACCATTGATTCCATTTACATGGCTCGTTGCCGCAGAAAGGCAGCCAACATCTACACCAGATTACTGAGGGAAGGGAGAGAGGAAAGAGCTGGGGCATTAATAGATATCTTTGTAGCATCCTTGAACACGGCTGAGGTCCCAGAGGGCTGGAGATCGGCACAGGCTTGGACCACAGAATGGCCTGTTTCTGTGCTGGAATGTTTTGTTCTAACATTATCAAAGAACCATCACACCCCAGTAATGGTCTCCCACACCTCTTAGAACATAGAACATAGAACATAGAAGAATACAGCGCAGTACAGGCCCTTCGGCCCTCGATGTTGCACCGATCAAAGCCCACCTAACCTACACTAACCCACTATCCTCCATATACCTATCCAATGCCCGCTTAAATACCCATAAAGAGGGAGAGTCCACCACTGCTACTGGCAGGGCATTCCATGAACTTACGACTCGCTGAGTGAAGAACCTACCCCTAACATCAGTCCTATATCTACCCCCCCCTTAATTTAAAGCTATGCCCCCTTGTAAGAGCTGACTCCATACGTGGAAAAAGGTTCTCACTGTCAACCCTATCTAACCCCCTAATCATCTTGTACACCTCTATCAATTCACCCCTAAACCTTCATTTCTCCAATGAAAACAACCCCAAGTGCCTCAGCCTTTCCTCATAGGATCTTTCTACCATGCCAGGCAACATCCTGGTAAACTTCCTCTGCACCCGTTCCAGTGCCTCCACATCCTTCCTATAGTATGGCGACCAAAACTGCACACAATATTCCAGATGCGGCCGCACCAGAGTCTTATACAACTGCAGCATGACCTCAGGACTCCGGAACTCAATTCCTCTACCAATAAAAGCCAGTACGCCATATGCCTTCTTCACTGCACTATTTACCTGGGTGGCAACTTTCAGAGATCTGTGTACATGCACACCAAGATCCCTCTGCTCTTCCACACTACCAAGTATCCGACCATTAGCCCAGTACCCCATCTTTTTGTTACTCTTACCAAAGTGAATCACCTCACACTTAGCTACATTGAACTCCATTTGCCACCTTTCTGCCCAGCTCTGCAGCTTCTCTATATCCCGCTGTAACCTGTCACATCCTTCCTCACTGTCTACATCTCCTCCGACTTTCGTATCATCCGCAAACTTGCTCACCCAACCTTCTAACCCTTCCTCCAGGTCATTTATAAAAATGACAAACAGCAATGGTCCCAAAACAGATCCTTGTGGAACACCGCTAGTGACGACACTCCAAGATGAACCTTTGCCATCAACTACTACCCTCTGTCTTCTTCCAGCCAGCCAATTCCTAATCCAAACCTCCAACTCACCCTCAATGCCATATCTCTGTATTTTCTGCAGTAGCCTACCATGGGGGACCTTATCAAACGCCTTACTAAAATCCATATATACCACATCTACCGCTTTCCCCTCATCTACCTCCTTAGTCACCTTCTCAAAGAATTCAATAAGGTTTGTGAGGCACGACCTGCCCTTCACAAAACCATGCTGACTATCCTTGATCACATCATTCTTATCCAGATGTGCATAAATCCTATCCCTTACAATTCTCTCTAAGACTTTGCCCACAACAGAAGTGAGACTCACTGGCCTATAGTTACTAGGATTATCCCTACTCCCCTTCTTGAACAAGGGAACCACGTTTGCTAGCCTGCAGTCCTCTGGCACTACTCCTGTCGACAAAGAGGACACAAAAATCAAGGCCAATGGCTCTGCAATCTCCTCCCTTGCTTCCCAGAGAATCCTAGGATAAATGCCATCAGGCCCAGGGGACTTATCTATTTTCACTCTTGCCAGAATTTCCAACACCTCTTCTCTACATATCTCAAAGCCATCCATTCTACTTATTCGTGCCTCAGTATTCATATCGACAACAATGTCCTGTTCCTGAGTGAATACTGACGAAAAGTATTCATTCAGTGCCTCCCCAATCTCTTCAGCCTCCACACGCAACTTCCCATTACTATCCTTGATTGGACCTATTCCTACCCTAGTCATTCTTTTATTCCTAACATACCTATAGATATGTTATTCCTAACAGATACCTGTATCTGTTAGCCTGACCTCTTCGATCAGGCTAACAGATACAGAAGCTTGAAAACACAGAGCAGATGGTTCAGCAACAGCTTATTCCCGGCTGTTATGAGACTGATGAATGTACTCTCTAATCTCAGATAACGCTGATCTTGTTCGTGTTAATCTCGCCTCGCGCACGCCCTGTGCAGCGTAACCTGCATGCCTCTCAGACATGTTTTACAGCCATTGTTCTGTACATCCTTGCTTAATATGATTTGCCTGTACAACTTGGTACATGCCAATGTAAATTCTCACCTCCCTTCCCCCAGCTCCCTCCAGTGCTCGCTCCAAGGTCTCTCCGGTCCTCACCCCCAGCACCTCCCATTCCCCATCCCTTGCTCATTGTGACCCCATCCCCAGCTCCCTGTGTGCTTTGTCTCTCACTGTTTCTCTCACACTCTCTGTTTCCCTGTGTTTTCTTTTTCTCTGTCTTCTGTTTCTTTCCCTGAACTTACTATCTCCCCTTCTCCCTGTCCATATGACTGTTTGATTCTTGTTTTGTTTCCTTTCTCAGTTTAACTCTCTGTCCTTCTGTTTCCCTCGCTGTGTTCTCTCTCTCCTTATACGTGTCTGTCTCTTTTTCCCTCGTTGTGATGGTGATGGCTTCTCTAAAATTTTGAAGCATGTGATGGCTCTTTGGTTAGATGTTTGCAATTCAATAAACTCAATTGTGTTTTGGTATCTTGGACATAATTTAAATTTATTGGTTAAATTTCAATTGTTGTCAAAACAGCAAGCAGAACATTGATATCCATTTAACAACCATTGGTTGCATCTAAATATTTTGGAACTGTCTTCTCCCAGTGCTCTGCATTCTGACAACTGAAAGCATTCTGTTCATGTGCATAATAGTGTGACAGTAACTGCTCTTCCCAGGACCATAAGAAATTACAGACGGTTGTGTGCACAGACCAGACTATCATGGAAGACAACCTTCCAACCATTTATACTTCTCGTTGTCAGCGAAAGGCTGGCAACATCAAATATCTCTCCAAAACCTGTAATTATCTCCTACAACCTCTTCCAAAAGGGAGGAGATACAGAGGCATGGAAACATGGGCCTACATGCTCAGGAACACCTTCTTCCCTACTGTAATTAGACTGACGAATTGAAGTCTCTAACTTTTCAAATAACATTAATCTTGTGAAAGACGATCTTGAATCGCACTGCTCCTGTGTTGCTGTCACCTTGTGTGCCTCACTCCTCCTGTCTAAGTGCCCTGTGAGGGTCAAGGTCTTCTCAAGGGCAATCAACAAAGTGAACTAATGCTGGCCCAGCCAGCGATACCTATATCCCATTAATAAATATAAGAACATGACGACACTCAGGGAACACAGTTGGGATCAAATCGCTTTAAACATGATCTTAGATAGATAGAGATTTTCCCTCGGTATCTGAAAGTAGAGCGTTCCTACAAAGCCTTTCATAAACTGATTCAGCATAAAGCGAAGAAGCATTAATTTATGCGCGAAAAATTTACCTTCCTTGTTAAAAGTGAAAATCCTCTTCGGATTTGTTATGGTTAGTGAAAACAGGACCTAATGGAGGATTTTCGGAAAGGGAAGTGGCAAAAAGCGAATTTTTGAAAAGCGGGGTATACATGTACCGACATGGGCATGATATTCAGGAAGGTGGGAAAAGTTAAAAGAAATGAGGTGGATCTCACATTTTATTTCCACCCCAGCTGATCATCATTCCCTTTGTTTGCGCTATGTCTTCTGTCTCTCTCTTTCTCTATCGATTCCAATCCCTCCTCCTGCCCTTCAAAGCAGACTTCCCTGTTACCAGCATTATTCCCACTATTTTCCAGCTGCTTTCAGTTCAGAAAAACTCCCCAGCACTTTCTGATCTTTTCTTTGCATTTTTTATGCAATTTCAGATCTCCAGCATCTATCTTTATTTGGTTTATCCTTCAAATTTGTTATCCCATGGGAAGTCGGCATCTCTGCCAACGGCAGCATTTGCTAATCATCACTAATTGCCCTGACTCTAACGCCATTCCACAAGCCAATATAAAGTCAAGCTCAATGATATTGGTCTGAAGTCACACATAACCCAGACTGGGTAGTAGTATTGGACTTCTTTACCGAAGGTCATCAGTGAAACAGGAAGGTTTTCAGACAAAATGTGGGTTTTATGGTTGTTTTTCGTGAAATTCACTTTTATTCCAATTCTTATCATTTTTATTTAAGTTACACCATCAGCTGTAGTAGGACTTGAAACAAATCACTTGAAACCATGTCTTTCGTTTAATAAGCTTTGCTCCTGAATTACATCCAGCGACATTCCTACTCTGATACATTGTCCTAATCAAGAAGTAATGTCCGAGACATGAACAATTTTGTGATTGAAATACATGTAACTGGAAATGTGGCCAGAAGAGAGCTTGAAATATAAGGTCTGAATTTTACCAACGTGCAGACAATGGTTTGTTCAGCCACAGCACTGACGCAGAGATGGAGAATGGGGATATTGTGAGCTGGAAGTGGACAGGGTTGGTGACATAGAGAACAAGAGATATAAATCAGTTCAGGGCAAAAAGCGGTATCGACGTTGTGCACAGATTTGTTCTTAGATGTTTGTAAGGGAGTGGTCTGCAATTCAGATGAATGGAGACTACAATTGAAATTGAAGATAAAAGATTCTTTCATTGGCAACTATAGATAACAGAAATTGCAATGAATTCAAAATTGTTTATGGGATTAATGAATGGACAGAAGTAGAGAACACCAACAATAGCGAGAATAGGTAATGATTTAGAGATGCCGGTGTTGGATCGGGGTGTACAAATTTAAAAATCACACAGCAGCAGGTTATAGTCCAACAGGTTTAATTGGAAGCACACTCGCTTTCGGAGAGTCACACCTCCACCATTGGTTAGTAACACATACCCTCCACCCAGCCCAAAATAATAATCAGCACCACAAATATCCGATATGGTAGAAATTTCCAACAGAGGAAAATGTTGAAAAGACCCAAGGAAAGTTACCTCTCCATTTGAGTAATTATCCAGTCCATTGTTCTCAGATTCATATCTGTCTTTTCCACGTCTGTGCAGCTGCTGATCTCTGTTACTGTTGGAGCTGATGCATCTGCTCCTGCACTGGGATAGCGCACTGAGTGAAGCCCCTCACCAATAGGACACAGTTACAATGCATGGAGACTGACATCAATCACAGTCACTGAGCAAACAGCTCTAGCTTTCAATACAGCACATTCAGTTCACAATATATCTGGACTGGACTGGATGCTCACATCGCTGGCTATTGGTCACATCTCCCATCACTAATTGCTCTAGTGAAGTCAATTGTGAGGGAGAATGATGGATGTTTTCTTATCGCAGCCTCGATGACTCTGCCCTGTTGTACGTTTGCAATGCTGTCACCATCTTATCCCGAATCTCCGCCCCTCCACAAAAAAAGAAACACAATCAGGATGTTGTTACTGTGCTGATCTCTCCTCCACGGGAACAAACGCCACTGGGCACAATTGCCTTGAACATAGACAGGAAGTGTGGACTTCTCTGAATGGTCCTCTCACTGCTCTAATAAAGAAATGTTGGACCTTCCATATGTAATATGTATCAGTAATTAATTTATGCAAATTGACAAACATCTTAACGCAGTTTTATTTGCTGTAAAACAGTAATGTTTACACTTTTGTCCCCTCAGTCCAAAACCAAAAGTGAACTTATTCATTATGACTTGTGAATTAATGAGTCAGATTTACCTAGTAGATCGGGCGGAATGGGGATAGTGGCTGTGGAGACTGCATGGGAAGTACAATGATATTCCCCAGTCATCATCACTCTTTACGTCAGATAGAATTAAATATAGTTCACAACAAGGAACGAGCCAACGTTTGGGATATGCAATGCTGAATGACAATGTGAACTGAACAGGATAATTGTAAATGTGATAAAGTGAACTATATTTTATATACACACCATTGAATAGGGTCACCGCACCTGAAGCATTAACTTTGATGTCTCTTCACAGATACAGCCAGACCTGTGAGCTTTCCCACCAACGTCTGTTTTTGTTTGAGATTGATCATATTGTTCAAATCTGGCAGGATGCTTATAAATAAAAGCAGATGCTATTAACAAAATGTACAGGGATATGGGGTCAATACAGGAAAATAATAGTAGAAATATCGCTCATTCCAAACTGGAAGAGACAATGGGTTGAGTTTTCACCATCTTTGCTGTAATAATTCTATGTTATGCATTGAAAGCTTTTGGAGATTGGGGAGACAAGCTTGTTCAATGAAGGACACAGAGTGTTCCATCATCAATAATCTATCCCTATTATTTCATGAAGTTCAACTGCCTCTAGATTGTATTTTCAATCAAAATAGATTTCCTGAGATTTAGAAGATGTCTAGATTTTTTTTAACTTTCTATCTTAAAGAAGAAACAGATTTCGGCTGTAATTCAGGTGTCACAGAAACAAGAAAGGACCACATTGTCCAAATATTACCAAGGTCAACATGTTGACCTGTCAAGCAATATGAAATATAGTGATAATGCAAACATGAAATACAAACAGAAAATGCGGGAGAAACGAAAAAGGTGAGGAAGTGTCTGCAGAAAGCAACATAATTAACATACGTCATATGATGTGACACTGTTCTGAAAAGTCCTATTAGAATCAAAGGTTAAGTTTTTGCATCTCTGCTCAGATGTTGCCAGATCTACTGAGTTTCGGTCCAGCTCTTTTGATTTCTTTCTTCTTTCTGAACTGTGACAAAGTGTCTGATCTGAATGGTAGCGTTAAAGCTGCTACCTCAGATGAATCTCGAGTAATTTGTTATGGTTATTAAATAAGAAATTACAAAGTTCCTCTGTTTGACAGGGCTCTAAATATCAATGACGTATTGCATTGTGAGAACTTGCGATGAAAATGTGGAAACAAAACAGAAATTGTTGTAAATGCTCAGCAGGTCTAGCAGCATCTGTGCAAAGAAATCAGAGTTAACGTTTCAGGTCCAGTTCCCCTTTCGCAAAACTGATAGTAACACGGAAAATGTTTGTTTATATGCAGAAGAGACTGGATAGATCTTAATGGAGACTGTTAGGAGCTAACAATAGGGTTTGAGTAATGGATCATCAGTGGAAGAGTATGTAGCAGTACAAGGGGTAGTGCAAGGGGAGTAAGAGTGTAAGAAAAGAGTAGGACGGAACAGGAAGAATGGCAGATGAAGTTTTAGTGACAGGGAAAAGCTTGTTTATGAGGAAGTGAAATTGGATGAAAAAAAGTCACTGTACAAGAAAATCGGGATCTGGATTCCATTAAAAATGTAGAAAGGATTTCTTGTACTGTCGCTTCTATCACTTGATTCTTGTTCAAGTCGTACATGTGCTATATATTTCTATATCGCCATAAAGTGCAGACGACATGTTTCTTTCTCCCCTACGTGGTGTTTCAACATTTTTGATTTTTTTACAGTATGTATTTGCTTCCAATTCAAGGTGGATATGAGAATATGATTTGATCTTCTGCAGTTTGCCCATAATATAGAATTTATTTGAATATTTATCCCCATCACACTCACTGATTTTAAAAAACAATGAATGAGTCCATGTCCATCCTGCAGATGAAAAATTTCTTCAGCTCTGGCTATTGCAGGGAATGTTACAAAGAACAGTGCCACACAAAATGCTAATGTTCCAAACCCTTGTTTATCCTAAATCATTTACAATATTTATAAATAAAACATGCAGAGGGGCAGAGTGTAAAAGATGAATTCAACTCTGTGTCGAAAATGCTATTTGTGGCTCACTTATAAAATGTGTTAACTACATCACTCATAAATTCACCAAAATAGGAAAAGCAAGAGACTGTAAATGTCAACTCATCCTCTGAATAACATCTGGAGAACAGGAAGGAAAACTTGGTTTGTTTGTGATATTCAGAAATGACGATTGTGAGAATGTGGAAGGTGGGGCGCAGTGGAATGATGACCAATGTTGTGAATGACACAAAGATGGGCGGGGTGGATCACAGTCAGGAGGAAAGTGTTAGGCTACAGAAGGATAGAAACAGATTATTCAGATAGTCAATGGTCTGATGAAATTTAACACCGATAATTTGGGAAGATGCAAGTCAGAAGTAACAAGACAAGTGAGTACTAATAGTGAGTATGAAAGAGGAGGACTAAATTTGCTCCTTTTTTCTATGCAGCAGGGAAAGTTGAGGAGGGAATATGGTACAGGTTTACAAGAGCAAATGGGGTATTGAGGGAATGAACAGACAGCAGCTGTGTTCCTTCTTCAAATGATCAAAAACAAAGAGACACACTTTTAAAGTGAATGTCAGGGGATTGAGAGAGGATTTGTGGAATGTGTTTCGAACTGAGAGGATGGTATGAATCTGGAATGCTTTGTCTCGATGAGTGGTTGAGGCAAGTAACCTCACAAATGTTTAAAATGTCTTTGGATATGCACTTGTTGGCACAGACGTGAGAGGCCTGTTTTTCATTGCATGATTCTTTGCAGTGGCAGCCATGAATATTCTGGTGTATCCTGAAACAATAAACAATGGCAGTTGCTGCTTTGTTCCTTTGACTGTACTCAGTAAGTGGCTATATTACAAACCAGCATCATCTCATGCAACTTCAGCACTGACTCCATCAAAGGCAGCCCAGCCATCTCTGGGACCATCCAGTGTAATTCATATGCTCAGTGGACGCATTGTCCAACAACAACACTGACACTATTCTAGTTGTTTGCAAAAATTATTAAAGCTACAGCCATAATATGAAGACAGCTTTTCCTCCATTATAATACAGACCTCTAGCAATAAGGGTGTTATTTATCTGAAGCATAATAAATTCTTTCCCAGGTATTCACTTTGACAAGCAGCAAGTTTTCCAGTGTTTTTCTACTAGTTGTTTATCACGGAATTCCCCACCCCAAAATCTTTCCCCTTTAACATTTTCTTGTGCACTGTCTCCCTGATCTCACACACCTCACTCCCTCACATCCCCCACACTCTCTATCCTTACTTGTTAATCTCTGAAAAACCTGCACCTCATCTCTATAATTTAGACCAACTCCCAACTCACTATTTTGATTCCATCTCTCGTCATAGTCATTAGACTGGCCGTGCCTGATGTCCTATTCACCTCTACCTTCTGCTCAGTTCCTGATCTTCTGCTTTGGTTCTCACTCTACTGGTTTATTCAAATCCATCTGACTTGCACTAGCAAACCTCCCCAGAAGGATGTTGGTGCTCGTCCAGTTAAGATACAATCTGTCTTTTTTGTACAGGTCCCTACCTGTCCTGGAAGAGATCCCAATGATACAACAATCTGGAACTCTCATCCCTGAACTAGATTTTTAACAACATGTTAAGCTCTACTGTCTTCCTCATCCTTCCCTCTTTTCCACATGGCACGGGGAGTAATCCAGAGATTACAGAGGATTATTCTCTCTCTCTCTCACACACACATACACACACACACATTCAAACACACGCAGAAAGAAACTATATTACTTTGCAGAAGAATACAAATAACCTTAAAATAACCGGAATTATAAGTGGAATGAAGTATTTAGTTTAAGGGAAGATGAGAGAAATTGTGCTTCTTCTGGATGTCAGTTTGCTCGCTGAGTTGGAGAGTTCATTTTCAGATGGTTCATCACTGTACCAGGGAACATTATCAGTGAGCGTCTGGTGAAGTGCTGGTGTTATGTCCCACTTGCTATTTATGTGTTTAGGTTTCCTTGAGTCAGTGATGTAATTTCCAGTATTCGTGATTTTATGTCCAGTTCTTTTTGTCAGAGAGTGTTCGATGGGATCAAAATCGATGTGTTTGTTGATAGAGTTCAGGTTGGAATGCTATTTTTCCAGTAATTATCGTGCGTGTCTCTGTTTGGCTTGTCCGAGATGGATATTCAGACACAGTCTAAATCGTGTACTTCCTCATCTGTATGTAAGGATACTAGTGATAGTGGGTCATGTCTTTTTTTCTGGCCAGTTGTTCATGTATCCAGGTGGCTAGTTTTCTGACTCTTTTTCCGATGTAGTGCTTGTAACAGTTCTTGCAAGGCTTATTCTTACTTGAGCATAACAAACAAATATGTGAACTAATTGCTTGTATTCCAATTACTCAAACAAATCTGTCATTGCTTTGGCTCAAATCTCTTTGAAAAGGTCTGACTTTTCACTCACACGATAATATGTTCATAATATGTGCATCGTTTTTGTTCACTGTCCACATTTCATATTAAACAAGATTCTTTCTAAAAATTAAAAGATTTCAAATTATTGTTCACTAAAATTTGAAAGCAATATTCTAAAATTTGAGAGCACAAATCATTTTTTTAGTTGAATATTCGCAGTCCACGTTGAAGTATAGCTGTTTCTAATTCGCTGGCAAATAACTGAAGCTTGTACATGTCGGTGAGAAATTAAACTGATTGTTTATATATACATATATAAGAACGCTAATTCTATTTGATTGTTCGATCGTTTGCTCACCCTGAACATGCAATCATTCAGAAGCCAACCACTTTCAAAATGTTGGAGTGACAATGCATTGTTTTGAATCCTGACATTGTATGTGTAATTCTGATCGCCAAAAGAGTTACATCCATGTTGTTTGTTCGATAGAAAATCAAATGTACATTCTTTATTTCTGTGTTAGAAAATCTTGACAGGAGTTTATGTTTTTGTTCCATAAATATAGAATCAACATAATGCTTTTCAGAGATTATAGTTCAGTCGAATAATCATAGTTGGCATCTTATTTTTGCCTAATTCACGAAACATAGCAAACATCTGATTAATACATGGGTCACCCAACTGATTGTATCTGAAGAAAGCAGCAGCAAATGACAAGTCAAGAATCGCGTTAATAAGTGAAATTGGCGGAACGTGCGTGATGTAGAACACCAAACATACTCTAATGGCATTCAGGTGAATGTAACAATGAACAACATAACTGGATGTTTTGGGCTAACGCCCCTCCCCAACTTCCTAATTTCATACACATCTCTCCCGCACACATTCAACAATTGATAAGAGACGACAGGCTGCGTGAAACATAAAACACAGAACAGTACACCACAATATAGACCCTTAGACCCTTGACATCCTGCCGAACCTTTATCCTACTCGAAGGTCAGACTAACTGACATATCCTTCATGTGCCTATCCAATAGTCACTTATATATCCCTAATGCAGCTGACTCTACCAACGCTGCTGGCAGTGCATTCCAAGCACCCACCACTCTCTGTGTAAAGATCCTACCTCTGACATCTCCTGAAATCTTCTTGTAATCACCTTAAAATTATGCCCGCTCGCGATAGCCACTCTGTGAGAACGACTCTGGCTACCCATTCTACCTATGCCTCTCATCATCTTATACATCTCTATCAAGTCACCTCCCATCCTTCATTGCTCCAAGGTGAAAAGCTCTAGCTCCCTCAACTTTTCTATGTAAGATATGCCCTCCAGTCCAGGCAGCATCCCGGTAAATCTCCCCAGCACCCTCTCCGAAGCCTCAATGTCTTTCCAGTAATGAGGCAAGTAGAACTGAACACAATATTCTAAGTGTAGTCTCACCAGAGCCTTTTGGCGCTGCAACATAACCTTGTGGCTCTTAAACGTAATCCCAGACTAATGAAAACATATTACATCTTAATAATCTTATCAACTTGGTCACACCTTTGATCGTCCTATGATATGGAACACACGATCCCTATTGTCCTCCACACTGCCAATAATCCTGCCTTTAACCCTGTATTCTGCATTCACATTCAACCTTCCAAAATGAATCACTTCACACTTATTAGGGGTGAACTCCATCTGTCATTTACCAGCCCAGTTCTGCATCCTGTCAATGTCCAATTGCAACCTACAACAGCCCTCCGCCCGATCCATAACTCCAACATCTTTGTTACATCATAAAACTTACTAAATTACAATTCACTTTATCATCCAAGTCATTTGTAAAAATCACAAACAACAGCAATCCCATAACTGATTCCTGAAGAACGCCACTGGTCACCAAGCTCCAGGCTGAATACTTTCCATGTTCTACCACCATCAGTCTTCGACAGGCCAGACAATTTTGTATCCATACAGACAGATTTCCTGGTTTCCCTGCATCCCATGCCTCCTTACTTTCAGAATGAGCCGACCTTATGGTAACTTATCAACCATATGTCTAAAATTCATTTCCATCACATCCACTGCTCTACCTTCAATGTGCTTGATCCCATCCTGAAAGAATTCAATAAGTTGTGTGAGGCATGACTTGTCCCTCAAAAAGCCATGCTGACTATCTCTAATCAAACTATGATTTTCCAAGTAATCATAAATTCTGTCTCTCAGAATCCTTTCCAATACTTTGCCCAATACAGAAGTAAGACTGACTGGCCTGTATTTCACAGGATTATTCCTATTGCCTTTCCTGAATAAGAGAATAACTTTTGTCACCCTCCAATCATCAGGCAGTATTTCACTGGACAGTGCGGACACAAAGATCATCGCCAAAGGCGCAGCAATCTCTTCCCTCAGTTCCACTGACAACCTCTATTGCTTCCTGTATGGCCCAGGGGACTTATCTATCCTTCTGTTTGGACTTCACTCATTCTGTACTTCACCTCACTTTATCTGCTCCCTGTCCAACCAACTGATTGACTGCTTTCCATTTCAGGGCTATATACAGTGCTCCCCTCCTGAGCAAGTTAAATTCCAAATATTCTATGAATCATGGAATGGAAAAAAATTCAACATACCAATGCCATCCTGATGAAGGGCTTATGCCCAAAGCTTTCACTCTCCTGCTCCTTGGCTACATCTTGACTCGTTGTGTTTTACCAGCACCACACTTTTCGACTCTGATCTCCAGCATCTGCAGTCCTCACTTTCTCCATTACTAAGGGCTGATCCCGCTGCACACTGAGCAGGGAATTAATCAGCAGGAATTCATTGTATTTGAAGCTGACTGTTCAGTATTAAAAATAAATTACAATTCAACGATTATTCATACAGTCCCAGAGTTACAGTTTTAGTTCATGGAAGGGCAGCTTGATTACAAAAAGTAATTGGCTGAAGAACTCCGAGATACAGAGTATTCCAGGTGCTATATTCCAGGCTGGATGTCCTTTGCCATAATGCTGGTAATATTATCAGATCTTCAGATTTGATAAGGGAACGAGGTGACATGGGGAAGTGGATATTTTTGCCATCACATAGATGCATTTGAGGGAGGTCAGAGCTGACAACTCAATATTCTGTGGTACAAGAACTATGGGCAGCAGAGGAGAGGGGTAAAAGACAAGGTGGTGTTGCCTTATTAATTATGGAGTCAAAGACTGCAGTAAGGACGGATGATATCTTGGAAGGGCATTCAAATGACGGTTTGTGGGTTGGAATTTGGTTCACATCAATGACAGACACACTACTGGGCACATATAATAGGCCCCCAGATAAAATAAAATACAGGGGCAGGTTCATAACCAATTCACTGAGGTGTGTCAATGCAATAATAGGATCATTATATTCAGGCATTTCAATTACAAACATTGATTAGGGCAGCGATAATTATTTTTAAGAGGGCAAAAATGTCTTGACATTTATTCCAGAGAGCTCCTCATATAAATATGTAGCAGATACAACAATCGGTGGGGCTATGCCGAGCCTCACTGTGGAATGAAGCCAGTCAGGTGTTGCAGGCAGGATTGGCTGAGCATTTCAGGATCAGTGATCATGACTCAAGCATTTTTAGCTTATTAAGGAAAAGACCAAAAGAAAAAAAGGCTTGAAAAATAAAAATAATTTGGATGATAGAGGCAGATCTTATCAAAAGAAAGACAGGATCTGGCCACCGTGTAATTACTTCTGGGTGAAACTTTAGCAGAACAGCGTGGGTGTAGTGGGGATCACATGCTCAAAATGGAATTGATGAAGGTGTCACCACAACATGTTACAATAAAGATAAAAATGAGGAAAACAAGCCCAGAGAGTATGGAATGTCTACAAATATTCAGAACAGAATTAAAAATGAAAGAGAAGCTTAAAGCACGCATAAAGTGAGCAGGTCAATGGAGGTCCCAGAAGAGTAGAGAACGTGTTGGGCTAAATTCAAGGAAGTAAGTAGAAGAGCAAAAAGCGGGGTGATAAAAACATTAATGGGCAATATTATCAAGAATTCAAAGACATTCTATCGGTTTATTAAGGGTAAGAGGGTAACAAGAGAAAGAATAGGGGGTATTAGGGACCGAGGAGGCAAACTGTGCAGAGAACCTGTGAATGTCAAACACGTACTGCATATTGGTGTTCACTTTGGAGAAGCAGTTCCTGGACAGAAGCTGAGGAATAATTGGAAGTTGATGCAGGATAAATAGTGGGCAAATCTCTAGATCTGGATGAACTGTCTATTAGACTGATGTGGAAGATGAGGGAGGAGATTACAGGCTCTTACATTTTGCGCTTTATTTTGTTTTGCCTCTAGCCACAGAGGTGGTGTGATCAAACAGAACAACATCTAATGTAGGTTCAACTTCCACACAGAGTGCTAGAAAAAAAAGCCATGGGATGAAAGACCACTAAGTCTCACATCAGTGGGAGGGAAACAATTGCTGAAAATTGTGAAGGCTGTTAAGAAATGATCACTAAATATCTTCAAGGCTGAGATCCACAGATTTTTTTAAAAGGGTTACAGGGAAAACGCAGTAAAATGGAATGGAATGTTATCAGAATAAATGTACCCTAATTGAAAGTAAACGGAGAGTTAGAGAGCGGATGGACATACTGTCGCTCATATGTCCATTGGCAAACCTTTTTTAATAGACTGTACTTACTGGAATATCAACATTTCTCGCTCCGGAGTGAGACACAGTTTCGAATACAATCAGTAGTTACAAGGAATTCATAAATGCAGTACGAGGAGACCGAAAAAACCAGAGGACTGCGCCAACGCGGATGGGCTGTCAGGGTGAATATTTGCATCAGCGCAGTCACCACTACTAGGAGGAAGACCTCAGCAAGACAACCCCACCCCCACCCCCCATGTCCAAATCCAAGCATGGGCCTTGTGTTTAGGAGTGCTTAAGGCCCAAAGAATACATCACTGTAGTGTCTCCATCCTACCATAACCAAACCTAAATGTGGAGTGGTCTATTAACGTACTGTGAGTGGCAGAATAGGTAGTAATGCTTTGGTTCCAGAGAAATCGGTGAGCAGCAGTTCAGCAAAAGGTAAAGGTAAGCTCAGATAAACTCTTTTTTAACGCTAGTCTGACAACAATGGAGATGGCAGTTAGGGCAGTTTTATGTTCCTCCTGCGGTTTGTGGGAGCTCAGGGAGATTTCCATTATCCCCGATGACTACACGTGTGGGCAGTGCACCCTGCTGCAGCTCCTGGGAGACCGTGTTCAGGAGCATTCTGGATCATCCGAGATATGGAACACTTCATAGATAAAAGCTTTAGTGAGGTGATCACACCCAAGTCCCTCCCTAAGCCATGTTTCTGTAAGGACTATAATATTCCAGTCTCATGTAAAGATCCACGCCCTGAGTTCATCTGCGTTACCTGTCAGCCCAGTTCCATTTAATTTAAAGCAATTTAATCCAACAAGCTTTCCTTGCTTCCTGTCGTGTTCCAAGCAGAGAGTATCTGGGCAACCACCAGGAATGGCGAAGGGAGTAGGCAGAAAGTGCAGGAAACCCCTGTGGTTATTCCTCTCGAAACCAAGTATACCATTCTGGATACTGGTTTTGTGTATGTTGGGAGATGGGCGATAGGTGTCAGGGAATGACTGTTCAGGGGAAAGCAGCAGTAGCCAAGATGGATGCACTGGATCTGGGGGGCAGCAGGAAAGGATAAAGGTAAACAGGGTCTTAGAGATAGGAGATTTGATTGTTAGGGGGCACAGATCGGAGATTCTGTGGCCTCAAATGAGAAACTAGGATAGTGTGTTGGCTCTCAGATTTCAGGATCCAGGATGTTTCTGAGTGGCTGCTGAATGTTCTCCAGAGGGCGGGTGAGCAGCCAGAAGTCATTGTGCACGATGGTACAAATGACACGGTTAGATATAGGAATGTGTTTCTATAGAATGATTAACTGAGAACTAGGAGAAAAGTTAAAAACCAAGACCTCGGTAGTGATAATTTCCAGATTACTTCCAGTGTCATGAGCTAGTGAAGGTAAGAAGAGGAGGATATCAAGATAAATATATGACTAAAGAATTGGTGGGAGGGATTCATATTTTTAGACCATTAGGAGCTTTTCTGTGACAGAGTTGACCTGTTCAGGAGGGACTGGTGACAGATCCACTTGAGGGGGAATCAATATCTTCGCAGTCAGTTTTGCTAGTACAACAGGGGAGTGTTTAAACGAGATTGGCAGGAGGTGGAATCCTCAGCAGCAGGGAGGCAAGTGAGAGGCTGGATGGAGATACAGTAATCAAACATAGTACGTTGAGGAGCCATATCAGGCTGGACCACGATAGGGAACAAGAAATGCCGATGGATTAAATTGTGTTTATTTCAGAGCAAAAGGGCTGACAGTTAAGGCCGATGAATTCAGCGTGTGGATAGGTTATCGGTGCTCGATAGTTTAGCTATTACAGAAACATGGCTGAGGGATGGATAGGACTGACAGCTTAATGTACCAGGGTTAAATGCATTCGAAGGGACAGAGATTGTGGAACGAGAGGAGGGGTGTTGCATTTCTGAATAAAGGGTGTATCGCAGCAGTGATCAGAGATAAAATAACTGATGGATCATCCAATGAGGCTTTGTGGGTGGAACTAAGAAATAAGAAGGGGATGGTGACATTATTGGGGTTGTACGATAGGCCCCCAAATTGTAAACAGAAATTGTAGGAACAAAAATATGTAGAGAGATTGCGGAGACTTTCAGGAATATTTTGGTTGTCATAATGGGGGCTTTAATATTTTTTATAACACAGACTTGCACTGCCAGAGCATTAAGGGATTTGATGGGATGGAATCAATTAAGTGCGTCAGGAAAATTTCCCCAAGCAGAATGTCGAGGGTCCTAATCGGGAAGGAGCTATATTTGTCCTACTCTTAAGAAATAGGTCAGGACAGGTGAGTGAGGTGACAGTAGATGTGCACTTTGGGACCAGTGACCATAGATCTATTAATTTTAAAATAGTTATGGAGAGGGAAGAAATTGGTCCACAGGTTCTAGTTCTAAATCGGGGCAAGGTTAATTTTGATGGACTCAGGCAGGAGTTTGCAGGGGTTGATTGGAGTAGTATGTTTGCAAGCAAAGGGACCTCCAGCAAGTGGGAGCTTACGATCTATATGTTCCTGTGAGTGTGAATGGAAAGTTTACAGGAATGAGGTACCCTGAATTACAAGAGATGTTTAGGCTTTTACCAAAAGATATGTGGAGGCGTGGCTCAGGTAGAGGCAGCTGGGATCAAGCGAATCCCTGAAGGTGTACAGGGGATACAGGAGTTTACTGAAGAAGGAAATCAGAAGGGAGAAAAGGGCGTATGAGATAACTTTGCCTGAGAAGATCAGGGTGAATCCAAAGAGATGCTTTAAGTATATTAAAGGAAAAGCAGTAGCTAGAGAGAGAATAGGACCCCTCAATGGATATGTATGTTGGGAACCATAAGAGATGAGCGATGTCCTCAACAAATATTTCTCAGAGCAGGGGCTAGAGAAGAACTTACGGGGGCCCTGGCTGATAATTTTGATCATCAGTTACCACAAGTGAGATCCCAGAAGACTGGAGGAAAGCAAGAAGGACTGAAAAATAAAGTCTGGGAAATATAGACCAGTAAGCTTAATACCTGTGTTAGGTAAATTAATTGAGAAGATTCTGAGGGATAAAATGTATATGCATTGGGAAAACAGGGTTTCATTAGTAATAGTAAGAATGGCTTTGTCAGTGGAAGTTCATGCCTGTTCTTTGATGATGTGACCAGGAAGGTTGAGTAGGGCGGGCCGGTTGACATCTAAACGTGTGGTGGTGGAAAAGCACAGCAGGTCAGGTAGCATTCGAGGGGCCAGAGAATCGACGTTTTGGGCACAACTCTATCATCAGGAATGTTCAAGACATCGATATTCCTGCTTCTCGGATGCTGGCTGACCAGCTGAGCTTTTCCAGTGCCACACTTCTCAATTCTGATCACCGGCATCTGCAGTGATGACATTCTCCAAGGGTGGTCGATCTGGTGTATATGGATTTCAGTTCCACCAGAACAGGATGAGGCTTCTCAGCCCCTGGACCATGATATACATTTACAGGAAGAGACCAATCAGCCCCTCCAATCTATAGAACTAGACCCAGTTTAGATCATGCAGCAACAATGTCAACCTATTCAGCTACTTGAAGTACCACAGGATATGGAAGAGGCAATAAAGTGACTGGGCTATAGGGTTTATTGTAATAATACCAGGCTATATAGCCCGTCAAGCCTGTCCTTCCTTCAGTAAGGTCAGGGCTGATCTCTCTTGGCCGCAATTTCTCTTTCATGCCCAATTCTTTGTAGCCTTAACTCCCTGATGTGTCAACATTCATTAACACCACCCTGCTCCCTCAAACATTCAGAGCTGTAGTTGTCTGGGATAGAGAGGTCCCAACAGTCACTACCCTCTGAGAGAAGGAAACAGTCCCCACACATTTACCTTGGCCGTTGACATGAACAAAAGCTATGAAGTTAAAAATCTCACAACACCAGGTTATAGTCCAACAGGGTTAATTGGAAGCACACTAGCTTTCGGAGCATCGCTCCTTCATTAGTTGATGGTGGAGGGCTCAATCGTAACACACAGAATTTAGAGCAAAACTTTAGTGTGATGTAAATGAAATTATAACATTGAAAAATTGATAGTCTGTTGAGTCTTTCATCTGTTTGAATACCATGATATTTAATTTTGTACACCCCAGTCCAACACCCATCTTCAAATCAAAAGATATGAACACAGCGTCAGAATGACTGGCCCTGAAAAGACATGACTGAACAAGATGTCAAGGAGGCTGAATAAAATTGCACCTAATTGGAATCAGTTGTAAATATCCCAAGCTGTTGGGCCATTTGGAGCACCATGTGGCTGATGGAGATCAATCCTCTCAGTCCCTGGATATCTCTGTTGGCGGTCCTCAGGGTAGCTTCCTCGGCACAAACATCTTCAGCTGCTTCAGCAACGTCTTACTCTCCGTCATTCGATCAAAAGTGAGGATGCTCAGAAAAGATCGCATAAAACAGCAAAACATGGACAACATTCAAGCTCATGCTGTTAATGTGTAGGCAACATTCATGTAACAGCACTGCTGGACCCTGAACATTTCCACAGGGCTAAAAATGAGGAGCTCATTCAGCATCTCAAGCTGGTTTCACAGAAATATGAGAATGCCATTCAGCCCATAGAAGCTATTGGATAAGTAGAGGCACAGCGCATTCACTCTCTCTTACCTATTACACCAGAAGAGATTTTAAAAAAAAAACTACAAATGTTGGAATTCAGGAAACTGGAAGACCACAACAAGCCAGGCAACATCAGGAGAAAAAGTCCACATCTTGGGTATAACCTTCCTTCATGTCTGGGGGTGGGGGCAAGGGTGTGTACTGATAATGAGGCGAGGTGGGGAAATAGGAGGAGACGGCGTGTTGTGGTGGCGAACACAGGTAAAGGGTACCACCGGGTTGGCCAATGGGAAGAATGAATCCAGTTGACAGTTGGAAGATGGGTTGATCAGAGGAATGGAAAGGGGAGGGGCTAAGCAGGAGATCTGGGGATTGGAAGGGAGGTTACTAGAAATTGGAGAACTCAGTGTTGAGACCCCCGGCTGTAGGCGACACAGGTAGAATATGAAGCGTTGTTCCTCCAATTTGTGCTTTGGTTCTTTGTGGCAATGGAGTAGGTCAATGATGTCATGTCGGAATGGGATTGGTAGGTGTAATTGAAATAGGCAGTGACTGGGAGGTAAGGTCAGCCCTTACAGGCCCAGCTGAGATGCTCAGCAAACCATTCCCCTTAGTTTGCATTTGGTCTCCCCGATATAGAGAAGACCACATCAGGAATGGCAGATACAGTAAACTAGTTTGGATCCCATTACCTGGCACATCTTCCACAAGGACTGATCCCTTCACTAAATTTGTTTCGTGCCATACTCCCCACCAAACCTGTCAATCCCCATGGGCAACTGACACTTGCAGATGAAAAATAAAATACATCACCTGCTGGCACACACCTCCCTCACCTCTATCCAGCGCCCCAAACAGTCCTTCCAGGTGAAACAGAGGTTCACCTGCCTCTCCTTCAACCTAGTTTACTGCAGTAGGTTCTCCTGATGTGGTCTTGTCTACATCGGGGAGAGCAACGTAAACTAAGTGCACATTTCACCGAGCATCACAGCCCGGTCCAAAGGGGCTGGCCTGAGCTCCCAGTCACCACCCATTTCAATTCCCCTTCCCAATTCCTTTCCAACATGACCTCCTTGGCTTCCTCTGTTGCGACAGTGAGTCAGACCACAAATTAGACGAACAACATCTTACCTTCTGCATGGTTAGCCTACAGCCTGGAGGACTCAACATTGAGTTCTCCAATTTTAAATAACCTTCCCAGCCCCGCCTCCTCCCTTCCATTCCACCAAATGACCCCACCTTCTAGTTCCCAACTATATTCATCCCTCCCATCGACCAACCACGTTGCACCCACCACTTGTGTCCACCTATCCCCTACCTCACCATCCCTCTGCTCTCCACACCCCAACCACTCCTTTCCCTCTTTATCTGCAGTTCCCCCTACCCCCACCCGCAATCCTAAAGAACGGGTATACTTGAAATGTTGACCTCTTCACCTCCTGATGCTACCTGACTTGCTGTTTCTTCCAACCTCCTGTTTGTCTAATGTTACACAGGAATATAAGGAATCTAGTCGGCACAACACGCAGGTAAGCAGCTACCACGGGTCACCCAATAATGAGCCTCTTCCCTGGAACGAGGAAGAGGACATTCATCCACCCGAGACACTGACACATGAACAGAAGAGGCCATTCAGCCCCTCCAAACTGTTACACGGAAATAGGAGGATGTCATCGATGCTGTAACTTTACAAACCAATGAAGCAGAGCATGCACAAACAGACTGTTCCATGCTGTGCCTTCTGGCTCCATTGCTAATGTTTCATGCGTGTTGCATTAACGTGGTTTGCTGATAGTAAGGAGGCACGGCTGATGATTTGTGCCATGTCTCAAGGAGGCATCTTCCATCTCTGAGAAGACAGTCTAGTCTTCTGCATGGAGGTCAGAAGCTTTTGAGAATGACCAACCCTGTCAGAGTGTCGCTGCTGACAATTTTGTGAACAACATGATGCTCAGTACTTACTGCTCTGTATGAATTCTGTCAGTGGCTCATTGCCGAGGACATCCACCTCCTTTTCACCAAGAGCACTTCCCATCATCTCGCCTTCTCATAAATACAAAATGAGAAGGATGATATGTTTTGCCAAATCACTTTGTTGCCTTGCAAAACGCTATGCTTTAAGCACAGCCACGCCAACAACAACACCACGTTTGCCATTGGAGATTATTGGAGATACTAAGGAGGTGATGGCCTCACAGTATTATCCCTGTAATGTTAACCCAGAGACGCAGGTGATGTCTCAGACCCTGGATTCGAATCCCACCACGGCAAATGTTAGATTTTGCATTCAATAAAATATCAGGAATTGAGAATCAAATGAAGCAATGAAAACATTGTGTTTGTCCTACCTGGCACACTAGTGCACTTCAGGGAAGGAAATCTACCATCTCCACCCGGTCGCATTTACATGTGACTCCAGGCCCATAGCACTGTGGTTAACACACAGTTGTAGTTTGAAATGTCCAAGCCAGCCGCTCAGTTATGTCACTCACTACAAATTCTCAAATAAATGAATGCGGGCGGACCTCAGCATTGACTACTTACAGCCCACAGACTGCAGTGGGTCAGGAAGGCAGCTCACCAACACCTTCTCAAGGACAATGAAGAAAGGGAATTATATACTGGCCCAGCATCCCATTACTGAATAAAAGAAGATGATCACACTCAAGGAAGAGGGGCAAAGTGACATAATCACTTCAAACGGGGACTTTGATATATACCTGACACGGGCATGAATTTCAGTAATATGAGAACAAGAGAAAAATAAATAAGATTAGTCTGGATTTTTATTTCCATTCCAGCTGATCATCAACGAACCCTTTGTTTGTTCTTTCTCTCTACCTCTCTCTTTCTCTATCTATTCAACTCACTCCTTCTCCCTTTCACAGCAGCCATCCATGTCATCAACATCAAACACACTGTTTCCCAGCTGCATTCAGTTCTGATGTATGGTGATTGGATGCGAAATTTCACTTCTATTTTTCTCTCGACCTGAGGCTGCCAAATCTGTTCAGTTTCTCTAGCACTTACTCATTCCTTTTGTTTCTGATCTCTAGTATCATACTTTGTATTTTTTTCCTCTACCTTACATGTTGTTATTGCATGGGATGTCTGCATCTCTGGCAGGACAGCATTTGTGAACCTCACTAAATGCCTTTTACTGTGAGGCCATTCCTTAAAGTATTGAGTCTGATATCAGTCTTAATTCAGATCAGGCAATAATGTGAGATTTCTTCACCAAAGGATAACAGTGACATAGATAAACTTCTTGACAAAGTGCTGGTTGGATTATATCAGTAAAATTCACTTTTATTTCCAGTTCCTGTCATTTGAATTTAAGTTCTGTCATCATCTGAGATAAGATTTGAAACAGCTTCCATAGTGGAGATATCTGGACCACTGAATTACGTGGCCACCGACAGTACTACTCTGACACAGTGCCCCTGTCATGAATATATTTTACAGACAAGAACAAGATTTTGATGGAAACATTTGTAACGGAAAGAGCGATTAGAAGAGAACAGGAACCATAAAGTCTCAGATTTACCATGGCGTAGTTAATGGTTTATTTAGCACCCGCACTGACGTCAAGATGGGGTCTGGGGATATCTGGAGTTGGTAGTGGGTAGCTTTGGCGATGGAGAGAATACCAAGACATAAATCAATTCGGGGCAAATGGGTACTTCGGGATTGTGAACAGTCTTGTTCTCAGATGTTTGTGAGGGCGGGAGTGTGGGTGGTTCTGAAATTTGTGGAGAATGAATGGATTTGCATTTGAAACTGAAGACAATAGTTTCAGTCTTTACTAAAAATAGATAACAGAAATAGCATTGAAGTTCACCATGGCTTATGGGATTAATAAATCGATAGAGATGGGGAGACTTACCAGGAACACCAACAATAGCGAGCATGGGATAGTAACCAGCCTGAATAATCAGCAGTACACCTAATATCCGATCTGGTAATATGTGCCAATACCGGGAAAAAAACAAAAGACCCAAAGATAAACTCCTGTCCATTGTTGCAGCATTCCAGTCTATTTTTCTTAGATTCTGAACCATTGGTGCGACATTCCAGTCTGCTGTTCTCAGATTCTGATCCGTTGTTGAAACATTCCAGTCTACTGTTCTTAGATCCTGGTCCATTGTTGGAATATTCCAGTCTGTGGTTTTCTGATTCTGATCTCTCCTCTCACTGTTTCTGCAACTGCTGATCCTTGTCAGTGTTGCAGATGATGCATCTGCAGCAACAAGGGGATAAAGCATTGGAAGACGCCCGGTACAAATAGAAGAGGAAAACCATCCAGTGACATAATTAGGATCCATGGAGACTGACATCAATCACAGTCACTGCACAAACAGATCCAGATAATTTCTTTCAGAATTCGACATTCAGTTCAAGATAACAACTGGATTGAATTGAATGTTAACATTGCTGACTAATGGATTAGGAATTGGCTGGCTGGGAGGAGACAGAGGGTAGTAGTTGATGGTAAAGGTTCATCTTGGAGTGCAGTTACTAGCGGTGTTCCACAAGGATCTGTTTCGGAAGCATTGCTGTTTGTCATTTTTATAAATGATCTGGAGGAAGGGCTTGAAGGCTGGGTGAGCAAGTTTGCGGATGATACGATAGTCGGTGGAGTGGTGGGCAGTGAAGAAGGATGTGGCAGGTTACAGCGGGATATAGATAAGTTGCAGAGCTGGGCAGAAAGGTGGCAAATGGAGTTCAATGTAGCTAAGTGTGAAGTCATTCACTTTGGTAGGAGTAACAAGAAGATGGATTACTGGGTTAATGGTAGGCTACTTGGTAGTGTGGATGAGCAGAGGGATCTTGGTGTCCATGTATACAGATCTCTGAAAGTTGCCACCCTGGTAAATAGTGCTGTGAAGAAGGCTTATGGCGTACTGGGCTTTATTGGTAGAGGAATTGAGTTCCGGAGTCCTGAGGTCATGTTGCAGTTGTATAAGACTCTGGTGTCGCCTTATCTGGAGTATTGTGTACAGTTTTGGTCGCCATGCTATAGGAAGGATGTGGAGGCACTGGAACGGGTGCAGAGGAGGTTTACCAGGATGTTGCCTGGCATGGTAGGAAGATCGTATGAGGAAAGGCTGAGGCACTTGGGACTTTTCTCATTGGAGAAAAGAAGGTTTAGGGGAGATTTGAGAGAGGTGTACAAGATGATTAGGGGTTTAGATAGGGTTAACAGTGAGAACCTTTTTCCATGTATGGAGTCAGCTGTTACTAGGGGACACAGGTTTAAATTAAGGGGAGGTTGGTATAGGACAGATGTTAGGGGTAGATTCTTTACTCAGCGGGTTGTGAGTTCATGGAATGCCCTGTCAGTAGCAGTGGTGGACTCTCCCTCTTTATGGTCATTCAAGCGGGCATTGGATAAGCATATGGAGGTTATTGGGCTAGTGTAGGTTAGGTAGGCTTCGGTCGGAGAAACTTCGAGGGCCGAAGGGCCTGTACTGCGCTGTATTTTTCAATGTTCTATGTTCTATGGTCACATTTCCCATCACCAATTGCTCTCGTGAAGTTAGTTGTGAGGGAGAATTATGGACGTTTTCTTATCGCAGGCTAGGTAATTCTGTTGTGTTGTTCATTTGCAATACTGTAACCACCTGAACGCTCCATCATCACCATCCACAAAAAAAATCACAATCTAGACTTGGTTTCCGTGCTAGTCTCTCCTCGACTAGTACAGTCGCCAAGCAACAGATTCTCAGTGGATGTATTTGCCCTGACCATATACAGGAAGTGTGGATCTGTCTGGACAATCCACTCGTGACCCTGCTGAATCTTCAACACACAGTATGATTGAGTACCGTTTTATGAAAACTAATAAACAACTTAATGCATTATATTGTCTTCAAAGCTGTAAGACTTACAATTTTGGAATTCAGTCCAAAGCCAAATGTGGCATGTTCTCACAAAGCTCGTCCTTTTACAGGGTATTGCTGTCATTGATTTTTTAAAAGAGGGTCTACACGACCAAGGATTCCAATATGTCATAATTTTGAAAGGTTCGTTGGGGTCCTTTTGTTTATACCTAACTGATAATGCCTCATACAGAAGCCTTTCAAGTCTTGAAAAGTAGCCTGTATAATCAAGAGGACCTGTCCAGCTCCCACAACCGGTCAGGCTGGATCAGTTCGGGGATTTGTTGAGTCGGGGTAACTGGACGCTCTCTGCCTCATTCTGACCTTCTGACCTTATAACCTGTAAGCAGTTGTGTCAGTTTTACCCTTGGTGCTGAGGGGTTTTGTTTATTGGATTGTTGCAAGTAAATTGGAACATCATCCTTAAATCGGGATAGCCTGTCAGGTTCGGATACGATACCTTATTCAGGTATTCTATTTTCGGTTCCTTATGTTTCATTTGGTAATTTGGCAAATAAATGTTATTTGTTTAAAAATCGGCTGTCTGACCAGCTAATTCACTCTGGAACTATCAGCTATACACTAACCTTCAAAAAATAGCAAATCTAAGTTGCGGATTTCCTATTAAAATGTTTTGAGGGGTCGGGTCTGGTCTGCAACAAATTAGGGGGCCTTTGCAGAATTTAGACAGCGAGTGGCGGGTGTTATTGTGTCTTATTTCGTGTGTTGATTTGGTGAGTAAGCAGAGCTTCAGGTAACAATGGTACTTGCAGGAACCAAGCTTGTTTTGGAGGTCGGGAAAGTGACCTTGTGGGTTTTACAGAATGCACATAAGTCCAAGCAGCGGGAATTAGTAGACAAAGTGAGTTGAAGCTACCGTCTGATGTGAGGAAAGATGAGATTATTGCAGCAGTAGTTCAGCATTCCAACTTGCTGGAAACTCCATCAGGGTCTGTGGCATGACTAAACTTCAATCGCAAAAGAAACAGCTTGAGTTAGAAGCAGAGATGAAGCAGTTTGAGCTACGACTAAAGTCAGAAGAGGAAGAAAGATAACGAATAGGTTTAGCAGAGGAAAGAGAAAAAAATAATGCATTCAGCAGGAGAGAAAGAAAAAGAGGGAGCATTTGAGCGTCAGAGATGGTCACTTAGAATGGAAAGTCAGCTTTAAAGGATGAGGATGAAGGCTGAAGGTAAGCTTAGTGAGGAACAGACTGAGGATGGGCAATCCCATTGTAGTCCAAAGCCTAGTTTCAGTATATTCACAGCTTGCCTAAATTTGATGAGTCGGAAAGTGGCTAAAGAATTTCAGTGGCCAGTGACCATGTAGGTTTTGTTGACCCAAACAAAACTTGTATGTAGAGCTAGTGAGATATGTGCAACACTATCAAAGGAGGGATCTGGGGAGTATGAGGAGAGGAAAACATATATGTGAGCTTGTGCCAAAAGCCTACAGACAACGTTTCAGGAATTTAAGGAAGGATCCTGTTCGAACACATATTGAGTTTGAAAGGATCAAACAAAGTAATTTTGATAGATGGATAAGAGCTTTAAAAAGAGAGCAAACATACGATGCTCTTCGAGAGACAATTACTTTGAAGGTGTTTAAGCATTCACATAGTGCACACTCATTTGGAAGATCATAGAGTTATAAAGCCAAAACTGGCAGCTGAAGAGGCTGATGATTATGACTAGTGATTATGATTATAAAACTTGTTCTGGCTTCCAGAATCAATTTCAGTCCATGATGGATAGAAATTGTGGCAAAGAGAAATCCCCACGTAGAAAGGGAGATATAGATCTCGGTGAAGAACTTACCACAGGGTAAAAAGGCAATACGTGAAGGAGGCAAATAAGATAAAAAGCTCTGGCGTTTTCATTGCACCAAATTAGGACTCATAAAATCACTGTTTTGGTGGGTTCAGAAAAAAAAACGGATGCAGGAAAAAAGATAAGTCTGGCAGTTTTGTCGGAGTGGTAACAGAAAGCACAGTGGAAGCTAGAAAGCTGCATCAGAGTGTACAAGCTGATTGGAAGTTTGTTAAGGAGGAAGTGCCAGATCTGCTTAGAAAATATACCTGCAAAGGGAAATTTTACTCACATAGGGTAGGTAGAGAGGGTGTAATATTAAGAGACACAGGATCCTCTGTGAAAAGGTAAGGAGATATGTACTCCTGAAGGACTATTTCCAGAAAAGGTACTGCAAGAGGGAATTCACCATGAGACAAAAGGTGCAAAAGTATGTAATGTGTGCTTAGCGTGTCCCAAAAAGTGTGGGGAAATTGGGGCAGGGGTACTGGACAAACTCTCAGCTCCAGGAATGAAATTTGTCCTTGCAGAAAATATAGCTGATTCAGTGGTTGGATTACTGCTACTCTCGTTTAAAAGCCAGTGGATATGCAGACAACTGAATCAATGTAGGAATCTTATCCTGGAAACTTTCCTGATTATGGGTAATAAAGTCCCAATATCACCAGTTGAAATAGAAAATACCAAAAACGTAAAGATAAGGAAGCTTAAGTGGCATGAGCAGATACTTTGGTCCATCAGAAAGTTGAGACAAAACAGGTGCAAATAGGTGATCATGTAAATATTTTTTGCTCAGCTAAACTGATTGAGTCACAGCAGGAAGATAAAAGTTTAAAGCAGTTGCATCAAAAAACAAATACGTTAGGAATTTTGAATGTATCCCTAAGTGTTATTACCTTAAAAATGATGTCCAAATGAGGAAATCGAGACTAACTATTTTCAAGGAGATGAGAAATGGGAAGAGATTCATCAAATCATATTGCCAATGGGTTACAGAAAGGAGGTGATGCGAATGGTGTATGAGTTACCATCTAGAAGTCAGTTAGGAGTTATGAAGAAAACAGACCAAATACAGAGAAACTTTACTGGCCTGGACCGCAACAGGATGGAGTTGAATTTTGCCAGATGCGTCATACATGTCAGGTAATTGGAAAAACACAAGCGATAATAAAACCTGCACTTTCTTAACGACTCCGGCATTTGAGGAACCTTTTACAGGTGTCTTAATTGATTGGCTAGGTTCCCTACCACAAACAAAAAAGTGGCCATCAGTATTTGTTAACACTAATGGATGCATCGACTAGATTTCCAGAGGCCATCCCAAGATGCAGTATCACAGCTAAAAGAATTGGAAAGGAATTACTCTTTTCTAAAAAAAAGATACGGACTACCAATGAAGATACAGTGGGATCAAGGTTCAAACTTTACATCTAATTTATCACGATAATGTCTTAGGATTAAGCAATTCAAATCTACTGCAAACCATTCAAAATTGCAAGGAGCGCTAAAAATGTGACATTACACATTAAAGACCATGTTGAGGGCTTATAATCCAGGGATTATCCAGATGATTAATGTTAGGGAATTCCATTTGCAGTTTTTGTTATCAGGAATGCCCAAAATTAACAGAGCAAATTCATTCCATTGGAATTATGTTTGGGGCATTAAGTGAGAGGACCATTAAAATTGATTAAGGAGAAAATAGCAAATCAGAGTTCAAAGGCCACACATTTGGACTAGGTCTCAAAACTTAAGGGACGATTAATAGCTTTGGGGAGTTGGCTAGACAGCATTTAAAAGTATTGCAATATGCAATAAAATAGGTAGCGGATGGGAAATGTTTTTAAAAAGTGCAATTTTGCAATCGGGGATAAGGTATTACTATTTCTTCCAGTTATAGGTGAACCTTGACAAGCAAGGTTTAGTAGCCCTTATCAAATACAACGGATATTGAGTGAGGGTTTTAAGTATCTTAAGTCATTTGGTGCTTCAGCATGATCTTAGAATGCTGGGGATGCTTAGAGTTATGATAATAGCTCTCTTATTATTGGGATTTTGTCAAACATCAATGTCATATGTGTTATTAACGGTTCCTGAGTCTGTTAACCCGCAAGTAATAGATGCCGATGCATGCAGCTTGGTAAATTGTGGGGATGTACATAATCAGGGACAGTACCACAGCTCAGATATACATCTTAAGTCCGATGGGAATGGCCTCGGGGATGGTACTTGGTATAATAGTCTCGTCACAATACACTGGGCCACCTTCCGAACAGCTTTTGATTGTCCCGATACAGTGTAACCCAATATACTTAACGATAACGAAACATCGCACGAAGCAACCCTGGGGGCGGCGGGGGGCACCTATCAGTTACAATTACATGAAAACTAACGGGAATGATTTCTTGGGCTGTTGTTTACGAATTAGCGTAGGACAGGGAAAATTGGCAGAACTACTGGATAATAAGGTACAACCTTTCACCCCTCCCGATGACTTTAAAGTAGTAAAAATTATAGAGGTAAAGAACTTAAACAGACCATTGAAATAGAAACTGGGTACGGGGATGCAAATGCCTGGATTGAATGGGTAAAGTATACTGTAAAACGTCTGAACAAAAGCAATTGTTATGCATGTGCCTCCGGTACACCAGGTGGCCCAGGTGGTTCCCTTTCCGCTCGGGTGGAAGCGAGACAGGAAGGGCATGAAACATATGATAGCCCTGTAACAGGATAAGACTGCATGGAATGATAGGAACTGTACCTCCCTATCTCTGATGTTCATTCCCTTGGAGATGAAAGACTTAAAAGCATCCCCCGAGTCAGCTCTCTTTTGGTGGGTGACAGTTAATAAAAATGTAGATTGGATAAATTACATTTTCTATAACCAACAGCGATTTATAAATTATACAAGAAATGCTGTTAAAGGAATATCAGAACAGCTTGACGCGACAAGTAGGATGGTTTGGGGAAACAGAATGGCCCTTGATATGATTCTAGTGAAAAAAGGGTATGTGTGTGTGTGTGTGTGTGTGTGTGATGTTCGGAGGAAGCTGTTTTACCTTCATTCCCAATTACACTGCACCTGATGGTTCAATTGCTCGGGCCGTAAGGGCTTTGACTACCTTAGCAGAGAAACTGCTGATAATTCAGGAGAAAACACATCTCTCACGTGATGGCTTCAATCATTGTTTAGAAAATGGAAGGGAATGGTGGTTTCCATCCTTACTTCCCTGATAGTAGTAGCCGTGGTATTAGTAGCCATTGGCTGTTGCATCATACCCTGTATTTGAGGGCTCACCCAAAGATTGATTGAGACAGCCTTAATGAAAGAGATGCCCCTAAAAGGGAATCAGGCAGAAGGACTTTCTTCTATTAAATAATGAGGGGATGAGTGAGACCAAGATGGATGAAGTCTCAGGAATGATGCTTGTGAATTTTGGGGGCGGTGCTTAAAGGAAAAATTGCAGAAACAACAATTAAATGTAAAAATAGAAAGGGGGAATTGTGAGGAGTAATTATAAATGTTGTTATCAGCAACAATCACAAGGCTGAAAAATGAAAGTGGAAGAGGGGTGTAGGTTAAGCGAGATATGCTTGTACAAATAGCTATAAGTATCTGTTTCCCGCTTCTGCAAAAACAAACAAAAAACACAATCAAGAGTTCATAAGGATCCGTATGGGCAAAGAATGGAAGGAAATGTTGCTTTAGCGAAGAAGGAAGCAGATGACAGTCAAGGAGGATATATAACAATAGACCACAGAGGGATGTGGTGAAACAGCCAAGCAGGACATGCATTTTTGTCACGAACAAGGCCAGATGAGGCAACAGATAAACAGCCGTGTTGAAAGAAGTGGGAGATGTAAACAGGGGAGAAGCAATGGAATAAGTAGGGGAGGAGTAAAAGGGGAATGAATTGTACAAAAAGTTGTGTACTAGTTAAATTCGGTGTGCCTATCTCATAGGCACCACTCTTGCAAGAGTATAATAACCGATACTGCTGCTTCAGATCTTGTTTCAGACTGAAGTTATTGAATTCAGTGGGTTCTATTTCCCACACAACCATGGAGATCCTGCTTTTAAACTCAGGTCTTGGTTCCTAAACATTCTTTGCTGGACCTTTCACTGCTCTTAAGGATATCATTCATATCAATGTGTACCACGACCGCTGGCTGTTCACCCACCCCCTTCAGTATGCCCAGAACATGCTCAGAGACATCCCTGATCCTCGCACCAACCGCCCTTTGTACGAACAATTCATAGAATCACAGAATCACTGCAGTGGGAAAACAGGCCATTTCACACAGCACGTCCACGCTGACCCTCCGAAGTGTAACGTATTCTGACCCATTCCCCTACTCGATTACTCTGCATTTGCCCCTGACTAATGCACCTAACCGGCACATGGTTGAACACTATTGGCAAAAAGTAAGCAACCTAGACCCATTCTGTTACCCTATGTTGAATCTGCTTTCTCACAGCAGATACTTCCAGAAATACTGAGCATGACCAGCAACTTGTGGTTTTGTCACCAATGATATTTGCACATTGACAAAAACATGCACAACTCAGACTTGAAACAAAGCTAAATTTAAAATCTCAGGGGAAAACTAAATATTTAGTCATTCAATGATCCCAGTAAAGCTTTATTGAATTACTCCTGTTCTCTCTGTGAACGCCATTTGTTCACTTTCCCAATCCTGAATAAAGGAGATATTTTTGCATCATTTTTAAAATCAGAAAGCTCGGAAAAGTTGCACATTTACTTCTTCATATGGGAATGTGATTGCATCTCATTCGTTCATCTCATTTCAATTACAGAGGATTATTCACAAAACACACACAATGTATCACTTTGTCGAAGAATACCAGTAACATTGTAAGCAATTGGAATCATAACTGGAAAGAAGGATTTAGACAAAGGAAGGATGAGAGAAAGTGGGTCTTATTTTGAAAATAACTATTACGTGAACTTAGGTGATCAAATTCATGGAAAACTACATAGGGCTGACAAACGATATTGATATGAAGGTGTAGAGGTGTACAGTGTTCTGAAAAAAGTTAAAATGTAAAATTTGACTTTGAAACAAATAGTGAGTCTGAGTTATCATGGTACAAAATCAAATTCAAATTCGGCCGGTCAGTTTAACTATGCCCCAACACTCTGAAATCCAATGGAGTTTGAAATATAATGTTTTTGATGACATCCAAATCAATTAAATAATCCAATGTTTTGAGGTGTAAAACTGGACAGTTTGAACATTTAGGGAGAGAACTGCCAAGGGCATCCACAAAGATAGACTGCTAGCTGAAGAGCTTTCTGAAAGGTACCTGTCTGTAAGACGTTTGCACAGCAGAACATCAAAGCCAACCGAGATAAAAATCTACAGAGAAAAATCTTCAAAGGAGAATTGACAAAGCTGACTGGTTTTGAAACGTGATTGTATTTTTTTCAAATCTTAATCATGGTGTTTTCTTTTATCGGACCAGTATTGTAGAGTGGGAGGTAAAAGATAGGTTTAATGAAACGAGTTCTAAATAGTTGTTCATTTTAATATTCTCTGTTGGACTTAAATAACAAAATTGTTAATTTTACTTTAAATAGTGACCTCTGTAAATGGATCTTTGCCTCTCGAAATTTAACAGATTACAGCATGAGGTGCACTTTTTACTTTGTGGCTGGTTCAGATTAGGAGAAGGGTTAACCCTGTGTCATAACAGTTTGGGGCCTTTTGTCTGTGATTAAAACAAGTTTAGACAGATCTAGTCTGAGATTTGGGCAGAGTTAAATGGGTTTGGGGTATAAAAATGCACAGCAGATTTAATCATTTACATTAACTCATTTAATAATTTAATCAATCATAATCAGTTATTATCCGAGAGCTTTAAATAAAAAGTCGATGAGACACTTTGTTTAATTTCGGTGACTTGTAGTTGGTTAATTTTAAAGTGAGAGAAATGGCTCTTTAAAAATGTTAAAAAGATTCTTCGGTTTTAAGATGATTCTCACTTTTGCCGATGGCATTTAATAGGAAAAATAAAGGCCAAACATTTAGAATTAGCAAAGAATTTAGATTTGGGTTTAACCAAGAACAAGAGTAAAGCTGAAATTGTCAGGAAATTACTCAAACAATAAGGTGTGCCAGAGAAACAGACAAGTGCACGATATTTAGAAAAAAAAACTTAAATTACAGTTGAAGAAAATGTAGTTTTAAAGATAAACAAAGGGAGAGAGAAAGAGAGAGAAGAAAGAGAAAGCAAGAGGGAAGAGAGACAGGGGATTAAAAAGAGAGGAGAAAGTTCTCAGTTGAGCAAAGGGAGAGTGAATTTGAACTTGAGAAGTTGTGATTTAGTATGCAAAGTCAAGTGAATAGGCTGGAGAGTAAAAGGGACATTAGTGATGTATACAACTATGTCAAAATTCTGCCACATTTTGATGAGAAAGATGTTGAAGCCTTCTTTATTTCTTTTTTTAAAATGGCTAGGCAGGTAGAGTGGTGAAAGGATTTATGGGTAATGGTAGTTCAGGCTAAGCTGGTCGGCACAGTTAGTGAGGTATTTGCTGCCCTACCAGTTGAGGGGTCAAGAGATTATGAAGACATGAAACAAGGTATTTTTTGTGCTTACGAATTGGTACTGGAAGCATATAGATAGCAGTTCAGAAACATAAAGAAGGAGCAAGATCAGCCTTATGTTGAGTTCGAAAGAATTAAACATAGGCATTTTGATAGATGGGTGCAGGCTTTAAAGATAGATAAGACCTATGAGGATCTAAGGGAGATTATTCTGCTGGAGGAGTTTAAAACCTCACTTCCAGAGATGATGATAATTCATGTGGAGGGAAAGAAAGTTCAGAAATTGAGAAGGGCAGGAGAATTAATAGATGAATACATGCTGCTGCATAAGACAAGCTTCCAGCCAGAATTTTGTCCTGTGAGGGATAGAGTTTGGGAGAAGGGGAGATGCTACACTATAAAAGAAAGAGTAGAACATATGAGTTTACCACAGGTTAAAGAAGCTGCCCAAGTGAGTGGAAAGGAGGTGAAAGGCCTCAGGTGTTTTCACTGTAAATGAGTGGGACACAGAAAATTACAGTGCCGGTGGTTTCCAAAGGGCATTAGGAAAAGGTGTTTTCACCGACATAAGGAGGTTAATGTATGGTCACAGTGCTGATTGTTAAGAAAAGGACTGTGGGAAAAGATGTGGTAAAAGAAGCTAAGCCAGTGGCATTAGTGAAAGATTTAAAGGAAACCCCAACAAGACCGAAGAGCTGCAGGAAAGTGCACAGCCAAGGCAGGGGCTAGGTATGGAGTTAGTACCTGATCTCTATAAAGAATTTGCGTCTGTGAGTAAAGTTTACTCAGAACTAACGGGGGTAGAAGAGCAAGAAGTTACCATTTTGAGAGATACATGATCTAACCAGACGATAATAGGAAGAGATGAATGAATTTGCAGTCTTTCTGATCTGTTACCCGGGAATGCATTAATTTATGGGAAGGATGGACAGAAATTTAGCATTTCCCAATGTAAGATCAGGTTGGAGTGCCTAATCAAGACTGGGGAAGTTATAGCGGGAAAGATTGACAGACTGTCACATCCAGGAATGCAGTTTGTACTTGGGAAGGGTTTAGCAGTTTCCAAGTTGGGAGTGACATCGCTTGTTGTGGAGAAGCCCAAAGAAGACAAAGAAACGGAAGTGTTAAATCGGAAATATCCTGGTATTTTCCCAGGCTGTGCAGTAACCGTATCCCACTATTATAAGTCACAGCACGAAGGACAAACTATAGACAAAGATGAAGGAGTTGAGATTCAGTTAATGGACACCCTGTTTGCCGTAATGGTGCAGGGAAAACCTGAACAGGCAGTGGGTCAGACAGAGGTGTTTTGTCCTGAAAGGCTAAAGGACTTGAAACAGACAGACAAGATGATAAAAGATATATATGTGGATGTGTACTCTGAAAAGGAGGCAGAGGATATTCATGAGGGTTATTATCTGAAAGATAGACCTTAAGACAGAAATAGAGACCACATCAGGTTAGTGCAGAGGAGAAATGTGCTGAGGTGCACCAGATTGTGTTGCTAGTAGCATAGAGACGGGAAGTTTTACAGGTAGCATATGAACTACCTGTAGGAGGTCACATAGTGTACGAAAGACTCGGGCGAAGGGACAAAAATATTTTTATTAACCTGGAATGCACAAAGATGTGGTTAACGTTTTGCATACATGTCATTCATGCCAGATGGTAGGTAGGACACGGACAGTAATGAAACTAGCACCTCTGTTGCCAATTCTCACATTTGAAGACCACTTCATGTGACTTATAAATGAGTGTGCAGGTCCCCTCCTGAAAAGTAGAGGAGAGAAAGAATTGGAGAAACAGGTGTTATTTACTCCCCCACAGAGTGAAGAATCAATTCCAAATGTCGTGGATTTTGATGTGCCTCAAAATATGTCAAAAACGTAGAAGTCCTTCAGCAGTGGGGTAGATTAGTAAACTATCTGTCTCAGGAGCATAGAACACAGTTGAAAGGTTTGTTATTGCAATATGAGGAGATATGTTAGAATCATATGGTGGGCACTATTGTATATGAAGTTGTTGTATAGAGTACTGTTCCGATAAGACAATCCATATCGGCTTTATCCCTCAAAGCCAGACAGTTCCAGAAGGAGGTGGAGGATATGCTCAATGAGGACATCATCGAACCAAGCCCAAGCGAGTGGAGCTCGCCGATCATCTTAGTTCCCAAACCGGATGGGACTCAATGATTTTGCTTGGATTATTGGAAGATTGACACTGTTACAAAATCAGACTTATATCCAATACCAACATTGAAGGACTGTATCGAGAAAGTTGGACAAATCAGTTACATCACGAAGTTGGATTTAATGCGTGGTTTCTGGCAGGTACCTTTATCAGAGACAGTGAAATAAATTTCTGAATTGTAACACCAAATGGTCTGTATCAATTCAAAGTGATGCCCTTTGGAATGACGAACACACCCAACACATTCCAAAGACTCATGAACAGAGTTGTAGCCTGATTAATAAACTGTGCAGTCCGTTTAGACGGATGTAGTGATCTTTACTAAGTCCTGGAAAGATCACTTGGTACAGTTGGCAGAGCTTTTTGAACGAATACGAGAAACAAAACAGCTGATAAAATTAAACAAAACACAATCTGTGAAAGCAGACATGATGTTCAAGGGACAAAATATCTGTCATGGAAGGTTGATCCCATGGAACACAAAGACAAAAGCAACCGAGGAATTTCCACGGCCAACCTCGAAGAAAAAGGTGCTTCGCTCCTTCGCAATCAGCGGATTCTATCGGAAGTTTGTTCCAAATGTCAGCAGTGTAGTAGCACCGTTAACCGACTTGCTGAAGAAAAACACAAAGTACTGGATGACAGAACAATGCCAGGAGGCATCCGACCATTAAAAAGAAATATTGAGCACCAAATCAGTTTCAGCTACACCAAACGCTTGAAAACATTTCAAAGTTGCCGTCAATGTGAGTGACATAGGAGTTGGAGCTGCACTGTGCTGAGATGGGATCGTCCTTTTCAAAGAAGCTCAATATTCACCAGAGAAAATATTCCACGATTGGGAAAGGACTATTGAGTTTGGTACTAGCCTTATAACATTTTAATGTGTACTCACAAACAGCGTGTTAGAGATGGTTGTGTACACGGACCCCAGTCTGCTGACATTCTTTCAACGCTTTAAAGACTATTTCATTGGAGTCTTAGGTTACAGACTTTTAATTTTAAAATTGTACACGTACCGTGTCGTAAGTATGTAATCTCAGATGCGTTCTCACAGATTTAACTGATAAAGATTAGACGAGATTTGTAATTATCCAATGTTAAATATAGGAAAAGGGGAAGAAGTTAAGGTGAACTTAGATTTAGGTTATCTGTATGTTATGGTAATGTGTTGAAAGAATAGAAAAACAAATGAGACCGTGTTTTCATTATGATTGTTCTTTTTTGAGAGAGAAGGGGTTATAAATGTGTAAATGGTATTGTACCTTTAAGAGAGTTGAAGGATTTCCAAGCACAGTGAGTTCTGGAAAATTTACAATGTAACATGTGGTCCAGCAGCTTGCAGTACCTGGGTTGCTGTGAGACAAAAATTAAATTCAAATTTGATCAATCCATTTAAATTATGTCCCATGAAGCTAAACTGCAATCGAGTTTACATTTGGCATTTGGCAATATTATTAAAAAAAGGAAATTACCGATGATTTGGGATAGAAAGCTGAAAAGAAAATTGACCAGTTAGGGGAGAACTGCCACGCCACCAACATCGGCAGACTGCCCGGAGAATAGCTCTCCGAAATGTACCTATATTTATCAATGACCTGTGACACAGAAACTCTAAGGAGAAGAAGCGAAGACAGGGGACGATACAAAGAGAATATTCGACAGCTGGCTGGTTCTGAAATTTGAATGTTTTGGTATATCTTAATTGGGGATGGGTGGGGTGGGGGGATTATCGGACCAGTATTGTAGAAGAGTAAGTAAAAGATAGGTCAGAGAAAGGAGTTGCAAAAAGTTGTTAGTTAATTATTCCCTGTTAGACTTATAAAAAATGTTAATTTTTGCTTTAAATATTAACCTTTAGGATGGTTATTGGCCTTCTGAATTTTTACACGTTATAGCATGGGTTAAATCTTTTCTGTGTTTGAAGTTTAAATTAGCACTGGGTGGTGGAGATGGTAGGGGAGGGGGCAAGGTTTCCCCCGTGTTGTAACACATTAACTCGGATTTCTCTGCACAGATGCTGCCGGACCTGCAGAGCTTTTCCAGCACATTTCTGTCTTAGATTCTGGTTTACGAAATCTGAAGTTCTCTTGACTTTCTTATGTGTATTATTGACAGCCAGGGTTGATGTCCTGGAGGACAGGAAGACAGTTAATGTTGTTACATTATTTGAAATTTGGCTGCAAAGAAAATCCAGGGAACTACAGACAAGTGTGTTTGATGTCAAGGGTGGAGAAGTGTTTGTAGGACATTCTGAGAGGCAGGATTTACATGCATTTGGAAAGGAAAGGACTGATTACGGATATTCAGCACGGCTTTATGTCTGGGAATCCATGTCTCACAAACTAGATTGGAGGTTTTGAAGAGGTGATCAGGAAGATAGATGAAGGTAAAGCAACATACGTTGTCTACGTGGACCTTAGTGAGGCCCAACAAGGTTCCACATGGAAGTCCGTTTAATAAAGTTAGATCACAGGAGATCAGGGACATCTATCCAATTAGATACAAAACTGACTTGACTGTAGGAGACAGAGGGTGCTGGGAGAGATTTACTGTTCCAATTGGAGGCCTGTGTCCAGCGTTGTGCCACAAGGACCAGGCTGCCGTTGTTCATTGTTGTTGTAAATGGTTTGGATGAGAACATTGGAACCGTGGATAGTAATTTGGAGATGAAACCCACAAAATTGGAGTTATGGTGGACAGTGAAGAAGGCTATCTTAGGGAACAATGATATCTTGATCTACTTGACAAGTGGGCTGAGGATTGGCTGATGGATCTTCATGCAGATAAATGTGAGATGTTGCATTTTGTTAGACAAACGAGTGTAGGATTTATTCAGAAAATGGTAGCGCGCTGGGGAGTGTTGCCAAACAGGGAAATCCAGGGTCCAGGTACATAGTTCAGTGAAAGGGGAGTCGCAGATTTTCAGGACAGTGAATAAGGCTTAAGGCAAGCTGACTTCCATCGGTCAGTGCATTGATTAGAGGAATTGGCACATCATGTTGTGGCTCTACAAGAGAATGGTCAGGCCACATTTGAAGCAATTGGTGTTATCCTGGTATTGGAAGAATGTTATAAACTGAGAAGGGGACAAAAGGATTTAAAATGATGTGACGGATATGGGAGGTTTTGAGATATAAGGATAGGCTGGGATTTTGTTCCTTTTGCGTTGGAGGCTGAGAAGTGACCTTTATTACATCATGAGAGGCATGGATAGGATAAATAGACAAGATCATTTCCTCCGGGTGGGTGTGTCCAGAACCAGACAGGATAGGTTTAAGGTGAGAGAGAAGACATTTAAAAGAGATCTAAGGGACAGTTGTTTCTCACAGAGCGTGGTGTGTAAAGGTAGCGAGTTTTCAGAGGAAGTAGCATTGGGGAGTACAGTTACAATATTTGAAAGACAATTGGATGTGTACATGAATACCAAAGGTTTGGAGGGATGTGCGCCTAAAGGAGAAAAATAGTAATCATTCAGTTTAGAAAACCAGGTGAGTATGGACGAGTTGAGCCAAAATGTCTGTTTGTATATTGTATGATTCTAAGAGTCTATGACTTTTTCACTCCTCCTTCATCACTAGTCTTTAATTGCATTCAATTCATTTCCAAGTCAAAGCTCATCTGCAGATATTTTAAATGATCTAACTCTCCAAACCTTCTGAAATAGAGAATTCCTGACATTGATGTGGTTCTGCAGACGACAGCAGCAGCAGAAACAGAATTAAATTCAAGCACAATCTGTAACGTTTTTCCTGGGATAATCCCTCAGTCTACCATTCCAACCAAGTTGATCTATGGTTCAGTGATGTATAGGTGAACGTGCCAGTGTCCCAATTGTGTGTACCTAAACCTGATGACAACCCGTTAAAGCTACCATAATTGACTGTCTGCATTCCAAACTGCAGCAATAACATCTGATAGAGAGGGTGTAATGATCACAACACCAACAAACCAACAGTACTGTCACATCCAGCCATAAATGGTGATGGACGGTTAAACAATTTCGTGGAGGAGAGGGCTCACTATTATCCCCATCCTAAATAATGGAACAGTCCTGTACATCAGTGTAAAAGATAATGATGTAGTTTTGGCAAGATACTCCGCCAGACGTGTTGAGTGGATGATCCACCTCACCCTCGCATGATGCCCAAAAAATCACAGATGCCAGTCTTCAATCAATTCGATTTGCTTCAAGCAACATGAAGAAACAGCTGAACACAGTAGATACGACAAGGGCAAAGAGCCCTGACACGATTCCTGCAACAGGACTAAAGACTTGTGTTGCGCAACAACCGTGTCCCTGGGGGAAGCTGTTTCATTCCAGCTCCAACTCTGACATCTTCTTGGCAATGTGGAAAATTACTCAACTATGTCCAGTCCGCGAAAAGGAGAATAATTACAATCTGACCATTTGCCACCCCCTCAGTCCCATCACGATAGTTAAACTGGTAGAAGTTCTTTTTGACAGATCTGTCAAACCGCACAGAAATAACCAGCTCAGTGTGGTTTCCAATAGGTCCCTACGTGGAGATGGTGCTGTTGTGGAAATATCGCTGGATTACTAATCCAGACCAGGCTAATGCTCTGGCAGCTGATGGAATTGAATAGCAATTAACAACATATCGAGATCTAAAATCTGGTATCAGTCACGATGATGCTGAAATCAATGCCGATTGCAAACTCCAATTTGCTTCATCAATATACATTCAGGAAGTGAATTCTGGCCTGGTGAATTCCATGCATTCCTGGTCTGGCCTAAACGATACTCTATACACACATGCATGTGATAAACTTTTCAATGGTCTCGAAAACGGCAAAGTAGGACACAAAATTGCATCAAACTGCTCTGAATTTGGATGGATAAAACTGACAGAATTACCGGCACCAGCCTCAGTATCCGAAAAGGGAATGGGAAGCACATTCTTGTTGACCCTGCAGAGGTCTACTTCCTATCGGCTGAGAGCTTGTGACAGCCATACTCCAGATGCCTCCCGCTCCCTTTCGTGTCGAGAAATCCTTATTCATATTCAGTGCCTTGTGTTCCACAGCTTATGTGGGAGAGAAATTCCCAGAGTCACCAGTCATTGAGTGCAGACATTTATTGTCATCTCGATGCAGAGTGGCCTGTCTGTACCTAATACGGTGGCCTCTTGTTTTAGACGTCCCAGGCAGGGTAATTAACATCTTCCAATATGTCTCACACTGTCAGAGTTTTATATGTCTCACTGAGATCTCCATTCATTTTCCTGAAGCCCATGGAATACAGGCCCAAACGCCCCAAACTCTGCTCTCACAACAAGCCTGTCATTCCAGAGATCAGTCTGGTCATCCTTCACTGCACTCCCTCAATGTCAGGTTTGTCACTTATTAGGTAAGGAGACCAGTACTGCACACAATAATGCACAGTGTTCGAGATGGCCTCTCACCGAGGTCCTGTACACCTGCATGAAGACACCCTCTGTCAGTCAATCCCCTAGAAATTAAGGTCAACACACCATTTATCTTCCTGCCTGCTTTCTGCTCTTGCAATACTACTTTCAGTGATTGGTGTACAAGGAGATACAGATCCTTTTAAATGTTACAGCTCCCAACTTGGTGGGTTTGTGTACACTGGTCAGCGTGCCAATGCCATTCCCAGTATTGACTTCTGGGTTCAGAACTCACTGCCCTGCATTGACCTCGGAGGGCTGCGCAACAGGGAAAAAAAAGAACATAAATCCCTTTAAAGACCAACATGTTTCATACAATCCCTTTTCAAATGATAGGTTGCTGTTCTATTGTACCTATCAAAGTACACACCATCACATCCACCCCCATTGATCTTCATCTGCCACATATTTGCCCATTCACGCCACTTGTTTCAATCACCTTGGAGCTTTTGTTTTAAATCCTCCTCACCCACTAACAATCTGACATCATTTAGTGCTGTCAGCAGATTTGATTCCCTCACCTAAATGTTTGGCATGCATTGAGAATAGCTGTGTCACAATCACTAATCCCTACGACACGCCATGATCCTTCAACTTCAAAACAGATTGTTTTGGTCTCCCCATCTAAGAAAGGAAATACTGGCACTACAATGTATGCAGAGGGGGCTCGTTCCGTTGGTTTCAGAGGTGAGGAGTCTGGTTATGAGGAGAGACTGAATAGATTGGAATTATACATTGAAATCATGTTCATATTTTAGTCCCAATGCCGTAACATTTGAGTTTGCACACTCGGCCATAGTCTTTATCAAGATCTTTCTGAAACTCTAAATGCATTGCATCCATTTCTTCTCTGTATGCATTGACCAGTCAGTTTGTCAAATATAATTCCCATTTCATGTTGACCCATTACATAAGAACGTACAAACTAGGAGCAGGAGTAGGCCATCGGGTCCTTCAAGCCTGTGCCACCATTCAATAAGATCATGGCTGATCATTTCATAGCCTCAGCGCCACGTACCCGCCCACTCACCATAATCCATCATTCCTTTAATCTTCAAAAAATTATCTATATAAGTTCAAACACATTCAATGACAAATCCTCAAGAATTCCACAGATTCACAAGCTTCTTGGTCAAGACGTTCCTTCTCAATTCAGTCCTAAATCTGCTCCATATAGTTTTGAGGCTTTGCCCTGTTATTTAATTTCCCATGCTTCTGGAAACATCCTTTATATTTCTATCGTACCTACTCCCTTCACAATTATAAATGTTTCTACTCCTTCCTCCCTCATTCTTTCAAATTCCAATCAATGTATAATTCCAATCTATTCAGTCTCTCCTCATAACCAGACCCCTCACCTCTGGAACCAACCTAACGAGCCTCCTCTGCATACATTATTGTGCCAGTATTTCCTTTCTCAGATGGGGAGACCAAAACTGCACGTACTACAGGTGTGGTCTCCCCAGCACCCTTTAAATCTGCAACATAACCTCCCTACTTTTACACTCAATCCCTTTCGCAATGAAGGGCAAAATTCAATTTGCCTTGTTAATTACCTGTTGCCCCTACAGCCCAGCTTCTGTGATTCATGCACAAGGACACCCAGGTCCCTCTGCACAAGAGCATGCTGCATTTTTAAACAATTCAAATAAGAGTCCTCTTTAGTATTTGTCCTACCAAAATGGATGATTTTACATTTATTATAATTGCACTACATCTGCCAGACCTTGACCCACTCACTTCAACTCTTTATGTTCCTTTGTAAAGTTTAACCATCCTCTCCACATTTTGCTCTGCCAGTCATGTTAGTATCGTCTGCATCCTTTGAGATACTACACGTGCTCCCCTCCTCCAAATTATCTATGTAAGCTGTGAATAATTGCGGTCCCAACACCGACCCCTGAGGCACTCCACTAGTCACTGATCAGCAACCAGAAAAACAATCATGTATTCCCACTCGTTGCTTCATGTTAGTTAACCAATCCTCTATCCGTGCTAATACATTACCCGTAATGCCACACCTTACGCAGCAGCCTTTTTGGCGTCACTATATTGAATGTCTTTTGGAAATCTCAGTACACCACACCTACTGGGCTCCTGCAGTTGTAATGTCTTCATAGAATTCCAGTAGGTTAGTTACACTTGGCCTGCCTTTTATTAACCAACACTGTGTCTGCCCAACGGGACATTTTCTATCAAGATACATTGCCATTTATTCCTTGATTATAGATTGAAATATTTTCTCCTACAGATGTTCGGCTAACCAGTCTATAATTCCCCATGTTTTGTCTATCTCCCTTTTTAAAAAGTGCTGTTTGAACTCCTGATTTCCAATTTGCTGGAACTGTATCAGAGTCCAGTGAAATCAGAAAAATTTCCACAAGTACATTTGCTATTTCTCTCATCACCTCTGTTAGTACCTTGGGATACATTCCATCAGGGCCAGGAGACTTATCTACCTTTGGCTCCATGAGCTTGCCCAACCCTCTCTCTCTCGGGAATGGTTGTTTCCAGGTACTAACTTACCTTCCTGCCTTTGACAATTACTGACGTGTTATTAGTGTTCTTCATTGTGTAGATCAACTAAATAACTCTTCAATTCCTCGTCCATTTCCTCATATCTCATTACTGCATCCCACTTCTCACCTTCTAAAGGACAATTGGTTACCCTAGCCATTCATTTCGTTTTGTATATTTATAGAATATTTTGCTATCTCTCTCTATATTCTGAGTAGTTTACTGTCATAACCTATCTGATGTGACCTGATCACTTTTTTGTTGCTTTATTTTGAAATTTAACGGTTTTGACATTATTTTGACATTTAAAGTTTTCCCAATCTTCTACTTTCCCACTGGTCGTTGCCATTATTTATACCATTTATTTTAATTTAATAGCCTCCCTTATTTCCTGAGACGTTCATGGCAGATTACCCTTTTCCTATAGTCCTTCCATTTCACTGTTATATGCTGTTGCTGAGAACGTTGAAAAACTGTTTTGAAAGCCTTCCACTGTTCATCAACGGTTCCACCATAAAGTCTTCTCTTCCAGCCATCTTTAGCCAAGATCAAAGGGTTGTACAATTTATGCACATGAATTGAACACACCTAAGATGGCTCTTAAGTACTTAATCAGTTAGAATGGAAATGCGAGTTTGATTGATTAAAATGCAAATCACTGCCTGGAGACACCTTCAGGTACTATCGATGTAAATGAAGTAACACTTGCGGTCAGATAATATATTCTAAGCTTGAGGCCTTGTTTGGACTCTGTCTGTGTCTTGACCTGGAGTCAGACTGGTTTTATTTACAAAGTAGGAGTAGCGCGTGTGCGTATGTGTGTGAGAGAGGGCGTGTCTGCGTGAAGGTGAGTGAGAGACACCCATTCTGTATGTGAGAGAGAGTGAGGTGGATCGTGCGTGTGTGTGCGGGATGGCGAGAGTGTGACGGAGTGGGGTGCGTGTGTGGAACGTGAGAGAGGGGCAGTGTGATTGTGTGTGAGGGGCAGATATGGAGAGTGTGCATTAGTGTATGTAACGGGGAGAGTGAGAGTGTGTACTTGTCCAGACTAAGACACAGACACTGATTACTTTCCCCACATACACTAACTCCGTGGTTTCAGAGCTTCCCCTCTCTGTAGCCTCTTCTCCATTTGTTGTTCATGTTACAGACCCAGATGCTGTAACTACAGTCCCCATATTCCATTCAGAGTTGGGTCACCAAATCCTCAGGTTGTCCGGAATGTCTGAGGCAGCTCACAGCACAACCTCCGGCAAATCATCCCCAGCAGCTCCACTAACTTTTCAATAACAGGAGTCAGTCACAAGCCCCTCAGCTACAAGTTAGATGCCTGGTCCTTTACGATTATACTCAAGAGTATTCCTCATTTTACTGACTGCACAATCAACTGAGAGAGACTAACAGAGGCATTCCGCGATCAGGCACATACCAAGATTCAAACACGTGAGTCAGAGCTGCTGGAACACCGCTGTCCATGGAGCACCACATGGGACACTTCGGGAAGTGAACAACAGCCTGGCACACACCATTTTAATGTTTCTGAAGTTCACCATGCCAGCACTCGATACACGAGGGAGTCAAAAACCCAGGCCAGGGAAAGATACAGAAAAAACAAACAAACAATTAATTAACTGATAACTTGGTGAAAATGTGGATAAGGAGATGGGGGGATTGGAATAACTGGATAAGTGAGACAACAGTGGGCCCAATCACAAGGATGCTTACATTGAAGAAAGACATTGCCAGATCAGCTGGAATGGTCCATTGCCTCAAATTTTGAATCTGCTTCACAGAATCAGCCCAGACACCATAAACTGGGGTAAGGTAATGGCTAAGATTGAGAGCTAAGCAGACCGTGCTTGTGGACTACTCCATAAACTGGACTATCTGCACAGCATGAAAGAACATTGCAAACTTTGCCAGGATATTGCAACCCTCTACCGCCACCCTCGGTCTCCGACCTTTTTAAACCAATTTTGTATCCAAATGGCTAGTTCTCCATGTATTACATATGAACGAACCTTGTTAAACAGATGACCATCCACAATGTTGTTCAACACCTTACTGATGTCCATATCGACAATGTACACCTCTCTACCTCGATTAATCTTCTTAGTCGCTTCTTCAGAAAATTCTGTCAGGTCAGTGAGACACAATATTGCTTGCTCAAAGCCATGTTGACTATCCCTGATCAGTTGTTACCTTTCAAAATGCGTGAAAATCCAATGCCTTGTAATCCTCTCCAACAACTTACCCACCTTTGACGTCAGGTTCACTGGCTTTTCCTTATTACCATTCTTCAATCCTTTAAATAATGGCACCACGTTAGTCAACCTCCAGTCTTCCAGCACTTTACCTGTGGCTATTGATAATAGCATGGGGCTCAACAATCACTTCCCTAGCATCCCACAGAGTATAGCGTACATCTAATAAAAGGCAAGACATTTTCCTTCCTTTGCATGTATTAAGACCTCCAGCAGCTTCTCTGTAGTACAGACACTTTCCAAGATGTCATTACATATTTCCCAAGTTCCCTCGCTTCCATATCCTCCTGCACAGTAAATACTGATACAAAATATTCGTTCAGTACCTCCGCCATTCCCTGTGGTTCTGCACATGGGCAGCCTTGCTGATCTTTAAGGATGTCCTATTCTCCCCACAGTTACTCTTCGTTCTTGACGTATTTGTAGAATTCCTTTGGATTCTCCTTAACTCTATTTGCCAAAGCTATCACATGTCCCCTTTTTATGCTCCCAATTCCCCTCTTAAGTATACTCTTGTTGACTTCAGACTCCTCTAGTGATTCACTTTAAATCAGGAATTACGAGGCTAATGATGACCATTCCGATGTCAGAAAAATCCATCTGAACACCTTTTAAGGAAACAATCTGCCATCCTTACCTGGTCTGGCCTACATGAGACTTCAGACCCACAGCAATGTGGATGACTGTTAACTGCCCTCTGAGCAATTAGGGATGGGTAATAGATGCTTGCCTAGCCAGGGACGCCCTTATCCCGTAAATGAATTAAGAAAACAAATCTCAATTCCTGCTGTCTATACCTGACCTTTCCTTCCCACTTTTCCGTGACCAGAACCTCAACCTCTCCAATCCTCCACCATTCCATACACGTACCAGCCTTACCATTCACCCTAACAGGGGCATACTGTCTCGGGACTCCTGATGTCTCATTTTTGAAGGCTTCCCCCTTCCCTGCGAATATCTGCCCCAATCGACTTTGAAAATTCTTGATTAATATAAAAATTGACTTTTCAACAATTTAGAACTTTAAGTTTTAGACCTGGTTCATCCTTTTCCATCTCTATTTTGAAACTAATAGAATTATGATGACTTGCCATAAAGTGCTCCCACACTGATACCAAAACCACCCCCTCCCCACTGCCTTATTCCCAAGGGTAAGGTGATGTTTAGCTCCTTCTCTGTGATGGAGAGCATTGGACAAACAGCTGCAGCGTTGTAACTGGGAATGGGGTCAGCAGAGTCTTCGACTCATTGGGTTGATTCTAACAACAATTTGTCTCAATGACGTTTTCATTCAGTGTGACAGAGGGATTGTCTGCACGAGGCTGAGCTAGTTACTTTGTACTATCTTATCGAATGCACCTCATTAACTACCCACCCCACCCCATGGTGACCCTCTCATCATGGCTGGAGGTACTCACCATTTCCCGGGTGCCCCTGGATATTCCCTGATCCCTGACACTGGTGCCATCTTTAAAAGTCCAATGGGCACACGGTTGAGCTTTCTCAGTTTGGAGCTGCCCTGCACGGTTTACTCCGAGCATGGGGGATAAGGGGCAATTGCACCACTGTTTGTTGACAGGGGCACGGAGGTCCTGGTGGATGGGCTAGTACAGAAGAGGATTATTCTCTTCCCAGAGGGGGCCACATCACCAGACCCACCGAGCATGGTCTGAGCTCACCACCCAACTCAATGCAGTATCTGAGGTCTGAGGAAATGCCCAGCAATACAGGACAAGCATCAATAACCTTCCCCACTCTGTCAGGATAAGGGTCACCGTATTCTCTTTGCTCCCTCACACTCACTGCATATCTGTTATAGTACCGACACACGAACAAGGCTCATGCTCTACCACTCACAATACTGCAAATAGCACCTTTCTTCTCTCTCTCTTTCCTCTCCACTATATCTCCCTCACTAATAACATTGTTTGGATACAACACTATGGACTGACTCCCTCTGGACACATCACCATCTCACCTCCCTCCTCACCCACAACAGCACGAACAGCAGGTACCCCCACTCCCACCTTCACTCCCTCCCTCCATTTCTCGTTTCCAAGAGAAACAGTCTGAAATAGGATGGAAAGGGACAAGCTGGGTGGTGGAGTGCCCGATGCCCATCTCTCCTCCATCACCACCCGTACCTGTGTGTCTGTATTTGACTCTGTGAGTATCTATAATTAAGTGCAGGTCTGACGTCTCTGTGGTGCTGAAAATGAAACACTGTCTCCCTCAGCTGGCCTGCCCACCGTATGCAGCGATAGTGGCAGAGAGTGACAACCCTCGAGGATTCAGTCTGGGAGGGGGAGAGAGTGCGAGAGCTCATAGCACGATGCAAACTGACAGCACCTTCAACACACACACACACACCCACGTGCAGGCACGCACACACAATGCTGGTACATGGTGGGTTGCAAATATACTTGGGCCTGTCGGAATGGAAATGCTCACCTCCAGGTGAACCATTTTGTCAGACGGTGCCATGAATTGATTTCTCATTCTGTGAGTTGCAATCTTAAAACTTATTTGAGAAAGTATTGAAAAGTCCTGAAAAAGGCCCAGTAGTGTTGCTAATGACGTAGGAACAACATTGCTCTGTATCGGACAAAACAGCTCTATGCTTCCAAAGATATTATTGGAAAATCAAACGGCCGTGCAATTTGAGAGATTCACAGAAGATTTGTTATCTTCTGAGAGAGTAAAAACTCTGCCATTGATGCAGTGGTGTGGACAGTCCAGTAGAGGGTAGTATTGTATGAATCTAATCACCAAACTCAGAGGCGAGCATTGCTGCCTCACAGCGCTAGGCACCCGGGCTCGATTCCACGCTCGGGCGATTGTCTGTGTGAAGTTTCACATTCTCTCCGTGTCTGCGAGGGTTTCCACTGGATTCTCCTGTTTCCACCCACAGCCCAAAGATGTTGATGTTAGGTGAAGTGGCCATGCTAAATTGTCCACAGTGCCCAGGGATGTGTAGGTAAGGGGCATTAGTCATGAGTAAACGTAGGAGAGTATTTCAACCGGGTTTGGGTGGGTTATTCTTCGAAGGGTCAGTGTGGATGTGTTGGGTTGAAGGGCCTGCTTCCACACTGTAGGAATTCTATGAACTATGCGAACAACAGGGACAGACAGAGAGAGAAGAGGGAGACTTTGATCCCAATTTCCATCTATTTACTTCAAAAACAACTCTACACAGAGATGCAGACAGAGGTACACACAAACTGAGATACTGACACTAACACACATAACACAGGCCCACAGAGATACGCACACAGATATGGACGTTTACACACAAACACACGAACATAACCCCACATACAGGCACACAATGTCTTTAATACAGAGATTTATACGTTTTAATTAATAAGTTATCAATGGTGAGTCGAAGAAGGCAGGAGAATGGGGTTGAGAAATATTTTAGCCGTGATCAAATGTCATGGCAGACAAGATGGGCTGAATGGCCAAATTCTGCTCCAAGGTCCATTGCTCATATGATCTTGCGGTGCCTGGAATTGTCTTTCCACGAGGTCAGTGGAGGCTGAATTTGGTAAGAATTTGATTTAGGAGAGTTAATGAGAATGTGGACAGGTTTGAGGGGCTGAATGGTCGATATATGTTCCTAATAGTCGACTCCTTATATGTCAAATGAGTGGTGATTCGTTTGAGGGGAACGCATTTTGAGAATAAGGACCTTCCCATTTCTGACTGAGACAGGGATGTTCCTTTCTCTTTAGGGTTGTATGATCTGTGATGTTCTCATGCCGAAGTAGCAAGGTTCAGTTCCATAGATCTTTGATGAACAAGAGAATCCATATTTATTAGGAACTGACAGGAAGGGGATGTTTAATCACAATCACATCAACAATGCACATTCTGAATGGTGCAGCAGGCCTGAGGGGCTGAATGTCCAGATGCTGTTCTCTCAACCACTCAATAATGTTACAGAGGTAAAGAAAGGTCCCATTCAGCCAGTCAACATCATTATAATGAGACAGGCGGAGACCATTCTGCCCTTTAAGGATTTACACAGTAATAGATTGAAGTCATTCAGCCCACTAAGTACATTACACAGTGTAGGATGAGGCCATCCAACCTTTCTAGCCTGGTGCCCAGCAACAGGGGAAACCTGGTAAACTATCAGGGAATAAACATTCGGGATAAATGTTTATATTCAGGTTGTAAAGTTGCAACTTAGTGGAATGCCTCAGGGATCAGTGTGACATTATCAACAATTGACAATTTATACCAATGACTTGGATGAGGTGACTCATTGGATTGGAACTCAATTAGTTCATTTACCACGATAATCATTTAACAGCACATGGAGACTCTGCAATGGAATACCGACAGGGGAAATTAGTGAGCAAAGCTTTGGCAGAAAACAGTATAACAAGGGCTAAGGGAAGGCAGTGCTCAGAACAGATAAAATAACAGTAACCTACTTAAATGGAGAGAACATCACAGAACGCATTGGTACGGAGGGATGTGTGTGTCTTGGTACATGAGCCATATAAACCTCGTCAGCAGATTCAGCAAGTGATTAGGGAAGTGTATCGAATGATGCTGTTTCATGCAAACGCTATTGGGTATAATCATCGGGATGTTTTTCTGTATCTGTACATGACAATGCTGAGACTACATCGAATGTATTGTATGTAGTTATGAACCCCGAAATTGAAAGAAAAAAATATGCAATTGTTTTAGAAGCTTTTCACACATGCTTCACTTTACTCCTTGCTAGAATGAAGGCCTGATAGAACCATAGTGTCATACAGCACGGAAACAGACCCTTCAGTCCAGCTCATTTGCACCAACCAGATATTCCAATCTGATGTAAAACCATTTGCCAACATGAGACCCATAACTCTCTAAACCTCCTTATTCATATACCCATCCACTGCCTCTTAAATGTTTTAATTGTAGCAGCCTCCACCACTTTCGCTGCCAGCTTGCTCCATACACGCACTACCCTCTGTGTGATAAAGATACCACTCAGGTATCTTTTTCATTTTCCCTTCTCAATTTAAGTCTTTGCCCTCTGGTTTGGACTCCTCCAGCCTTTGGATAATAACCTTGACTGATCCCGCATCCATGGCCCTCATGGACTCTACAATGTCAGAGTACTTCAAGCCTGAGAATGAGAGCTGATCATATTGAACCATATAAGACCCTGAGGAGAGTGTATTGGGGCAGAGCTGAGGATTAGAGAATAAAACTAAGGATTTAATTTTAAAAACAATATACTCATTTTAACACAGGTACTATGAAGACTTTAATATATTGTACAAAAATTATGCATACACCTCTAAATATACCTTCAAATTATAAATTGCAAATTATTCCTAAATGGAGCAGGTAACGTGGATGGAGTAATTCAATCAGGAGAATGTTCACCCAGACCTTACCGAGTCCAGGTTGGTGTTTGGGTCACATTATTGCATGTTTCAGATCAGGGAGGAAGCAAATGCGACCTGTCGTAGAAGCAAACGGCCATTGCTCCATCTCTACTTGTACTTCTCTACAGCAACATATGAGAGCTGAAAACCAATCAGCCATCTTTAGAACTCTTTTAAGCTTCCTGCTGATGATTCATTGGAATCTGTCCTCTGCCTGCAGCAAAGGGAATTCAGCCAAATCCAACTGTTCCAGGAAGAAACCCCAGTGCTAGCAGCTTCTGTGAGGCAGAATCACTTCAGAGGCAGAATAACAATTGAAACTATCTCAATTTTGCTATTGTCATGAAATTTACTGTTATTTGGGCAAAGCTCTTTCGAACTAATATCCTGCAGAGTTTCTTTTTATTCCATTTGCCTTCAGACGTGTGTGTGCGTGTGTCTTTGTGTGCATATTTCTGTGTCTCAGATTTATAGAAAAATAAATGTTGATGTAGGTATTGTCAATGTTCAAACTCTTATATCATTTATGTATCCATCGTATTTCGAGTAATTTAGCTTTGGTTTTAGATTTTTAACAAAGTTGAGAAACCTGTCTGACTTGTTCCTAACACTGAACCTGACCCAGTCTGAGAACGATATCATTTACCATATCACACACTTAGTTACACGGATAATTTTTCGTGACGGCTGGAGGAGTGGGACTAGAAAAAGAAGCAATGACTCCCTAACCTCAGTAGGAACAGGGATAAGGAGAAATTCTCAGAAGGCCATTTGAGTGGGAATTTCTCCTCCCCACAGGTTTGTGGTACCTGTGTGTTTGCATTTATTGAAAGGTGTGTTAGTTAAATATTTGACGGGAAAGTGACTCAAGTATAATGAACTGCAGATAGGAATGTGCAGCTGAGACCACAATGTGATCAGCCACAAAATTAGTCCTTGGTGGGGCAGGGACCCACTCCTGTATCTCAGTCCTATTTTGCCCCATTCCATTCAGCGCCTCAATCTGCTATGAGGAGCAGTTGGAGACTATTTGCTCCTACTACCTGGTGCACAGAAACCGAGGAGACCATTCAACCCCTGAATACAGTCAAACATGATTTGGTGTGGATTGGAGAACGTTCTTGGGAAAAAAAGAGTTGGTGTTACTGTGAAACAGTTCCCTCCTCACTCCTTACAGAAGTACCCCCTCTCCATTTATTTGTCATGTTGTTGATCCAGATTCACAGTGAATAATGACCCCTTACACTACCCAGATATTGCTCACAAAATCCTCTGGTCTCTTTGACTACAGCATTCCTTCACAGGACAGCCAGGAAAATAACAACGATGAACTTTCCAATAAGAGAATTCAAGAACATGAGAAGCAGGATATGTCTTTCAGCCCCTACTGCCTGCCTTTCCTTCAATAAGATCATGGCTGATCTGCTCTATGCCCCAACTCCTGGAGTGCCTGCCGTGTCAAACATCCATCCATCCCTGTCTTACCACTATCTCAATGATCTATCTCCCCAAACTCTCTGGTATAGAGAAGTCCCGATGGTCACACCCTTATGTGAGAAGGAAACACGCCGCACATATACAACCGTGACCTATTTACATGAACAAAATATATAAAAACCAGGTAATAGTGAATGGCCCTGACAACAAGGCAGTGTTTACCTGAGGATGGTATCAAGGAACCTGAAGAAAATGGAACTTAATGGAAATCCAAGGGTAACCTCCCCACTGGTTGGAGTGATTCAGCACAAACAAGATGTTTATGTTTCTTCGACATATATCACCTCAGTCTCGGGACATCTCTGCTAGAGATCCACAGCACAAACATCCTCATTTGCGCCTCGGTGTCTTCCCCCCCATCAGAATCTCAGAAGTGGAGGTGGTGACTGAAAATCATGTAATGTTGAGAACAATGTGCCCCCCTCAGCTCCTGAAGCAGTCTGTGTCCATGTGCAGGAAGACCCGGACAGCATTCAGGCTTGTGCTGTTGAAGTGTCGGTAACATTCATGTAACAGTCCTGCTGGACACTACTGTGTTACCAGAGTAAAGAGAGGTGTTCGTTCAGCACCTCAAGCTAACTTCACAGGAATATGAGGAGGTCATTCCGCCCATCAATGTTATTGGATAAGAATAGGGATAGCCCATTCATTCCCTCCTGACTATTGCACAGGAAGGTAAGGAGTCCAGTCAAACACATTGAGCTGCTAAACAGGAACCGCGGGTTGCACAGTCAGGTTCTTGAGCGTCTCCCAAGACATCATGAGGTGGACATTCAGCCGCTCAAGCCCCTTGTACAGAAATAGGACGATGTTATCTACAACTAAACATGACAAACCAATGAAAAAGACACTGCATGGATAGACTGTTCCATGTCGTTCCTTCTGGCTCCATTGCTAATGGTCCACAATGTATACATTAATATGGTTGTTGATGGTGAGGAGAGAGGACATCTCCGAGAAGGCAGACCGGTATTCTCTATGGAGGTCAGAAGCTGTTGGGAATGGCTAACATTTTCGGGAGTTAGGCATTGCAACTGCTGACAGATTTGTGAATAATGTGACTTTCAGTGCAGGGTCACACACCAACTGCACATTGAGGCAATGAGAGTCCATTCAGAACCTGAAGCTCTCCCTCAACCAATATAGGAGCTTCACAGAGGAACATAAACTACCAAGAAGCACGTATCATGGGCAAAATGTAATTTCTTATGCCACCAATGTCTTTCTCTGGACATAATGTGTGTTCGTCCATAATCTTCAAGTTTCAATACAATCAACTAATATGCTCTCACCGTGCTACCAACTAAACATCCATTTCGTTCACACTCGCTTTATGTTACCATCATCCCAGAGATTAATCTGATAAAACAGCTTTGCACTTCCTCTGTGACAAGTTGATCATTGATTTATAAAGGTCAGAAAGTCTGTCCACAATAGCCCAAATACTGCCTCAACAACATTCCACAACTCCTCCACATGATTCATTTTGTAATGAAGGCTGCCATTTCATTTCCTGTTCTGATTAATGGATGCCCTGCCTGAATTCTATTCGTGACTTGTGGCCAAGGACATTCCGATCCTTTGTGTCAAAAGCACTTCACAGACTTTCACCTTTAAATAAATCCAACATGAAAAGGACTGCATGTGTAGTTCACATTCATATCAGTTTTTTGTGTTACAAACAGCGATGCTCCAAGCACTGATGCATGTGATACCCAATCAGTCGTGACCTTCTGTCCAAAGGAAGACCCTAGTCTCTGTGTTCTCTCCATCATCCAATTCTTAATCCATGCAGGATACCTTCCCCTTCCCCAAGGACTGTAACTTTCTTTTCTCACCTGTGTACAACCATGTCAACCTTCTTCTGAAAATACAAATACACCGTTCACACTAGTTCTCACTCGTCGATGTCACAACCAACATCGTCCATAAACTCCAGTACGTTTTTCAAAGGTAGTTTTCCTGTCCTGAATCTGGTTGACACTACTCAATCATATTATTGTTCTACAATGATCTATTTATGATTAAATACAAAAATTGCTCATAGTTATCTCACTAATGACATAAACCTATCCCCCAGTTGTTTTTCTGTTTTCACTCTCCGTCCTGTTGTAAATATGTGTGGTCACAATACACAATGGCTGCTTTCCAGTCTGCAGGATCCATTACACATCATAAAGAGTTTTGATCTCTTTCATATGATTACGGAAAAGGCTGGAAAAAAGGAGGGTATTCACCCATCGTGTCTGCACCAGCTCTGAAAAGAGTTATCCAGCAAACTCAATTCTCCAACCCTATCTCTGTAGCCGTCTAAATTCATCACCGATCTGTTCCAGCAGCTTACCAACCTTCAACACAATGAGTTTTTCCAGTACTTCAACATTACTAATTCTAAATTTCTTAATTTCCTCACTTTTGCCAGTAACCATGTTCTCTAATATTTCCGAAAAAGATTTTCTGTTGCTTCTTCTGTTTAGACAAAACCAATGTATTCACCTGACTGGACAGAGGTGGCCACTGTCACCTTGTGAATATGTGAGGTGATGGGACTCTGGCATAATGGATATGTCCCCTACTCCTGCCTAGCAAGGTCCAGAATCAAAATGGTTGATGGACATTTTGAATATAGTCCTCTCCCTGGTGTGAGACTGCACAGCTCTGTGACCTCCTCATTGTTGAAATAAACCGGATTCAGTCTTTGCACCAGGGAAAGGTATACCATTGGGAGGTACTTGTGGAAATCTCAGAAAGGATAATGCAGTGCTCTACTCCTCCCTATGCACTCTCAGCAGACTCAGATACACTATAAAATCTATCCTCATACCTTGCACAGAGTAGGAACACCAGGGCCTCTGGTCTCGCTGAATGAATGCAGCAGCTGACAACACAAATCCAAGAAAACCATCCAGAGAAACTACACTGACTTTCCAATGTCAGGAGCAAGTGAATACTTATATATATGGCACAGTGTTGAAAATGCCTACATCTCCTCTGTTTGTAATCCTGGCTGATAAACTGTTACATTTCTGTGCCGTCCCTGAAATATGAATAGTTCTGCTCTCGTGGAAATAGTTGATAATGTAACTGCACAATTATCTGTATGTCAGTCACGGTAATACCAACACTGCTATTGATGGTGGAGATGCTGGGGGAGGTGATGGTCTAGTGGTATTTTCTCTAGACTGTAACTTCGGAGATTTCCACAAATATTTCCCAATGGTATACCTTTCCGAGGTAATGACCCAAACCCGGACTTCAATCCCGTCACATCAGACGCTGGAATTTGAATTCAATAAAATATTTGGAATTATCAATCTAATGAAATATTGATGGGTGCCAAAACTAAACATCTGGCTCACTAGTCTCCTTTAGGGAAGGAAATTTGATTTCTTCACTGGTCTAGCCTGCATGTGATTCTTGGCTGTCAGCAGTGGTAGTCTCTCAAATGGCCTTTGAAATGGCCAAGACAGACATTCAGTTATAATACTACAAGGTTTCAAAGAAGTGTAACCAGACAGACTGAACCACTGCCAGTAATTGATGTGGCACTGCCAGTAACAGTAGACAATGTGTTACATTGACAGAAGGGTCAGTCTGTTCTCCCATTGTGTGTTACATTGACAGAGTGGGGTCAGTCTGCTCTTCCCTGGGTGTGTTACAAAGACAGAGTGGGGTCAATGTGCACTTCACTGGGTGGGTTACATTGACAGAGTGGGGTAAGTCTGCAGTTCACTGTGTGAGTAACTTTGCAGAAGAGGTCATTCTGCTCTTCTCTGGGTGTGTTACATTGACAGAGTGAGGTCAGTCTGCTCTTCCCCGGGTTTGTTACATTGACAGAGTTTGGTCAGTCTGCTCTTCCCTGGGTGTGTTACATTGACACAGTTGGGTCAGTGTGCTCTTCCCAGGGCGTGTCACATTGACAGAGTGGGGACAGTCTGCTCTTTTATGGGTGGGTTACATTGACAGAGTGGGGTCAGTCTGCTCTTCCCTGGGTGTGTTACATTGACAGAGTAGGGTCAGTCTGATCTTCCCTGGTTGTGTTACATTGACAGAGTAGGGTCAGTCTGATCTTCCCTGGTTGTGTTACATTGACAGACTGAGTTCAGTCTGCTCTTCCCTGGGTGTGTTACATTGACAGAGTGGGGTCAGTCTGCTCTTCCCTGGGAGGGTTACATTGACAGAGTGGGGTCAGTCTTCTCTTTTTGGGTGTGTTACATTGACAGATTGGGGTCAGTCTGCTCTTCCCCAAGTTTGTTACATTGACACAGTGGGGTCAGTCTGTTCTTCCCTGTGTGTGTCACATTGACAGAGTGGGGTCAGTCTGCTCTTCCCAGGCTGTGTTACATTGACAGAGTGGGGTCAGTCTGCTCTTCCCTGGGTGTGTTACATTGACAGAGTGGGGTCAGTCTGCTCTTCCCTGGGTGTGTTACATTGACACAGTGGGGTCAGTCTGCCCTTCCCTGGGTGTGTTACATTGACAGAGTGGGGTCAATCTGCTCTTCCCTGGGTGGGTAACATTGACAGAGTGGGGTCAGTCTGCTCTTCCCTGGGTGTGTTTCATTGACAGAGTGGGGTCAGTTTGCTCTTCCCTGGGTGTGTTACATTGACAGAGTGGGGTCAGTCTGCGCTTCCCTGGGTGTGTTACATTGACAGAATGAGGTTAGTCTGCTCTTCCCAGGGCGTGTCACATTGACAGAGTGGGGTCAGTCTGCTCTTTTGTGGGTGGGTTACATTGACAGAGTGGTGTCAGTCTGCTCTTCCCTGGGTGTGTTACATTGGCAGAGTGAGGTCAGTCTGCTCTTCCCTGGGTTTGTTACATTGACACTGTGGGGTCAATCTGCACTTCCCTGGGTGTGTTACATTGACAGAGTGGGGTCGGTCTGCTCTTCCCTGGGTGTGTTACATTGACAGAGTGGGGTCAGTCTGCAATTCCCTGGGTGTGTTACATTGACAGAGTGAGGTCATTCTGCTCTTCCCTGGGTTTGTTACATTTACAGTGTGTGGTCAGTCTACTCTTCCCTGGGTGTGTTACATTGACAGAGTGGGGTAAGACTGCAGTTGACTGTGTGAGTAATTTTGCAGAAGCGGTTATTCTGCTCTTCTCTGGGTGGGTTACATTGACAGAGTGAGGTCAGTCTGCTCTTCCCTGTGTTTGTTAAATTGACAGAGTGGGGACAGTCTGCTCTTCCCTGGGTGTGTTACAGTGACAGGGTGGGTTCAGTCTGCTCCTCCCTGGGTGTGTTACATTGACAGAGTTGGGTAAGACTGCAGTTGACTGTGTGAGTAATTTTGCAGAAGCGGTCATTCTGCTCTTCTCTGGGTGGGTTACATTGACAGAGTGAGGTCAGTCTGCTCTTCCCTGGGTGTGTTACAGTGACAGAGTGAGTTCAGTCTGCTCTTCCCTGGGTGTGTTACATTGACAGAGTGGGGTCAGTCTGCTCTTCCCTGGGTGTGTTACATTGACAGAGTGAGGTCAGTCTGCTCTTCCCTGGGTTTGTTACATTGACAGATTGGGGTCAGTCTTCTCTTCCCTGGGTGTGTTACATTGACAGATTGGGGTCAGTCTGCTCTTCCCTGAGTGTGTTACATTGACAGAGTGGGGTCAGTCTGTTCTTCCTTGGGAGTTTTACAGTGACAGGGTGGTGTCAGTCTGCTCTCCCCTGGGTGTGTTAAAGTGACAGAGTGAGGTCAGTCTGCTCTTCCCTGGGTGTGTTACATTGACAGAGTGGGGTCAGTCTGCTCTTCCCTGGGTGTGTTACATTGACACAGTGGGGTCAGTCTGCTCTTCCCTGGGTGTGTTACATTGACAGAGTGGGGTCAATCTGCTCTTCCCTGGGTGGGTAACATTGACAGAGTGGGGTCAGTCTGCTCTTCCCTGGGTGTGTTTCATTGACAGAGTGGGGTCAGTTTGCTCTTCCCTGGGTGTGTTTCATTGACAGAGTGGGGTCAGTTTGCTCTTCCCTGGGTGTGTTACATTGACAGAGTGGGGTCAGTCTGCGCTTCCCTGGGTGTGTTACATTGACAGAATGAGGTTAGTCTGCTCTTCCCAGGGCGTGTCACATTGACAGAGTGGGGTCAGTCTGCTCTTTTGTGGGTGTGTTACATTGACACAGTGGGGTCAGTCTGCTCTTCCCTGGGTGTGTTACATTGACAGAGTGGTGTCAGTCTGCTCTTCCCTGGGTGTGTTACATTGGCAGAGTGAGGTCAGTCTGCTCTTCCCTGGGTTTGTTACATTGACACTGTGGGGTCAATCTGCACTTCCCTGGGTGTGTTACATTGACAGAGTGGGGTCGGTCTGCTCTTCCCTGGGTGTGTTACATTGACAGAGTGGGGTCAGTCTGCAATTCCCTGGGTGTGTTACATTGACAGAGTGAGGTCATTCTGCTCTTCCCTGGGTTTGTTACATTTACAGTGTGTGGTCAGTCTACTCTTCCCTGGGTGTGTTACATTGACAGAGTGGGGTAAGACTGCAGTTGACTGTGTGAGTAATTTTGCAGAAGCGGTTATTCTGCTCTTCTCTGGGTGGGTTACATTGACAGAGTGAGGTCAGTCTGCTCTTCCCTGTGTTTGTTAAATTGACAGAGTGGGGACAGTCTGCTCTTCCCTGGGTGTGTTACAGTGACAGGGTGGGTTCAGTCTGCTCCTCCCTGGGTGTGTTACATTGACAGAGTTGGGTAAGACTGCAGTTGACTGTGTGAGTAATTTTGCAGAAGCGGTCATTCTGCTCTTCTCTGGGTGGGTTACATTGACAGAGTGAGGTCAGTCTGCTCTTCCCTGGGTGTGTTACAGTGACAGAGTGAGTTCAGTCTGCTCTTCCCTGGGTGTGTTACATTGACAGAGTGGGGTCAGTCTGCTCTTCCCTGGGTGTGTTACATTGACAGAGTGAGGTCAGTCTGCTCTTCCCTGGGTTTGTTACATTGACAGATTGGGGTCAGTCTGCTCTTCCCTGGGTGTGTTACATTGACAGATTGGGGTCAGTCTGCTCTTCCCTGAGTGTGTTACATTGACAGAGTGGGGTCAGTCTGTTCTTCCTTGGGAGTTTTACAGTGACAGGGTGGTGTCAGTCTGCTCTCCCCTGGGTGTGTTAAAGTGACAGAGTGGGGTCAGTCTGCTCTTCCCTGGGTGTGTTACATTGACAGAGTGGTATCTGTCTGCTCTTCCCTGGGTGTGTTACTTTGACAGAGTGGGGTCAGTCTGTTCTCCCATTGTGTGTTACATTGACAGAGTGGGGTCAGTCTGCTCTTCCCTGGGTGTGTTACAATGAAAGAGTGGGGTCAATGTGCACTTCACTGGGTGGGTTACATTGACAGAGTGGGGAAGTCTGCAGTTCACTGTGTGAGTAACTTTGCAGAAGTGGTCATTCTGCTCTTCTCTGGGTGGGTTACATTGACAGAGTGAGTTCATTCTGCTCTTCCCTGGGTTTGTTACATTGACAGAGTTTGGTCAGTCTGCTCTTCCCTGGGTTTGTTACATTGACAGATTGGGGACAGTCTGCTCTTCCCTGGGTGTGTTACAGTGACAGGGTGGGTTCAGTCTGCTCCTCCCTGGGTGTGTTACATTGACAGAGTTGGGTAAGACTGCAGTTGACTGTGTGAGTAATTTTGCAGAAGCGGTCATTCTGCTCTTCTCTGGGTGGGTTACATTGACAGAGTGAGGTCAGTCTGCTCTTCCCTGGGTGTGTTACAGTGACAGAGTGAGTTCAGTCTGCTCTTCCCTGGGTGTGTTACATTGACAGAGTGGGGTCAGTCTGCTCTTCCCTGGGTGTGTTACATTGACAGAGTGAGGTCAGTCTGCTCTTCCCTGGGTTTGTTACATTGACAGATTGGGGTCAGTCTTCTCTTCCCTGGGTGTGTTACATTGACAGATTGGGGTCAGTCTGCTCTTCCCTGAGTGTGTTACATTGACAGAGTGGGGTCAGTCTGTTCTTCCTTGGGAGTTTTACAGTGACAGGGTGGTGTCAGTCTGCTCTCCCCTGGGTGTGTTAAAGTGACAGAGTGAGGTCAGTCTGCTCTTCCCTGGGTGTGTTACATTGACAGAGTGGGGTCAGTCTGCTCTTCCCTGGGTGTGTTACATTGACACAGTGGGGTCAGTCTGCTCTTCCCTGGGTGTGTTACATTGACAGAGTGGGGTCAATCTGCTCTTCCCTGGGTGGGTAACATTGACAGAGTGGGGTCAGTCTGCTCTTCCCTGGGTGTGTTTCATTGACAGAGTGGGGTCAGTTTGCTCTTCCCTGGGTGTGTTTCATTGACAGAGTGGGGTCAGTTTGCTCTTCCCTGGGTGTGTTACATTGACAGAGTGGGGTCAGTCTGCGCTTCCCTGGGTGTGTTACATTGACAGAATGAGGTTAGTCTGCTCTTCCCAGGGCGTGTCACATTGACAGAGTGGGGTCAGTCTGCTCTTTTGTGGGTGTGTTACATTGACACAGTGGGGTCAGTCTGCTCTTCCCTGGGTGTGTTACATTGACAGAGTGGTGTCAGTCTGCTCTTCCCTGGGTGTGTTACATTGGCAGAGTGAGGTCAGTCTGCTCTTCCCTGGGTTTGTTACATTGACACTGTGGGGTCAATCTGCACTTCCCTGGGTGTGTTACATTGACAGAGTGGGGTCGGTCTGCTCTTCCCTGGGTGTGTTACATTGACAGAGTGGGGTCAGTCTGCAATTCCCTGGGTGTGTTACATTGACAGAGTGAGGTCATTCTGCTCTTCCCTGGGTTTGTTACATTTACAGTGTGTGGTCAGTCTACTCTTCCCTGGGTGTGTTACATTGACAGAGTGGGGTAAGACTGCAGTTGACTGTGTGAGTAATTTTGCAGAAGCGGTTATTCTGCTCTTCTCTGGGTGGGTTACATTGACAGAGTGAGGTCAGTCTGCTCTTCCCTGTGTTTGTTAAATTGACAGAGTGGGGACAGTCTGCTCTTCCCTGGGTGTGTTACAGTGACAGGGTGGGTTCAGTCTGCTCCTCCCTGGGTGTGTTACATTGACAGAGTTGGGTAAGACTGCAGTTGACTGTGTGAGTAATTTTGCAGAAGCGGTCATTCTGCTCTTCTCTGGGTGGGTTACATTGACAGAGTGAGGTCAGTCTGCTCTTCCCTGGGTGTGTTACAGTGACAGAGTGAGTTCAGTCTGCTCTTCCCTGGGTGTGTTACATTGACAGAGTGGGGTCAGTCTGCTCTTCCCTGGGTGTGTTACATTGACAGAGTGAGGTCAGTCTGCTCTTCCCTGGGTTTGTTACATTGACAGATTGGGGTCAGTCTTCTCTTCCCTGGGTGTGTTACATTGACAGATTGGGGTCAGTCTGCTCTTCCCTGAGTGTGTTACATTGACAGAGTGGGGTCAGTCTGTTCTTCCTTGGGAGTTTTACAGTGACAGGGTGGTGTCAGTCTGCTCTCCCCTGGGTGTGTTAAAGTGACAGAGTGGGGTCAGTCTGCTCTTCCCTGGGTGTGTTACATTGACAGAGTGGGGTCAGTCTGCTCTTCCCTGGGTGTGTTACATTGACACAGTGGGGTCAGTCTGCTCTTCCCTGGGTGTGTTACATTGACAGAGTGGGGTCAATCTGCTCTTCCCTGGGTGGGTAACATTGACAGAGTGGGGTCAGTCTGCTCTTCCCTGGGTGTGTTTCATTGACAGAGTGGGGTCAGTTTGCTCTTCCCTGGGTGTGTTACATTGACAGAGTGGGGTCAGTCTGCGCTTCCCTGTGTGTGTTACATTGACAGAATGAGGTTAGTCTGCTCTTCCCAGGGCGTATCACATTGACAGAGTATGGTCAGTCTGCTCTTTTGTGGGTGGGTTACATTGACAGAGTGGTGTCAGTCTGCTCTTCCCTGGGTGTGTTACATTGGCAGAGTGAGGTCAGTCTGCTCTTCCCTGGGTTTGTTACATTGACACTGTGGGGTCAATCTGCACTTCCCTGGGTGTGTTACATTGACAGAGTGGGGTCGGTCTGCTCTTCCCTGGGTGTGTTACATTGACAGAGTGGGGTCAGTCTGCAATTCCCTGGGTGTGTTACATTGACAGAGTGAGGTCATTCTGCTCTTCCCTGGGTTTGTTACATTTACAGTGTGTGGTCAGTCTACTCTTCCCTGGGTGTGTTACATTGACAGAGTGGGGTAAGACTGCAGTTGACTGTGTGAGTAATTTTGCAGAAGCGGTTATTCTGCTCTTCTCTGGGTGGGTTACATTGACAGAGTGAGGTCAGTCTGCTCTTCCCTGTGTTTGTTAAATTGACAGAGTGGGGACAGTCTGCTCTTCCCTGGGTGTGTTACAGTGACAGGGTGGGTTCAGTCTGCTCCTCCCTGGGTGTGTTACATTGACAGAGTTGGGTAAGACTGCAGTTGACTGTGTGAGTAATTTTGCAGAAGCGGTCATTCTGCTCTTCTCTGGGTGGGTTACATTGACAGAGTGAGGTCAGTCTGCTCTTCCCTGGGTGTGTTACAGTGACAGAGTGAGTTCAGTCTGCTCTTCCCTGGGTGTGTTACATTGACAGAGTGGGGTCAGTCTGCTCTTCCCTGGGTGTGTTACATTGACAGAGTGAGGTCAGTCTGCTCTTCCCTGGGTTTGTTACATTGACAGATTGGGGTCAGTCTGCTCTTCCCTGGGTGTGTTACATTGACAGATTGGGGTCAGTCTGCTCTTCCCTGAGTGTGTTACATTGACAGAGTGGGGTCAGTCTGTTCTTCCTTGGGAGTTTTACAGTGACAGGGTGGTGTCAGTCTGCTCTCCCCTGGGTGTGTTAAAGTGACAGAGTGGGGTCAGTCTGCTCTTCCCTGGGTGTGTTACATTGACAGAGTGGTATCTGTCTGCTCTTCCCTGGGTGTGTTACTTTGACAGAGTGGGGTCAGTCTGTTCTCCCATTGTGTGTTACATTGACAGAGTGGGGTCAGTCTGCTCTTCCCTGGGTGTGTTACAATGAAAGAGTGGGGTCAATGTGCACTTCACTGGGTGGGTTACATTGACAGAGTGGGGAAGTCTGCAGTTCACTGTGTGAGTAACTTTGCAGAAGTGGTCATTCTGCTCTTCTCTGGGTGGGTTACATTGACAGAGTGAGTTCATTCTGCTCTTCCCTGGGTTTGTTACATTGACAGAGTTTGGTCAGTCTGCTCTTCCCTGGGTTTGTTACATTGACAGATTGGGGTCAGTCTTCTCTTTCCTGGGTGTGTTACATTGACAGATTGGGGTCAATCTGCTCTTCCCTGAGTGTGTTACATTGACAGAGTGGGGTCAGTCTTTTCTTCATTGGGTGTGTTAAATTGACAGTGTTGGGTCAGTCTGCTCTTCCCTGGGTGTGTTACATTGACAGAGTGGCGTCAGTCTGTTCTGCCCTGCGAGTGTTACAGTGACAGGGTGGTGTCAGTCTGCTCTCCCCTGGGTGTGTTACATTGACAGAGTGGGGGTCAGTCTGCTTTTCCCAGTGTGTGTTACATTGACAGAGTGTGGTCAGTCTGCTCTTCCCAGGACGTGTCACATTGACAGAGTGGGGTCAGCCTGCTCTTTTATGGGTGGGTTACATTGACAGAATGAATTCAGTCTGCTCTTCCCTGCGTATGTTGCATTGACAGAGTGGGGTCAGTCTGATCTTCCCTGGTTGTGTTACATTGACAGAGTGAGTTCAGTCTGCTCTTCCCTGGGTGTGTTCCATTGACAGAGAGGGGTCAGTCTGCTCTTCCCTGGGTGTGTTACATTGACAGAGTGAGGTCAGTCTGCTCTTCCCTGGGTTTGTTACATTGACAGAGTGGGGTCAGTCTTCTCTTCCCTTGGTGTGTTACATTGACAGATTGGGGTCAGTCTGCTCTTCCCTGAGTGTGTTACATTGACAGGGTGGGGAAATTCTGTACTTCCTTGGGTGTGTTAAATTGACAGTGTTGGGTCAGTCTGCTCTTCCCTGGGTGTGTTACATTGACAGAGTGGCGTTAGTCTGTTCTTCCCTGGGAGTGTTACAGTGACAGGATGGTGTCAGTCTGCTCTCCCCTGGGTGTGTTACATTGACAGAGTGGGGTCAGTCTGCTCTTCCCTGGGTGTGTTAAATTGACAGAGTGGGGTCAGTCTGTTCTTCCCTTGGTGTGTTTCATTGACAGAGTGGTATCTGTCTGCTCTTCCCTGGGTGTGTTACATTGACAGAAGGGTCAGTCTGTTCTCCCATTGTGTGTTACATTGACAGAGTGGGGTCAGTCTGCTCTTCCCTGGGTGTGTTACAAAGACAGAGTGGGGTCAATGTGCACTTCACTGGGTGGGTTACATTGACAGAGTGGGGTAAGTCTGCAGTTCACTGTGTGAGTAACTTTGCAGAAGAGGTCATTCTGCTCTTCTCTGGGTGTGTTACATTGACAGAGTGAGGTCAGTCTGCTCTTCCCTGGGTTTGTTACATTGACAGAGTTTGGTCAGTCTGCTCTTCCCTGGGTGTGTTACATTGACACAGTTGGGTCAGTGTGCTCTTCCCAGGGCGTGTCACATTGACAGAGTGGGGACAGTCTGCTCTTTTATGGGTGGGTTACATTGACAGAGTGGGGTCAGTCTGCTCTTCCCTGGGTGTGTTACATTGACAGAGTGGGGTCAGTCTGATCTTCCCTGGTTGTGTTACATTGACAGACTGAGTTCAGTCTGCTCTTCCCTGGGTGTGTTACATTGACAGAGTGGGGTCAGTCTGCTCTTCCCTGGGAGGGTTACATTGACAGAGTGGGGTCAGTCTTCTCTTTTTGGGTGTGTTACATTGACAGATTGGGGTCAGTCTGCTCTTCCCCAAGTTTGTTACATTGACAGAGTTTGGTCAGTCTGCTCTTCCCTGGGTGTGTTACATTGACACAGTTGGGTCAGTGTGCTCTTCCCAGGGCGTGTCACATTGACAGAGTGGGGACAGTCTTCTCTTTTTGGGTGTGTTACATTGACAGAGTGAGGTCAGTCTGCTCTTCCCTGGGTTTGTTACATTGACAGAGTTTGGTCAGTCTGCTCTTCCCTGGGTGTGTTACATTGACACAGTTGGGTCAGTGTGCTCTTCCCAGGGCGTGTCACATTGACAGAGTGGGGACAGTCTGCTCTTTTATGGGTGGGTTACATTGACAGAGTGGGGTCAGTCTGCTCTTCCCTGGGTGTGTTACATTGACAGAGTGGGGTCAGTCTGATCTTCCCTGGTTGTGTTACATTGACAGACTGAGTTCAGTCTGCTCTTCCCTGGGTGTGTTACATTGACAGAGTGGGGTCAGTCTGCTCTTCCCTGGGAGGGTTACATTGACAGAGTGGGGTCAGTCTTCTCTTTTTGGGTGTGTTACATTGACAGATTGGGGTCAGTCTGCTCTTCCCCAAGTTTGTTACATTGACACAGTGGGGTCAGTCTGTTCTTCCCTGTGTGTGTCACATTGACAGAGTGGGGTCAGTCTGCTCTTCCCTGGCTGTGTTACATTGACAGAGTGGGGTCAGTCTGCTCTTCCCTGGGTGTGTTACATTGACAGAGTGGGGTCAGTCTGCTCTTCCCTGGGTGTGTTACATTGACACAGTGGGGTCAGTCTGCTCTTCCCTGGGTGTGTTACATTGACAGAGTGGGGTCAATCTGCTCTTCCCTGGGTGGGTAACATTGACAGAGTGGGGTCAGTCTGCTCTTCCCTGGGTGTGTTTCATTGACAGAGTGGGGTCAGTTTGCTCTTCCCTGGGTGTGTCACATTGACAGAGTGGGGTCAGTCTGCGCTTCCCTGGGTGTGTTACATTGACAGAATGAGGTTAGTCTGCTCTTCCCAGGGCGTGTCACATTGACAGAGTGGGGTCAGTCTGCTCTTTTGTGGGTGGGTTACATTGACAGAGTGGTGTCAGTCTGCTCTTCCCTGCGTGTGTTACATTGGCAGAGTGAGGTCAGTCTGCTCTTCCCTGGGTTTGTTACATTGACACTGTGGGGTCAATCTGCACTTCCCTGGGTGTGTTACATTGACAGAGTGGGGTCAGTCTGCTCTTCCCTGGGTGTGTTACATTGACAGAGTGGGGTCAGTCTGCAATTCCCTGGGTGTGTTACATTGACAGAGTGAGGTCAGTCTGCTCTTCCCTGGGTTTGTTACATTGACAGAGTGGGGTAAGACTGCAGTTGACTGTGTGAGTAATTTTGCAGAAGCGGTTATTCTGCTCTTCTCTGGGTGGGTTACATTGACAGAGTGAGGTTAGTCTGCTCTTCCCTGTGTTTGTTAAATTGACAGAGTGGGGACAGTCTGCTCTTCCCTGGGAGTGTTACAGTGACAGGCTGGGTTCAGTCTGCTCCTCCCTGGGTGTGTTACATTGACAGAGTTGGGTAAGACTGCAGTTGACTGTGTGAGTAATTTTGCAGAAGCGGTCATTCTGCTCTTCTCTGGGTGGGTTACATTGACAGAGTGAGGTCAGTCTGCTCTTCCCTGGGTGTGTTACAGTGACAGAGTGAGTTCAGTCTGCTCTTCCCTGGGTGTGTTACATTGACAGAGTGGGGTCAGTCTGCTCTTCCCTGGGTGTGTTACATTGACAGAGTGAGGTCAGTCTGCTCTTCCCTGGGTTTGTTACATTGACAGATTGGGGTCAGTCTGCTCTTCCCTGGGTGTGTTACATTGACAGATTGGGGTCAGTCTGCTCTTCCCTGAGTGTGTTACATTGACAGAGTGGGGTCAGTCTGTTCTTCCTTGGGAGTTTTACAGTGACAGGGTGGTGTCAGTCTGCTCTCCCCTGGGTGTGTTAAAGTGACAGAGTGGGGTCAGTCTGCTCTTCCCTGGGTGTGTTACATTGACAGAGTGGTATCTGTCTGCTCTTCCCTGGGTGTGTTACTTTGACAGAGTGGGGTCAGTCTGTTCTCCCATTGTGTGTTACATTGACAGAGTGGGGTCAGTCTGCTCTTCCCTGGGTGTGTTACAATGAAAGAGTGGGGTCAATGTGCACTTCACTGGGTGGGTTACATTGACAGAGTGGGGAAGTCTGCAGTTCACTGTGTGAGTAACTTTGCAGAAGTGGTCATTCTGCTCTTCTCTGGGTGGGTTACATTGACAGAGTGAGTTCATTCTGCTCTTCCCTGGGTTTGTTACATTGACAGAGTTTGGTCAGTCTGCTCTTCCCTGGGTTTGTTACATTGACAGATTGGGGTCAGTCTTCTCTTTCCTGGGTGTGTTACATTGACAGATTGGGGTCAATCTGCTCTTCCCTGAGTGTGTTACATTGACAGAGTGGGGTCAGTCTTTTCTTCATTGGGTGTGTTAAATTGACAGTGTTGGGTCAGTCTGCTCTTCCCTGGGTGTGTTACATTGACAGAGTGGCGTCAGTCTGTTCTGCCCTGCGAGTGTTACAGTGACAGGGTGGTGTCAGTCTGCTCTCCCCTGGGTGTGTTACATTGACAGAGTGGGGGTCAGTCTGCTTTTCCCAGTGTGTGTTACATTGACAGAGTGTGGTCAGTCTGCTCTTCCCAGGACGTGTCACATTGACAGAGTGGGGTCAGCCTGCTCTTTTATGGGTGGGTTACATTGACAGAATGAATTCAGTCTGCTCTTCCCTGCGTATGTTGCATTGACAGAGTGGGGTCAGTCTGATCTTCCCTGGTTGTGTTACATTGACAGAGTGAGTTCAGTCTGCTCTTCCCTGGGTGTGTTCCATTGACAGAGAGGGGTCAGTCTGCTCTTCCCTGGGTGTGTTACATTGACAGAGTGAGGTCAGTCTGCTCTTCCCTGGGTTTGTTACATTGACAGAGTGGGGTCAGTCTTCTCTTCCCTTGGTGTGTTACATTGACAGATTGGGGTCAGTCTGCTCTTCCCTGAGTGTGTTACATTGACAGGGTGGGGAAATTCTGTACTTCCTTGGGTGTGTTAAATTGACAGTGTTGGGTCAGTCTGCTCTTCCCTGGGTGTGTTACATTGACAGAGTGGCGTTAGTCTGTTCTTCCCTGGGAGTGTTACAGTGACAGGATGGTGTCAGTCTGCTCTCCCCTGGGTGTGTTACATTGACAGAGTGGGGTCAGTCTGCTCTTCCCTGGGTGTGTTAAATTGACAGAGTGGGGTCAGTCTGTTCTTCCCTTGGTGTGTTTCATTGACAGAGTGGTATCTGTCTGCTCTTCCCTGGGTGTGTTACATTGACAGAAGGGTCAGTCTGTTCTCCCATTGTGTGTTACATTGACAGAGTGGGGTCAGTCTGCTCTTCCCTGGGTGTGTTACAAAGACAGAGTGGGGTCAATGTGCACTTCACTGGGTGGGTTACATTGACAGAGTGGGGTAAGTCTGCAGTTCACTGTGTGAGTAACTTTGCAGAAGAGGTCATTCTGCTCTTCTCTGGGTGTGTTACATTGACAGAGTGAGGTCAGTCTGCTCTTCCCTGGGTTTGTTACATTGACAGAGTTTGGTCAGTCTGCTCTTCCCTGGGTGTGTTACATTGACACAGTTGGGTCAGTGTGCTCTTCCCAGGGCGTGTCACATTGACAGAGTGGGGACAGTCTGCTCTTTTATGGGTGGGTTACATTGACAGAGTGGGGTCAGTCTGCTCTTCCCTGGGTGTGTTACATTGACAGAGTGGGGTCAGTCTGATCTTCCCTGGTTGTGTTACATTGACAGACTGAGTTCAGTCTGCTCTTCCCTGGGTGTGTTACATTGACAGAGTGGGGTCAGTCTGCTCTTCCCTGGGAGGGTTACATTGACAGAGTGGGGTCAGTCTTCTCTTTTTGGGTGTGTTACATTGACAGATTGGGGTCAGTCTGCTCTTCCCCAAGTTTGTTACATTGACAGAGTTTGGTCAGTCTGCTCTTCCCTGGGTGTGTTACATTGACACAGTTGGGTCAGTGTGCTCTTCCCAGGGCGTGTCACATTGACAGAGTGGGGACAGTCTTCTCTTTTTGGGTGTGTTACATTGACAGAGTGAGGTCAGTCTGCTCTTCCCTGGGTTTGTTACATTGACAGAGTGGGGTCAGTCTGCTCTTCCCTGGGTGTGTTACATTGACACAGTGGGGTCAGTCTGCTCTTCCCTGGGTGTGTTACATTGACAGAGTGGGGTCAATCTGCTCTTCCCTGGGTGGGTAACATTGACAGAGTGGGGTCAGTCTGCTCTTCCCTGGGTGTGTTTCATTGACAGAGTGGGGTCAGTTTGCTCTTCCCTGGGTGTGTCACATTGACAGAGTGGGGTCAGTCTGCGCTTCCCTGGGTGTGTTACATTGACAGAATGAGGTTAGTCTGCTCTTCCCAGGGCGTGTCACATTGACAGAGTGGGGTCAGTCTGCTCTTTTGTGGGTGGGTTACATTGACAGAGTGGTGTCAGTCTGCTCTTCCCTGCGTGTGTTACATTGGCAGAGTGAGGTCAGTCTGCTCTTCCCTGGGTTTGTTACATTGACACTGTGGGGTCAATCTGCACTTCCCTGGGTGTGTTACATTGACAGAGTGGGGTCAGTCTGCTCTTCCCTGGGTGTGTTACATTGACAGAGTGGGGTCAGTCTGCAATTCCCTGGGTGTGTTACATTGACAGAGTGAGGTCAGTCTGCTCTTCCCTGGGTTTGTTACATTGACAGAGTGGGGTAAGACTGCAGTTGACTGTGTGAGTAATTTTGCAGAAGCGGTTATTCTGCTCTTCTCTGGGTGGGTTACATTGACAGAGTGAGGTTAGTCTGCTCTTCCCTGTGTTTGTTAAATTGACAGAGTGGGGACAGTCTGCTCTTCCCTGGGAGTGTTACAGTGACAGGCTGGGTTCAGTCTGCTCCTCCCTGGGTGTGTTACATTGACAGAGTTGGGTAAGACTGCAGTTGACTGTGTGAGTAATTTTGCAGAAGCGGTCATTCTGCTCTTCTCTGGGTGGGTTACATTGACAGAGTGAGGTCAGTCTGCTCTTCCCTGGGTGTGTTACAGTGACAGAGTGAGTTCAGTCTGCTCTTCCCTGGGTGTGTTACATTGACAGAGTGGGGTCAGTCTGCTCTTCCCTGGGTGTGTTACATTGACAGAGTGAGGTCAGTCTGCTCTTCCCTGGGTTTGTTACATTGACAGATTGGGGTCAGTCTGCTCTTCCCTGGGTGTGTTACATTGACAGATTGGGGTCAGTCTGCTCTTCCCTGAGTGTGTTACATTGACAGAGTGGGGTCAGTCTGTTCTTCCTTGGGAGTTTTACAGTGACAGGGTGGTGTCAGTCTGCTCTCCCCTGGGTGTGTTAAAGTGACAGAGTGGGGTCAGTCTGCTCTTCCCTGGGTGTGTTACATTGACAGAGTGGTATCTGTCTGCTCTTCCCTGGGTGTGTTACTTTGACAGAGTGGGGTCAGTCTGTTCTCCCATTGTGTGTTACATTGACAGAGTGGGGTCAGTCTGCTCTTCCCTGGGTGTGTTACAATGAAAGAGTGGGGTCAATGTGCACTTCACTGGGTGGGTTACATTGACAGAGTGGGGAAGTCTGCAGTTCACTGTGTGAGTAACTTTGCAGAAGTGGTCATTCTGCTCTTCTCTGGGTGGGTTACATTGACAGAGTGAGTTCATTCTGCTCTTCCCTGGGTTTGTTACATTGACAGAGTTTGGTCAGTCTGCTCTTCCCTGGGTTTGTTACATTGACAGATTGGGGTCAGTCTTCTCTTTCCTGGGTGTGTTACATTGACAGATTGGGGTCAATCTGCTCTTCCCTGAGTGTGTTACATTGACAGAGTGGGGTCAGTCTTTTCTTCATTGGGTGTGTTAAATTGACAGTGTTGGGTCAGTCTGCTCTTCCCTGGGTGTGTTACATTGACAGAGTGGCGTCAGTCTGTTCTGCCCTGCGAGTGTTACAGTGACAGGGTGGTGTCAGTCTGCTCTCCCCTGGGTGTGTTACATTGACAGAGTGGGGGTCAGTCTGCTTTTCCCAGTGTGTGTTACATTGACAGAGTGTGGTCAGTCTGCTCTTCCCAGGACGTGTCACATTGACAGAGTGGGGTCAGCCTGCTCTTTTATGGGTGGGTTACATTGACAGAATGAATTCAGTCTGCTCTTCCCTGCGTATGTTGCATTGACAGAGTGGGGTCAGTCTGATCTTCCCTGGTTGTGTTACATTGACAGAGTGAGTTCAGTCTGCTCTTCCCTGGGTGTGTTCCATTGACAGAGAGGGGTCAGTCTGCTCTTCCCTGGGTGTGTTACATTGACAGAGTGAGGTCAGTCTGCTCTTCCCTGGGTTTGTTACATTGACAGAGTGGGGTCAGTCTTCTCTTCCCTTGGTGTGTTACATTGACAGATTGGGGTCAGTCTGCTCTTCCCTGAGTGTGTTACATTGACAGGGTGGGGAAATTCTGTACTTCCTTGGGTGTGTTAAATTGACAGTGTTGGGTCAGTCTGCTCTTCCCTGGGTGTGTTACATTGACAGAGTGGCGTTAGTCTGTTCTTCCCTGGGAGTGTTACAGTGACAGGATGGTGTCAGTCTGCTCTCCCCTGGGTGTGTTACATTGACAGAGTGGGGTCAGTCTGCTCTTCCCTGGGTGTGTTAAATTGACATAGTGGGGTCAGTCTGTTCTTCCCTTGGTGTGTTTCATTGACAGAGTGGTATCTGTCTGCTCTTCCCTGGGTGTGTTACATTGACAGAAGGGTCAGTCTGTTCTCCCATTGTGTGTTACATTGACAGAGTGGGGTCAGTCTGCTCTTCCCTGGGTGTGTTACAAAGACAGAGTGGGGTCAATGTGCACTTCACTGGGTGGGTTACATTGACAGAGTGGGGTAAGTCTGCAGTTCACTGTGTGAGTAACTTTGCAGAAGAGGTCATTCTGCTCTTCTCTGGGTGTGTTACATTGACAGAGTGAGGTCAGTCTGCTCTTCCCTGGGTTTGTTACATTGACAGAGTTTGGTCAGTCTGCTCTTCCCTGGGTGTGTTACATTGACACAGTTGGGTCAGTGTGCTCTTCCCAGGGCGTGTCACATTGACAGAGTGGGGACAGTCTGCTCTTTTATGGGTGGGTTACATTGACAGAGTGGGGTCAGTCTGCTCTTCCCTGGGTGTGTTACATTGACAGAGTGGGGTCAGTCTGATCTTCCCTGGTTGTGTTACATTGACAGACTGAGTTCAGTCTGCTCTTCCCTGGGTGTGTTACATTGACAGAGTGGGGTCAGTCTGCTCTTCCCTGGGAGGGTTACATTGACAGAGTGGGGTCAGTCTTCTCTTTTTGGGTGTGTTACATTGACAGATTGGGGTCAGTCTGCTCTTCCCCAAGTTTGTTACATTGACAGAGTTTGGTCAGTCTGCTCTTCCCTGGGTGTGTTACATTGACACAGTTGGGTCAGTGTGCTCTTCCCAGGGCGTGTCACATTGACAGAGTGGGGACAGTCTTCTCTTTTTGGGTGTGTTACATTGACAGAGTGAGGTCAGTCTGCTCTTCCCTGGGTTTGTTACATTGACAGAGTTTGGTCAGTCTGCTCTTCCCTGGGTGTGTTACATTGACACAGTTGGGTCAGTGTGCTCTTCCCAGGGCGTGTCACATTGACAGAGTGGGGACAGTCTGCTCTTTTATGGGTGGGTTACATTGACAGAGTGGGGTCAGTCTGCTCTTCCCTGGGTGTGTTACATTGACAGAGTGGGGTCAGTCTGATCTTCCCTGGTTGTGTTACATTGACAGACTGAGTTCAGTCTGCTCTTCCCTGGGTGTGTTACATTGACAGAGTGGGGTCAGTCTGCTCTTCCCTGGGAGGGTTACATTGACAGAGTGGGGTCAGTCTTCTCTTTTTGGGTGTGTTACATTGACAGATTGGGGTCAGTCTGCTCTTCCCCAAGTTTGTTACATTGACACAGTGGGGTCAGTCTGTTCTTCCCTGTGTGTGTCACATTGACAGAGTGGGGTCAGTCTGCTCTTCCCTGGCTGTGTTACATTGACAGAGTGGGGTCAGTCTGCTCTTCCCTGGGTGTGTTACATTGACAGAGTGGGGTCAGTCTGCTCTTCCCTGGGTGTGTTACATTGACACAGTGGGGTCAGTCTGCTCTTCCCTGGGTGTGTTACATTGACAGAGTGGGGTCAATCTGCTCTTCCCTGGGTGGGTAACATTGACAGAGTGGGGTCAGTCTGCTCTTCCCTGGGTGTGTTTCATTGACGGAGTGGGGTCAGTTTGCTCTTCCCTGGGTGTGTCACATTGACAGAGTGGGGTCAGTCTGCGCTTCCCTGGGTGTGTTACATTGACAGAATGAGGTTAGTCTGCTCTTCCCAGGGCGTGTCACATTGACAGAGTGGGGTCAGTCTGCTCTTTTGTGGGTGGGTTACATTGACAGAGTGGTGTCAGTCTGCTCTTCCCTGCGTGTGTTACATTGGCAGAGTGAGGTCAGTCTGCTCTTCCCTGGGTTTGTTACATTGACACTGTGGGGTCAATCTGCACTTCCCTGGGTGTGTTACATTGACAGAGTGGGGTCAGTCTGCTCTTCCCTGGGTGTGTTACATTGACAGAGTGGGGTCAGTCTGCAATTCCCTGGGTGTGTTACATTGACAGAGTGAGGTCAGTCTGCTCTTCCCTGGGTTTGTTACATTGACAGAGTGGGGTAAGACTGCAGTTGACTGTGTGAGTAATTTTGCAGAAGCGGTTATTCTGCTCTTCTCTGGGTGGGTTACATTGACAGAGTGAGGTTAGTCTGCTCTTCCCTGTGTTTGTTAAATTGACAGAGTGGGGACAGTCTGCTCTTCCCTGGGAGTGTTACAGTGACAGGGTGGGTTCAGTCTGCTCCTCCCTGGGTGTGTTACATTGACAGAGTTGGGTAAGACTGCAGTTGACTGTGTGAGTAATTTTGCAGAAGCGGTCATTCTGCTCTTCTCTGGGTGGGTTACATTGACAGAGTGAGGTCAGTCTGCTCTTCCCTGGGTGTGTTACAGTGACAGAGTGAGTTCAGTCTGCTCTTCCCTGGGTGTGTTACACTGACAGAGTGGGGTCAGTCTGCTCTTCCCTGGGTGTGTTACATTGACAGAGTGAGGTCAGTCTGCTCTTCCCTGGGTTTGTTACATTGACAGATTGGGGTCAGTCTGCTCTTCCCTGGGTGTGTTACATTGACAGATTGGGGTCAGTCTGCTCTTCCCTGAGTGTGTTACATTGACAGAGTGGGGTCAGTCTGTTCTTCCTTGGGAGTTTTACAGTGACAGGGTGGTGTCAGTCTGCTCTCCCCTGGGTGTGTTAAAGTGACAGAGTGGGGTCAGTCTGCTCTTCCCTGGGTGTGTTACATTGACAGAGTGGGGTCAGTCTGCTCTTCCCTGAGTGTGTTACATTGACAGAGTGATGTCAGTCTGTTCTTCCTTGGGTGTGTTAAATTGACAGTGTTGGGTCAGTCTGCTCTTCCCTGGGTGTGTTACATTGACAGAGTGGCGTCAGTCTGTTCTTCCCTGGGAGTGTTACAGTGACAGGGTGGTGTCAGTCTGCTCTCCCCTGGGTGTGTTACATTGACAGAGTGGTATCTGTCTGCTCTTCCCTGGGTGTGTTACAATGACAGAGTGGGGTCAGTGTGCATATCACTGGTTGGGTTACATTGACAGAGTGGGGTAAGTCTGCAGTTCACTGTGTGAGTAATTTTGCGGAAGAGGACATTCTGCTCTTCTCTGCGTGGGTTACATTGACAGAGTGAGGTCAGTCTGCTCTTCCCTGGGTTTGTTACATTGACAGAGTTTGGTCAGTCTGCTCTTCCCTGGGTGTGTTACATTGACAGAGTTGGGTCAGTGTGCTCTTCCCAGGGCGTGTCACATTGACAGAGTGGGGTCAGTCTGCTCTTTTATGGGTGTGTTACTTTGACAGAGTGAGGTTAGTCTGCTCTTCCCAGGGCGTGTCACATTGACAGAGTGGGGTCAGTCTGCTCTTTTATGGGTGGATTACATTGACAGAGTGGGGTCAGTCTGCTCTTCCCTGGGTGTGTAACATTGGCAGAGTGAGGTCAGTCTGCTCTTCCCTGGGTTTGTTATATTGACACAGTGGGGTCAGTCTGCTCTTCCCTGGGTGTGTTACATTGAGAGATTGGGGTTAGTCTGCTCTTCCCCAAGTTTGTTACATTGACAGAGTGGGGTCAGTCTGCACTTCCCTGGGTGTGTTACATTGACAGAGTGAGGTCAGTCTGCTCTTCCCTGGGTTTGTTACATTTACAGAGTATGGTCTGTCAACTCTTCCCTGTGTGTGTTACATTGACGGAGTGGTGTAAGACTGCAGTTGACTGTGTGAGTAATTTTGCAGAAGCGGTCATTCTGCTCTTCTCTGGGTTGGTTACATTGACAGAGTGAGTTCAGTCTGCTCTTCCCTGGGTGTGTTACATTGACAGAGTGGGGTCAGTCTGCTCTTCCCTGGGTGTGTTACATTGACAGAGTGAGGTCAGTCTGCTCTTCCCTGGGTGTGTTACATTGACAGAGTGGGGTCAGTCTGCTCTTCCCTGGGTGGGTTATATTGACAGAGTGAGGTCAGTCTGCTCTTCCCTGGGTTTGTTACATTGACAGATTGGGGTGAGTCTTCTCTTTCCTGAGTGTGTTACATTGACAGAGTGGGGTCAGTCTGTTCTTCCTTGGGTGTGTTAAATTGACAATGTTGGGTCAGTCTGCTCTTCCCTGGGTGTGTTACATTGACAGAGTGGCGTCAGTCTGTCCTTCCCTGGGAGTTTTACAGTGACAGGGTGGTGTCAGTCTGCTCTCCCCTGGGTGTGTTACATTGACAGATTGGGGTCAGTCTGCTCTTCCCTGAGTGTGTTACATTGACAGAGTGGGGTCAGTCTGTTCTTCCTTGGGAGTTTTACAGTGACAGGGTGGTGTCAGTCTGCTCTCCCCTGGGTGTGTTAAAGTGACAGAGTGGGGTCAGTCTGCTCTTCCCTGGGTGTGTTACATTGACAGAGTGGTATCTGTCTGCTCTTCCCTGGGTGTGTTACTTTGACAGAGTGGGGTCAGTCTGTTCTCCCATTGTGTGTTACATTGACAGAGTGGGGTCAGTCTGCTCTTCCCTGGGTGTGTTACAATGAAAGAGTGGGGTCAATGTGCACTTCACTGGGTGGGTTACATTGACAGAGTGGGGAAGTCTGCAGTTCACTGTGTGAGTAACTTTGCAGAAGTGGTCATTCTGCTCTTCTCTGGGTGGGTTACATTGACAGAGTGAGTTCATTCTGCTCTTCCCTGGGTTTGTTACATTGACAGAGTTTGGTCAGTCTGCTCTTCCCTGGGTTTGTTACATTGACAGATTGGGGTCAGTCTTCTCTTTCCTGGGTGTGTTACATTGACAGATTGGGGTCAATCTGCTCTTCCCTGAGTGTGTTACATTGACAGAGTGGGGTCAGTCTTTTCTTCATTGGGTGTGTTAAATTGACAGTGTTGGGTCAGTCTGCTCTTCCCTGGGTGTGTTACATTGACAGAGTGGCGTCAGTCTGTTCTGCCCTGCGAGTGTTACAGTGACAGGGTGGTGTCAGTCTGCTCTCCCCTGGGTGTGTTACATTGACAGAGTGGGGGTCAGTCTGCTTTTCCCAGTGTGTGTTACATTGACAGAGTGTGGTCAGTCTGCTCTTCCCAGGACGTGTCACATTGACAGAGTGGGGTCAGCCTGCTCTTTTATGGGTGGGTTACATTGACAGAATGAATTCAGTCTGCTCTTCCCTGCGTATGTTGCATTGACAGAGTGGGGTCAGTCTGATCTTCCCTGGTTGTGTTACATTGACAGAGTGAGTTCAGTCTGCTCTTCCCTGGGTGTGTTCCATTGACAGAGAGGGGTCAGTCTGCTCTTCCCTGGGTGTGTTACATTGACAGAGTGAGGTCAGTCTGCTCTTCCCTGGGTTTGTTACATTGATAGAGTGGGGTCAGTCTTCTCTTCCCTTGGTGTGTTACATTGACAGATTGGGGTCAGTCTGCTCTTCCCTGGGTGTGTAACATTGGCAGAGTGAGGTCAGTCTGCTCTTCCCTGGGTTTGTTATATTGACACAGTGGGGTCAGTCTGCTCTTCCCTGGGTGTGTTACATTGAGAGATTGGGGTTAGTCTGCTCTTCCCCAAGTTTGTTACATTGACAGAGTGGGGTCAGTCTGCACTTCCCTGGGTGAGTTACATTGACAGAGTGAGGTCAGTCTGCTCTTCCCTGGGTTTGTTACATTTACAGAGTATGGTCTGTCAACTCTTCCCTGTGTGTGTTACATTGACGGAGTGGTGTAAGACTGCAGTTGACTGTGTGAGTAATTTTGCAGAAGCGGTCATTCTGCTCTTCCCTGGGTGTGTTACATTGACAGAGTGGGGTCAGTCTGCTCTTCCCTGGGTGTGTTACATTGACAGAGTGAGGTCAGTCTGCTCTTCCCTGGGTGTGTTACATTGACAGAGTGGGGTCAGTCTGCTCTTCCCTGGGTGGGTTATATTGACAGAGTGAGGTCAGTCTGCTCTTCCCTGGGTTTGTTACATTGACAGATTGGGGTGAGTCTTCTCTTTCCTGAGTGTGTTACATTGACAGAGTGGGGTCAGTCTGTTCTTCCTTGGGTGTGTTAAATTGACAATGTTGGGTCAGTCTGCTCTTCCCTGGGTGTGTTACATTGACAGAGTGGCGTCAGTCTGTCCTTCCCTGGGAGTTTTACAGTGACAGGGTGGTGTCAGTCTGCTCTCCCCTGGGTGTGTTACATTGACAGAGTGGGGTCAGTCTGCTCTTCCCTGGGTGTCTTAAATTGACAGAGTGGGGTCAGTCTGTTCTTCCCTTGGTGTGTTACATTGACAGAGTGGTATCTGTCTGCTCTTCCCTGGGTATGTTACATTGACAGAGTGGGGTCAGTCTGCTCTTCCCTGGGTGTGTTACAATGACAGAGTGTGGTCAATGTGCACTTCACTGGGTGGGTTACATTGACAGAGTGGGGAAGTCTGCAGTTCGCTGTGTGAGTAACTTTGCAGAAGAGGTCATTCTGCTCTTCTCTGGGTGGGTTACATTGACAGAGTGAGGTCAGTCTGCTCTTCCCTGGGTTTGTTACATTGACAGAGTTGGGTCAGTGTGCTCTTCCCAGGGCGTGTCACATTGACAGAGTGGGGACAGTCTGCTCTTTTATGGGTGGGTTACATTGACAGAGTGGGGTCAGTCTGCTCTTCCCTGAGTGTGTTACATTGACAGAGTGGGGTCAGTCTGATCTTCCCTGGTTGTGTTACATTGACAGAGTGAGTTCAGTCTGCTCTTCCCTGGGTGTGTTACATTGACAGAGTGGGGTCAGTCTGCTCTTCCCTGGGAGGGTTACATTGACAGAGTGGGGTCAGTCTTCTCTTCCCTGGGTGTGTTACATTGACAGATTGGGGTCCGTCTGCTCTTCCCCAAGTTTGTTACATTGACACAGTGGGGTCAGTCTGCTCTTCCCTGGCTGTGTTACATTGACAGAGTGGGGTCAGTCTGCTCTTCCCTGGGTGTGTTACATTGACAGTGTTGGGTCAGTCTGCTCTTCCCTGGGTGTGTTACATTGACAGAGTGGGGTCAGTCTGCTCTTCCCTGTGTGTGTTACGTTGACAGAGTGGGGTCAGTCTGCTCTTTCCTGGGTGGGTTACATTGACAGTTTGGGGTCAGTCTGTTCTTCCCTGGGTTTGTTACATTGACAGAGTAGGGTCAGTCTGCCCTTCCCTGGGTGTGTTACATTGACAGAGTGCGGGTCAGTCTGCTCTTCCCTGTGTTTGTTACTTTGATAGGGTGGGGTCAGTGTGCACTTCCCTGGGTGTGTTACATTGACAGAGTGGGGTCAGTCTGCTCTTCCATGGGTGTGTTACATTGACAGAGTGGGGTCAGTCTGCTCTTCCCTGTGTGTGTTACATTGACAGATTGGGGTCAGTCTGCACTTCCCTGGGTGTGTTACATTGACAGAGTGAGGTCAGTCTGCTCTTCTCTGTGTGTGTTACATTGACAGAGTGGTGTCAGTCTGCTCTTCCCTGGGTGTGTTATATTGACAGAGTCGGGTCAGTCTGCACTTCCCTGGGTGTGTTTCATTGACAGAGTGGGGTCAGTCTGCTCTTCCCTGGGTGTGTTCCATTGACAGAGTGGGGTCAGTCTGCTCCTCCCAGGGTTTGTTACATTGACAGAGTGGGGTCAGTCTGTTCTTCCCTGGGTGTGTTACATTGACAGAGTGAGGTCAGTCTGCTCTTCCCAGGGCGTGTCACATTGACAGAGTTGAGTCAATCTGCTCTTCCCTGGGTGGGTAACATTGACAGAGTATGGTCAGTCTGCTCTTCCCTGGGTGTGTTACATTGACAGAGTGGGGTCAGTCTGCTCTTCCCTGTGTGTGTTACATTGACAGAGTGGGGTCAGTGTGCTCTCCCTGGGTGTGTTTCATTGACAGAGTGGGGTCAGTTTGCTCTTCCCTGGGTGTGTTACATTGACAGAGTGGTGTCAGTCTGCTCTTCCCTGGGTGTGTTACATTGACAGAGTGAGGTCAGTCTGCTCTTCCCAGGGCGTGTCACATTGACAGAGTTGGGTCAATCTGCTCTTCCCTGGGTGGGTAACATTGACAGAGTGTGGTCAGTCTGCTCTTCCCTGGGTGGGTAACATTGACAGAGTGTGGTCAGTCTGCTCTTCCCTGGGTGTGTTACATTGACAGAGTGGGGTAAGTCTGCAGTTCACTGTGTGATTAATTTTGCAGAAGAGGACATTCTGCTCTTCTCTGGGTGGGTTACATTGACACAGTGAGGTCAGTCTACTCTTCCCTGGGTTTGTTACATTGACAGAGTTGGGTCAGTCTGCTCTTCCCTGGGTGTGTTACATTGACAGAGTTGGGTCAGTGTGCTCTTCCAGGGCGTGTCACATTGACAGAGTGGTGTCAGTCTGCGCTTCCCTGGGTGTGTTACATTGACAGAATGAGGTTAGTCTGCTCTTCCCAGGGCGTGTCACATTGACAGAGTGGGGTCAGTCTGCTCTTTTATTGGTGGGTTACATTGACAGAGTGGTGTCAGTCTGCTCTTCCCTGGGTGTGTTGCATTGGCAGAGTGAGGTCAGTCTGCTCTTCCCTGGGTTTGTTACATTGACACAGTGGGGTCAGTCTGCACTTCCCTGGGTGTGTTACATTGACAGAGTGGGGTCAGTCTGCTCTTCCCTGGGTGTGTTACATTGACAGAGTGGGGTCAGTCTGCAATTCCCAGGGTGTGTTACATTGACAGAGTGGGGTCAGTCTGCTCTTCCCTGGGTTTGTTACATTTACAGAGTGTGGTCAGTCTACTCTTCCCTGGGTGTGTTACATTGACAGAGTGGGGTAAGACTGCAGTTGACTGTGTGAGTAATTTTGCAGAAGCGGTTATTCTGCTCTTCTCTGGGTGGGTTACATTGACAGAGTGAGGTCAGTCTGCTCTTCCCTGGGTTTGTTAAATTGACAGAGTGGGGACAGTCTGCTCTTCCCTGGGTGTGTTACAGTGACAGGGTGGGTTCAGTCTGCTCCTCCATGGGTGTGTTACATTGACAGAGTTGGGTAAGACTGCAGTTGACTGTGTGAGTAATTTTGCAGAACCGGTCATTCTGCTCTTCTCTGGGTGGGTTACATTGACAGAGTGAGGTCAGTCTGCTCTTCCCTGGGTGTGTTACAGTGACAGGGTGAGTTCAGTCTGCTCTTCCCTGGGTGTGTTACATTGACAGAGTGGGGTCAGTCTGCTCTTCCCTGGGTGTGTTACATTGACAGAGTGGGGACAGTCTGCTCTTTTATGGGTGGGTTACATTGACAGAGTGGGGTCAGTCTGCTCTTCCCTGAGTGTGTTACATTGACAGAGTGGGGTCAGTCTGATCTTCCCTGGTTGTGTTACATTGACAGAGTGAGTTCAGTCTGCTCTTCCCTGGGTGTGTTATATTGACAGACTGGGGTCAGTCTGCTCTTCCCTGGGAGGGTTACATTGACAGAGTGTGGTCAGTCTTCTCTTCCCTGGGTGTGTTACATTGACAGATTGGAGTCCGTCTGCTCTTCCCCAAGTTTGTTACATTGACACAGTGGGGTCAGTCTGCTCTTCCCTGGGTGTGTTTCATTGACAGAGTGGGGTCAGTCTGCTCTTCCCAGGGTGTGTTACATTGACAGAGTGGGGTCAGTCTGCTCCTCCCAGGGTTTGTTACATTGACAGAGTGGGGTCAGTCTGTTCTTCCCTGGGTGTGTTACATTGACAGAGTGAGGTCAGTCTGCTCTTCCCAGGGCGTGTCACATTGACAGAGTTGGGTCAATCTGCTCTTCCCTGGGTGGGTAACATTGACAGAGTATGGTCAGTCTGCTCTTCCCTGGGTGTGTTACATTGACAGAGTGGGGTCAGTCTGCTCTTCCCTGTGTGTGTTACATTGACAGAGTGGGGTCAGTCTGCTCTTCCCTGGGTGTGTTTCATTGACAGAGTGGGGTCAGTTTGCTCTTCCCTGGGTGTGTTACATTGACAGAGTGGTGTCAGTCTGCTCTTCCCTGGGTGTGTTACATTGACAGAGTGAGGTCAGTCTGCTCTTCCCAGGGCGTGTCACATTGACAGAGTGGGGCCAGTCTGCTCTTTTATGTGTGTGTTACATTGACAGAGTGGGGTCAGTCTGCTATTCCCTGGGTGTGTTACATTGACAGAGTGGGGTCAGTCTGCTCTTCCCTGGGGGGGTTACATTGACAGAATGGAGTCAGTCTGTTCTTCCCTGGGTCTGTTACATTGACAGAGTGTGGTCAGTCTGCTCTTCCCTGGGTGTGTTACATTGACAGAGTGGGGTAAGTCTGCAGTTCACTGTGTGATTAATTTTGCAGAAGAGGACATTCTGCTCTTCTCTGGGTGGGTTACATTGACACAGTGAGGTCAGTCTGCTCTTCCCTGGGTTTGTTACATTGACAGAGTTGGGTCAGTCTGCTCTTCCCTGGGTGTGTTACATTGACAGAGTTGGGTCAGTGTGCTCTTCCATGGCGTGTCACATTGACAGAGTGGTGTCAGTCTGCGCTTCCCTGGGTGTGTTACATTGACAGAATGAGGTTAGTCTGCTCTTCCCAGGGCGTGTCACATTGACAGAGTGGGGTCAGTCTGCTCTTTTATGGGTGGGTTACATTGACAGAGTGGTGTCAGTCTGCTCTTCCCTGGGTGTGTTGCATTGGCAGAGTGAGGTCAGTCTGCTCTTCCCTGGGTTTGTTACATTGACACAGTGGGGTCAGTCTGCACTTCCCTGGGTGTGTTACATTGACAGAGTGGGGTCAGTCTGCTCTTCCCTGGGTGTGTTACATTGACAGAGTGGGGTCAGTCTGCAATTCCCTGGGTGTGTTACATTGACAGAGTGGGGTCAGTCTGCTCTTCCCTGGGTTTGTTACATTTACAGAGTGTGGTCAGTCTACTCTTCCCTGGGTGTGGTACATTGACAGAGTGGGGTAAGACTGCAGTTGACTGTGTGAGTAATTTTGCAGAAGCGGTCATTCTGCTCTTCTCTGGGTGGGTTACATTGACAGAGTGAGGTCAGTCTGCTCTTCCCTGGGTGTGTTACAGTGACAGAGTGAGTTCAGTCTGCTCTTCCCTGGGTGTGTTACATTGACAGAGTGGGGTCAGTCTGCTCTTCCCTGGGTGTGTTACATTGACAGAGTAAGGTCAGTCTGCTCTTCCCTGGGTTTGTTACATTGACAGATTGGGGTCAGTCTTCTCTTCCCTGGGTGTGTTACATTGACAGATTTGGGTCAGTCTGCTCTTCCCTGAGTGTGTTACATTGACAGAGTGGGGTCAGTCTGTTCTTCCTTGGGAGTTTTACAGTGACAGGGTGGTGTCAGTCTGCTCTCCCCTGGGTGTGTTACATTGACAGAGTGGGGTCAGTCTGCTCTTCCCTGAGTGTGTTACATTGACAGAGTGATGTCAGTCTGTTCTTCCTTGGGTGTGTTAAATTGACAGTGTTGGGTCAGTCTGCTCTTCCCTGGGTGTGTTACAATGACAGAGTGGGGTCAGTGTGCATATCACTGGTTGGGTTACATTGACAGAGTGGGGTAAGTCTGCAGTTCACTGTGTGAGTAATTTTGCGGAAGAGGACATTCTGCTCTTCTCTGCGTGGGTTACATTGACAGAGTGAGGTCAGTCTGCTCTTCCCTGGGTTTGTTACATTGACAGAGTTTGGTCAGTCTGCTCTTCCCTGGGTGTGTTACATTGACAGAGTTGGGTCAGTGTGCTCTTCCCAGGGCGTGTCACATTGACAGAGTGGGGTCAGTCTGCTCTTTTATGGGTGTGTTACTTTGACAGAGTGAGGTTAGTCTGCTCTTCCCAGGGCGTGTCACATTGACAGAGTGGGGTCAGTCTGCTCTTTTATGGGTGGATTACATTGACAGAGTGGGGTCAGTCTGCTCTTCCCTGGGTGTGTAACATTGGCAGAGTGAGGTCAGTCTGCTCTTCCCTGGGTTTGTTACATTGACACAGTGGGGTCAGTCTGCTCTTCCCTGGGTGTGTTACATTGAGAGATTGGGGTTAGTCTGCTCTTCCCCAAGTTTGTTACATTGACAGAGTGGGGTCAGTCTGCACTTCCCTGGGTGTGTTACATTGACAGAGTGAGGTCAGTCTGCTCTTCCCTGGGTTTGTTACATTTACAGAGTATGGTCTGTCAACTCTTCCCTGTGTGTGTTACATTGACGGAGTGGTGTAAGACTGCAGTTGACTGTGTGAGTAATTTTGCAGAAGCGGTCATTCTGCTCTTCTCTGGGTTGGTTACATTGACAGAGTGAGTTCAGTCTGCTCTTCCCTGGGTGTGTTACATTGACAGAGTGGGGTCAGTCTGCTCTTCCCTGGGTGTGTTACATTGACAGAGTGAGGTCAGTCTGCTCTTCCCTGGGTGTGTTACATTGACAGAGTGGGGTCAGTCTGCTCTTCCCTGGGTGGGTTATATTGACAGAGTGAGGTCAGTCTGCTCTTCCCTGGGTTTGTTACATTGACAGATTGGGGTGAGTCTTCTCTTTCCTGAGTGTGTTACATTGACAGAGTGGGGTCAGTCTGTTCTTCCTTGGGTGTGTTAAATTGACAATGTTGGGTCAGTCTGCTCTTCCCTGGGTGTGTTACATTGACAGAGTGGCGTCAGTCTGTCCTTCCCTGGGAGTTTTACAGTGACAGGGTGGTGTCAGTCTGCTCTCCCCTGGGTGTGTTACATTGACAGAGTGGGGTCAGTCTGCTCTTCCCTGGGTGTCTTAAATTGACAGAGTGGGGTCAGTCTGTTCTTCCCTTGGTGTGTTACATTGACAGAGTGGTATCTGTCTGCTCTTCCCTGGGTATGTTACATTGACAGAGTGGGGTCAGTCTGCTCTTCCCTGGGTGTGTTACAATGACAGAGTGTGGTCAATGTGCACTTCACTGGGTGGGTTACATTGACAGAGTGGGGTAAGACTGCAGTTGACTGTGTGAGTAATTTTGCAGAAGCGGTTATTCTGCTCTTCTCTGGGTGGGTTACATTGACAGAGTGAGGTCAGTCTGCTCTTCCCTGGGTTTGTTAAATTGACAGAGTGGGGACAGTCTGCTCTTCCCTGGGTGTGTTACAGTGACAGGGTGGGTTCAGTCTGCTCCTCCATGGGTGTGTTACATTGACAGAGTTGGGTAAGACTGCAGTTGACTGTGTGAGTAATTTTGCAGAACCGGTCATTCTGCTCTTCTCTGGGTGGGTTACATTGACAGAGTGAGGTCAGTCTGCTCTTCCCTGGGTGTGTTACAGTGACAGGGTGAGTTCAGTCTGCTCTTCCCTGGGTGTGTTACATTGACAGAGTGGGGTCAGTCTGCTCTTCCCTGGGTGTGTTACATTGACAGAGTGGGGACAGTCTGCTCTTTTATGGGTGGGTTACATTGACAGAGTGGGGTCAGTCTGCTCTTCCCTGAGTGTGTTACATTGACAGAGTGGGGTCAGTCTGATCTTCCCTGGTTGTGTTACATTGACAGAGTGAGTTCAGTCTGCTCTTCCCTGGGTGTGTTATATTGACAGACTGGGGTCAGTCTGCTCTTCCCTGGGAGGGTTACATTGACAGAGTGTGGTCAGTCTTCTCTTCCCTGGGTGTGTTACATTGACAGATTGGAGTCCGTCTGCTCTTCCCCAAGTTTGTTACATTGACACAGTGGGGTCAGTCTGCTCTTCCCTGGGTGTGTTTCATTGACAGAGTGGGGTCAGTCTGCTCTTCCCAGGGTGTGTTACATTGACAGAGTGGGGTCAGTCTGCTCCTCCCAGGGTTTGTTACATTGACAGAGTGGGGTCAGTCTGTTCTTCCCTGGGTGTGTTACATTGACAGAGTGAGGTCAGTCTGCTCTTCCCAGGGCGTGTCACATTGACAGAGTTGGGTCAATCTGCTCTTCCCTGGGTGGGTAACATTGACAGAGTATGGTCAGTCTGCTCTTCCCTGGGTGTGTTACATTGACAGAGTGGGGTCAGTCTGCTCTTCCCTGTGTGTGTTACATTGACAGAGTGGGGTCAGTCTGCTCTTCCCTGGGTGTGTTTCATTGACAGAGTGGGGTCAGTTTGCTCTTCCCTGGGTGTGTTACATTGACAGAGTGGTGTCAGTCTGCTCTTCCCTGGGTGTGTTACATTGACAGAGTGAGGTCAGTCTGCTCTTCCCAGGGCGTGTCACATTGACAGAGTGGGGCCAGTCTGCTCTTTTATGTGTGTGTTACATTGACAGAGTGGGGTCAGTCTGCTATTCCCTGGGTGTGTTACATTGACAGAGTGGGGTCAGTCTGCTCTTCCCTGGGGGGGTTACATTGACAGAATGGAGTCAGTCTGTTCTTCCCTGGGTCTGTTACATTGACAGAGTGTGGTCAGTCTGCTCTTCCCTGGGTGTGTTACATTGACAGAGTGGGGTAAGTCTGCAGTTCACTGTGTGATTAATTTTGCAGAAGAGGACATTCTGCTCTTCTCTGGGTGGGTTACATTGACACAGTGAGGTCAGTCTGCTCTTCCCTGGGTTTGTTACATTGACAGAGTTGGGTCAGTCTGCTCTTCCCTGGGTGTGTTACATTGACAGAGTTGGGTCAGTGTGCTCTTCCATGGCGTGTCACATTGACAGAGTGGTGTCAGTCTGCGCTTCCCTGGGTGTGTTACATTGACAGAATGAGGTTAGTCTGCTCTTCCCAGGGCGTGTCACATTGACAGAGTGGGGTCAGTCTGCTCTTTTATGGGTGGGTTACATTGACAGAGTGGTGTCAGTCTGCTCTTCCCTGGGTGTGTTGCATTGGCAGAGTGAGGTCAGTCTGCTCTTCCCTGGGTTTGTTACATTGACACAGTGGGGTCAGTCTGCACTTCCCTGGGTGTGTTACATTGACAGAGTGGGGTCAGTCTGCTCTTCCCTGGGTGTGTTACATTGACAGAGTGGGGTCAGTCTGCAATTCCCTGGGTGTGTTACATTGACAGAGTGGGGTCAGTCTGCTCTTCCCTGGGTTTGTTACATTTACAGAGTGTGGTCAGTCTACTCTTCCCTGGGTGTGTTACATTGACAGAGTGGGGTAAGACTGCAGTTGACTGTGTGAGTAATTTTGCAGAAGCGGTCATTCTGCTCTTCTCTGGGTGGGTTACATTGACAGAGTGAGGTCAGTCTGCTCTTCCCTGGGTGTGTTACAGTGACAGAGTGAGTTCAGTCTGCTCTTCCCTGGGTGTGTTACATTGACAGAGTGGGGTCAGTCTGCTCTTCCCTGGGTGTGTTACATTGACAGAGTAAGGTCAGTCTGCTCTTCCCTGGGTTTGTTACATTGACAGATTGGGGTCAGTCTTCTCTTCCCTGGGTGTGTTACATTGACAGATTTGGGTCAGTCTGCTCTTCCCTGAGTGTGTTACATTGACAGAGTGGGGTCAGTCTGTTCTTCCTTGGGAGTTTTACAGTGACAGGGTGGTGTCAGTCTGCTCTCCCCTGGGTGTGTTACATTGACAGAGTGGGGTCAGTCTGCTCTTCCCTGAGTGTGTTACATTGACAGAGTGATGTCAGTCTGTTCTTCCTTGGGTGTGTTAAATTGACAGTGTTGGGTCAGTCTGCTCTTCCCTGGGTGTGTTACAATGACAGAGTGGGGTCAGTGTGCATATCACTGGTTGGGTTACATTGACAGAGTGGGGTAAGTCTGCAGTTCACTGTGTGAGTAATTTTGCGGAAGAGGACATTCTGCTCTTCTCTGCGTGGGTTACATTGACAGAGTGAGGTCAGTCTGCTCTTCCCTGGGTTTGTTACATTGACAGAGTTTGGTCAGTCTGCTCTTCCCTGGGTGTGTTACATTGACAGAGTTGGGTCAGTGTGCTCTTCCCAGGGCGTGTCACATTGACAGAGTGGGGTCAGTCTGCTCTTTTATGGGTGTGTTACTTTGACAGAGTGAGGTTAGTCTGCTCTTCCCAGGGCGTGTCACATTGACAGAGTGGGGTCAGTCTGCTCTTTTATGGGTGGATTACATTGACAGAGTGGGGTCAGTCTGCTCTTCCCTGGGTGTGTAACATTGGCAGAGTGAGGTCAGTCTGCTCTTCCCTGGGTTTGTTACATTGACACAGTGGGGTCAGTCTGCTCTTCCCTGGGTGTGTTACATTGAGAGATTGGGGTTAGTCTGCTCTTCCCCAAGTTTGTTACATTGACAGAGTGGGGTCAGTCTGCACTTCCCTGGGTGTGTTACATTGACAGAGTGAGGTCAGTCTGCTCTTCCCTGGGTTTGTTACATTTACAGAGTATGGTCTGTCAACTCTTCCCTGTGTGTGTTACATTGACGGAGTGGTGTAAGACTGCAGTTGACTGTGTGAGTAATTTTGCAGAAGCGGTCATTCTGCTCTTCTCTGGGTTGGTTACATTGACAGAGTGAGTTCAGTCTGCTCTTCCCTGGGTGTGTTACATTGACAGAGTGGGGTCAGTCTGCTCTTCCCTGGGTGTGTTACATTGACAGAGTGAGGTCAGTCTGCTCTTCCCTGGGTGTGTTACATTGACAGAGTGGGGTCAGTCTGCTCTTCCCTGGGTGGGTTATATTGACAGAGTGAGGTCAGTCTGCTCTTCCCTGGGTTTGTTACATTGACAGATTGGGGTGAGTCTTCTCTTTCCTGAGTGTGTTACATTGACAGAGTGGGGTCAGTCTGTTCTTCCTTGGGTGTGTTAAATTGACAATGTTGGGTCAGTCTGCTCTTCCCTGGGTGTGTTACATTGACAGAGTGGCGTCAGTCTGTCCTTCCCTGGGAGTTTTACAGTGACAGGGTGGTGTCAGTCTGCTCTCCCCTGGGTGTGTTACATTGACAGAGTGGGGTCAGTCTGCTCTTCCCTGGGTGTCTTAAATTGACAGAGTGGGGTCAGTCTGTTCTTCCCTTGGTGTGTTACATTGACAGAGTGGTATCTGTCTGCTCTTCCCTGGGTATGTTACATTGACAGAGTGGGGTCAGTCTGCTCTTCCCTGGGTGTGTTACAATGACAGAGTGTGGTCAATGTGCACTTCACTGGGTGGGTTACATTGACAGAGTGGGGAAGTCTGCAGTTCACTGTGTGAGTAACTTTGCAGAAGAGGTCATTCTGCTCCTCTCTGGGTGGGTTACATTGACAGAGTGAGGTCAGTCTGCTCTTCCCTGGGTTTGTTACATTGACAGAGTTGGGTCAGTCTGCTCTTCCCTGGGTGTATTACATTGACAGAGTTGGGTCAGTGTGCTCTTCCATGGCGTGTCACATTGACAGAGTGGTGTCAGTCTGCGCTTCCCTGGGTGTGTTACATTGACAGAATGAGGTTAGTCTGCTCTTCCCAGGGCGTGTCACATTGACAGAGTGGGGTCAGTCTGCTCTTTTATGGGTGGGTTACATTGACAGAGTGGTGTCAGTCTGCTCTTCCCTGGGTGTGTTGCATTGGCAGAGTGAGGTCAGTCTGCTCTTCCCTGGGTTTGTTACATTGACACAGTGGGGTCAGTCTGCACTTCCCTGGGTGTGTTACATTGACAGAGTGGGGTCAGTCTGCTCTTCCCTGGGTGTGTTACATTGACAGAGTGGGGTCAGTCTGCAATTCCCTGGGTGTGTTACATTGACAGAGTGGGGTCAGTCTGCTCTTCCCTGGGTTTGTTACATTTACAGAGTGTGGTCAGTCTACTCTTCCCTGGGTGTGTTACATTGACAGAGTGGGGTAAGACTGCAGTTGACTGTGTGAGTAATTTTGCAGAAGCGGTCATTCTGCTCTTCTCTGGGTGGGTTACATTGACAGAGTGAGGTCAGTCTGCTCTTCCCTGGGTGTGTTACAGTGACAGAGTGAGTTCAGTCTGCTCTTCCCTGGGTGTGTTACATTGACAGAGTGGGGTCAGTCTGCTCTTCCCTGGGTGTGTTACATTGACAGAGTAAGGTCAGTCTGCTCTTCCCTGGGTTTGTTACATTGACAGATTGGGGTCAGTCTTCTCTTCCCTGGGTGTGTTACATTGACAGATTTGGGTCAGTCTGCTCTTCCCTGAGTGTGTTACATTGACAGAGTGGGGTCAGTCTGTTCTTCCTTGGGAGTTTACAGTGACAGGGTGGTGTCAGTCTGCTCTCCCCTGGGTGTGTTACATTGACAGAGTGGGGTCAGTCTGCTCTTCCCTGAGTGTGTTACATTGACAGAGTGATGTCAGTCTGTTCTTCCTTGGGTGTGTTAAATTGACAGTGTTGGGTCAGTCTGCTCTTCCCTGGGTGTGTTACAATGACAGAGTGGGGTCAGTGTGCATATCACTGGTTGGGTTACATTGACAGAGTGGGGTAAGTCTGCAGTTCACTGTGTGAGTAATTTTGCGGAAGAGGACATTCTGCTCTTCTCTGCGTGGGTTACATTGACAGAGTGAGGTCAGTCTGCTCTTCCCTGGGTTTGTTACATTGACAGAGTTTGGTCAGTCTGCTCTTCCCTGGGTGTGTTACATTGACAGAGTTGGGTCAGTGTGCTCTTCCCAGGGCGTGTCACATTGACAGAGTGGGGTCAGTCTGCTCTTTTATGGGTGTGTTACTTTGACAGAGTGAGGTTAGTCTGCTCTTCCCAGGGCGTGTCACATTGACAGAGTGGGGTCAGTCTGCTCTTTTATGGGTGGATTACATTGACAGAGTGGGGTCAGTCTGCTCTTCCCTGGGTGTGTAACATTGGCAGAGTGAGGTCAGTCTGCTCTTCCCTGGGTTTGTTACATTGACACAGTGGGGTCAGTCTGCTCTTCCCTGGGTGTGTTACATTGAGAGATTGGGGTTAGTCTGCTCTTCCCCAAGTTTGTTACATTGACAGAGTGGGGTCAGTCTGCACTTCCCTGGGTGTGTTACATTGACAGAGTGAGGTCAGTCTGCTCTTCCCTGGGTTTGTTACATTTACAGAGTATGGTCTGTCAACTCTTCCCTGTGTGTGTTACATTGACGGAGTGGTGTAAGACTGCAGTTGACTGTGTGAGTAATTTTGCAGAAGCGGTCATTCTGCTCTTCTCTGGGTTGGTTACATTGACAGAGTGAGTTCAGTCTGCTCTTCCCTGGGTGTGTTACATTGACAGAGTGGGGTCAGTCTGCTCTTCCCTGGGTGTGTTACATTGACAGAGTGAGGTCAGTCTGCTCTTCCCTGGGTGTGTTACATTGACAGAGTGGGGTCAGTCTGCTCTTCCCTGGGTGGGTTATATTGACAGAGTGAGGTCAGTCTGCTCTTCCCTGGGTTTGTTACATTGACAGATTGGGGTGAGTCTTCTCTTTCCTGAGTGTGTTACATTGACAGAGTGGGGTCAGTCTGTTCTTCCTTGGGTGTGTTAAATTGACAATGTTGGGTCAGTCTGCTCTTCCCTGGGTGTGTTACATTGACAGAGTGGCGTCAGTCTGTCCTTCCCTGGGAGTTTTACAGTGACAGGGTGGTGTCAGTCTGCTCTCCCCTGGGTGTGTTACATTGACAGAGTGGGGTCAGTCTGCTCTTCCCTGGGTGTCTTAAATTGACAGAGTGGGGTCAGTCTGTTCTTCCCTTGGTGTGTTACATTGACAGAGTGGTATCTGTCTGCTCTTCCCTGGGTATGTTACATTGACAGAGTGGGGTCAGTCTGCTCTTCCCTGGGTGTGTTACAATGACAGAGTGTGGTCAATGTGCACTTCACTGGGTGGGTTACATTGACAGAGTGGGGAAGTCTGCAGTTCACTGTGTGAGTAACTTTGCAGAAGAGGTCATTCTGCTCTTCTCTGGGTGGGTTACATTGACAGAGTGAGGTCAGTCTGCTCTTCCCTGGGTTTGTTACATTGACAGAGTTGGGTCAGTGTGCTCTTCCCAGGGCGTGTCACATTGACAGAGTGGGGACAGTCTGCTCTTTTATGGGTGGGTTACATTGACAGAGTGGGGTCAGTCTGCTCTTCCCTGAGTGTGTTACATTGACAGAGTGGGGTCAGTCTGATCTTCCCTGGTTGTGTTACATTGACAGAGTGAGTTCAGTCTGCTCTTCCCTGGGTGTGTTACATTGACAGAGTGGGGTCAGTCTGCTCTTCCCTGGGAGGGTTACATTGACAGAGTGGGGTCAGTCTTCTCTTCTCTGGGTGTGTTACATTGACAGATTGGGGTCCGTCTGCTCTTCCCCAAGTTTGTTACATTGACACAGTGGGGTCAGTCTGCTCTTCCCTGGCTGTGTTACATTGACAGAGTGGGGTCAGTCTGCTCTTCCCTGGGTGTGTTACATTGACAGTGTTGGGTCAGTCTGCTCTTCCCTGGGTGTGTTACATTGACAGAGTGGGGTCAGTCTGCTCTTCCCTGGGTGTGTTACATTGACAGAGTGGGGTCAGTCTGCTCTTTCCTGGGTGGGTTACATTGACAGATTGGGGTCAGTCTGTTCTTCCCTGGGTTTGTTACATTGACAGAGTGGGGTCAGTCTGCCCTTCCCTGGGTGCGTTACATTGACAGAGTGCGGGTCAGTCTGCTCTTCCCTGGGTTTGTTACTTTGATAGGGTGGGGTCAGTGTGCACTTCCCTGGGTGTGTTACATTGACAGAGTGGTGTCAGTCTGCTCTTCCCTGGGTGTGTTGCATTGGCAGAGTGAGGTCAGTCTGCTCTTCCCTGGGTTTGTTACATTGACACAGTGGGGTCAGTCTGCACTTCCCTGGGTGTGTTACATTGACAGAGTGGGGTCAGTCTGCTCTTCCCTGGGTGTGTTACATTGACAGAGTGGGGTCAGTCTGCAATTCCCTGGGTGTGTTACATTGACAGAGTGGGGTCAGTCTGCTCTTCCCTGGGTTTGTTACATTTACAGAGTGTGGTCAGTCTACTCTTCCCTGGGTGTGTTACATTGACAGAGTGGGGTAAGACTGCAGTTGACTGTGTGAGTAATTTTGCAGAAGCGGTCATTCTGCTCTTCTCTGGGTGGGTTACATTGACAGAGTGAGGTCAGTCTGCTCTTCCCTGGGTGTGTTACAGTGACAGAGTGAGTTCAGTCTGCTCTTCCCTGGGTGTGTTACATTGACAGAGTGGGGTCAGTCTGCTCTTCCCTGGGTGTGTTACATTGACAGAGTAAGGTCAGTCTGCTCTTCCCTGGGTTTGTTACATTGACAGATTGGGGTCAGTCTTCTCTTCCCTGGGTGTGTTACATTGACAGATTGGGGTCAGTCTGCTCTTCCCTGAGTGTGTTACATTGACAGAGTGGGGTCAGTCTGTTCTTCCTTGGGAGTTTTACAGTGACAGGGTGGTGTCAGTCTGCTCTCCCCTGGGTGTGTTACATTGACAGAGTGGGGTCAGTCTGCTCTTCCCTGAGTGTGTTACATTGACAGAGTGATGTCAGTCTGTTCTTCCTTGGGTGTGTTAAATTGACAGTGTTGGGTCAGTCTGCTCTTCCCTGGGTGTGTTACATTGACAGAGTGGCGTCAGTCTGTTCTTCCCTGGGAGAGTTACAGTGACAGGGTGGTGTCAGTCTGCTCTCCCCTGGGTGTGTTACATTGACAGAGTGGTATCTGTCTGCTCTTCCCTGGGTGTGTTACAATGACAGAGTGGGGTCAGTGTGCATATCACTGGTTGGCTTACATTGACAGAGTGGGGTAAGTCTGCAGTTCACTGTGTGAGTAATTTTGCGGAAGAGGACATTCTGCTCTTCTCTGCGTGGGTTACATTGACAGAGTGAGGTCAGTCTGCTCTTCCCTGGGTTTGTTACATTGACAGAGTTTGGTCAGTCTGCTCTTCCCTGGGTGTGTTACATTGACAGAGTTGGGTCAGTGTGCTCTTCCCAGGGCGTGTCACATTGACAGAGTGGGGTCAGTCTGCTCTTTTATGGGTGTGTTACTTTGACAGAGTGAGGTTAGTCTGCTCTTCCCAGGGCGTGTCACATTGACAGAGTGGGGTCAGTCTGCTCTTTTATGGGTGGATTACATTGACAGAGTGGGGTCAGTCTGCTCTTCCCTGGGTGTGTAACATTGGCAGAGTGAGGTCAGTCTGCTCTTCCCTGGGTTTGTTACATTGACACAGTGGGGTCAGTCTGCTCTTCCCTGGGTGTGTTACATTGAGAGATTGGGGTTAGTCTGCTCTTCCCCAAGTTTGTTACATTGACAGAGTGGGGTCAGTCTGCACTTCCCTGGGTGTGTTACATTGACAGAGTGAGGTCAGTCTGCTCTTCCCTGGGTTTGTTACATTTACAGAGTATGGTCTGTCAACTCTTCCCTGTGTGTGTTACATTGACGGAGTGGTGTAAGACTGCAGTTGACTGTGTGAGTAATTTTGCAGAAGCGGTCATTCTGCTCTTCTCTGGGTTGGTTACATTGACAGAGTGAGTTCAGTCTGCTCTTCCCTGGGTGTGTTACATTGACAGAGTGGGGTCAGTCTGCTCTTCCCTGGGTGTGTTACATTGACAGAGTGAGGTCAGTCTGCTCTTCCCTGGGTGTGTTACATTGACAGAGTGGGGTCAGTCTGCTCTTCCCTGGGTGGGTTATATTGACAGAGTGAGGTCAGTCTGCTCTTCCCTGGGTTTGTTACATTGACAGATTGGGGTGAGTCTTCTCTTTCCTGAGTGTGTTACATTGACAGAGTGGGGTCAGTCTGTTCTTCCTTGGGTGTGTTAAATTGACAATGTTGGGTCAGTCTGCTCTTCCCTGGGTGTGTTACATTGACAGAGTGGCGTCAGTCTGTCCTTCCCTGGGAGTTTTACAGTGACAGGGTGGTGTCAGTCTGCTCTCCCCTGGGTGTGTTACATTGACAGAGTGGGGTCAGTCTGCTCTTCCCTGGGTGTCTTAAATTGACAGAGTGGGGTCAGTCTGTTCTTCCCTTGGTGTGTTACATTGACAGAGTGGTATCTGTCTGCTCTTCCCTGGGTATGTTACATTGACAGAGTGGGGTCAGTCTGCTCTTCCCTGGGTGTGTTACAATGACAGAGTGTGGTCAATGTGCACTTCACTGGGTGGGTTACATTGACAGAGTGGGGAAGTCTGCAGTTCACTGTGTGAGTAACTTTGCAGAAGAGGTCATTCTGCTCTTCTCTGGGTGGGTTACATTGACAGAGTGAGGTCAGTCTGCTCTTCCCTGGGTTTGTTACATTGACAGAGTTGGGTCAGTGTGCTCTTCCCAGGGCGTGTCACATTGACAGAGTGGGGACAGTCTGCTCTTTTATGGGTGGGTTACATTGACAGAGTGGGGTCAGTCTGCTCTTCCCTGAGTGTGTTACATTGACAGAGTGGGGTCAGTCTGATCTTCCCTGGTTGTGTTACATTGACAGAGTGAGTTCAGTCTGCTCTTCCCTGGGTGTGTTACATTGACAGAGTGGGGTCAGTCTGCTCTTCCCTGGGAGGGTTACATTGACAGAGTGGGGTCAGTCTTCTCTTCTCTGGGTGTGTTACATTGACAGATTGGGGTCCGTCTGCTCTTCCCCAAGTTTGTTACATTGACACAGTGGGGTCAGTCTGCTCTTCCCTGGCTGTGTTACATTGACAGAGTGGGGTCAGTCTGCTCTTCCCTGGGTGTGTTACATTGACAGTGTTGGGTCAGTCTGCTCTTCCCTGGGTTTGTTACATTGACAGAGTTGGGTCAGTGTGCTCTTCCCAGGGCGTGTCACATTGACAGAGTGAGTTCAGTCTGCTTTTCCCTGGGTGTGTTACATTGACAGAGTGGGGTCAGTCTGCTCTTCCCTGGGAGGGTTACATTGACAGAGTGGGGTCAGTCTTCTCTTCCCTGGGTGTGTTACATTGACAGATTGGGGTCCGTCTGCTCTTCCCCAAGTTTGTTACATTGACACAGTGGGGTCAGTCTGCTCTTCCCTGGCTGTGTTACATTGACAGAGTGGGGTCAGTCTGCTCTTCCCTGGGTGTGTTACATTGACAGTGTTGGGTCAGTCTGCTCTTCCCTGGGTGTGTTACATTGACAGAGTGGGGTCAGTCTGCTCTTCCCTGGGTGTGTTACATTGACAGAGTGGGGTCAGTCTGCTCTTTCCTGGGTGGGTTACATTGACAGATTGGGGTCAGTCTGTTCTTCCCTGGGTTTGTTACATTGACAGAGTGGGGTCAGTCTGCCCTTCCCTGGGTGCGTTACATTGACAGAGTGCGGGTCAGTCTGCTCTTCCCTGGGTTTGTTACTTTGATAGGGTGGGGTCAGTGTGCACTTCCCTGGGTGTGTTACATTGACAGAGTGGGGTCAGTCTGCTCTTCCCTGGGTGTGTTACATTGACAGAGTGGGGTCAGTCTGCTCTTCCCTGTGTGTGTTACATTGACAGATTGGGGTCAGTCTGCACTTCCCTGGGTGTGTTACATTGACAGAGTGAGGTCAGTCTGCTCTTCTCTGTGTGTGTTACATTGACAGAGTGGTGTCAGTCTGCTCTTCCCTGGGTGTGTTATATTGACAGAGTCGGGTCAGTCTGCACTTCCCTGGGTGTGTTTCATTGACAGAGTGGGGTCAGTCTGCTCTTCCCTGGGTGTGTTCCATTGACAGAGTGGGGTCAGTCTGCTCCTCCCAGGGTTTGTTACATTGACAGAGTGGGGTCAGTCTGTTCTTCCCTGGGTGTGTTACATTGACAGAGTGAGGTCAGTCTGCTCTTCCCAGGGCGTGTCACATTGACAGAGTTGGGTCAATCTGCTCTTCCCTGGGTGGGTAACATTGACAGAGTATGGTCAGTCTGCTCTTCCCTGGGTGTGTTACATTGACAGAGTGGGGTCAGTCTGCTCTTCCCTGTGTGTGTTACATTGACAGAGTGGGGTCAGTCTGCTCTTCCCTGGGTGTGTTTCATTGACAGAGTGGGGTCAGTTTGCTCTTCCCTGGGTGTGTTACATTGACAGAGTGGTGTCAGTCTGCTCTTCCCTGGGTGTGTTACATTGACAGAGTGAGGTCAGTCTGCTCTTCCCAGGGCGTGTCACATTGACAGAGTTGGGTCAATCTGCTCTTCCCTGGGTGTGTTACATTGACAGAGTGAGGTCAGTCTGCTCTTCCCTGGGTTTGTTAAATTGACAGAGTGGGGACAGTCTGCTCTTCCCTGGGTGTGTTACAGTGACAGGGTGGGTTCAGTCTGCTCCTCCATGGGTCTGTTACATTGACAGAGTTGGGTAAGACTGCAGTTGACTGTGTGAGTAATTTTGCAGAAGCAGTTATTCTGCTCTTCTCTGGGTGGGTTACATTGACAGAGTGAGGTCAGTCTGCTCTTCCCTGGGTTTGTTAAATTGACAGAGTGGGGACAGTCTGCTCTTCCCTGGGTGTGTTACAGTGACAGGGTGGGTTCAGTCTGCTCCTCCATGGGTGTGTTACATTGACAGAGTTGGGTAAGACTGCAGTTGACTGTGTGAGTAATTTTGCAGAAGCGGTTATTCTGCTCTTCTCTGGGTGGGTTACATTGACAGAGTGAGGTCAGTCTGCTCTTCCCTGGGTTTGTTAAATTGACAGAGTGGGGACAGTCTGCTCTTCCCTGGGTGTGTTACAGTGACAGGGTGGGTTCAGTCTGCTCCTCCATGGGTGTGTTACATTGACAGAGTTGGGTAAGACTGCAGTTGACTGTGTGAGTAATTTTGCAGAACCGGTCATTCTGCTCTTCTCTGGGTGGGTTACATTGACAGAGTGAGGTCAGTCTGCTCTTCCCTGGCTGTGTTACATTGACAGAGTGGGGTCAGTCTGCTCTTCCCTGGGTGTGTTACATTGACAGAGTGGGGACAGTCTGCTCTTTTATGGGTGGGTTACATTGACAGAGTGGGGTCAGTCTGCTCTTCCCTGAGTGTGTTACATTGACAGAGTGGGGTCAGTCTGATCTTCCCTGGTTGTGTTACATTGACAGAGTGAGTTCAGTCTGCTCTTCCCTGGGTGTGTTATATTGACAGAGTGGGGTCAGTCTGCTCTTCCCTGGGAGGGTTACATTGACAGAGTGAGTTCAGTCTGCTCTTCCCTGGGTGTGTTACATTGACAGAGTGGGGTCAGTCTGCTCTTCCCTGGGTGTGTTACATTGACAGAGTGGGGACAGTCTGCTCTTTTATGGGTGGGTTACATTGACAGAGTGGGGTCAGTCTGCTCTTCCCTGAGTATGTTACATTGACAGAGTGGGGTCAGTCTGATCTTCCCTGGTTGTGTTACATTGACAGAGTGAGTTCAGTCTGCTCTTCCCTGGGTGTGTTATATTGACAGAGTGGGGTCAGTCTGCTCTTCCCTGGGAGGGTTACATTGACAGAGTGTGGTCAGTCTTCTCTTCCCTGGGTGTGTTACATTGACAGATTGGGGTCCGTCTGCTCTTCCCCAAGTTTGTTACATTGACACAGTGGGGTCAGTCTGCTCTTCCCTGGGTGTGTTTCATTGACAGAGTGGGGTCAGTCTGCTCTTCCCTGGGTGTGTTCCATTGACAGAGTGGGGTCAGTCTGCTCCTCCCAGGGTTTGTTACATTGACAGAGTGGGGTCAGTCTGTTCTTCCCTGGGTGTGTTACATTGACAGAGTGAGGTCAGTCTGCTCTTCCCAGGGCGTGTCACATTGACAGAGTTGGGTCAATCTGCTCTTCCCTGGGTGGGTAACATTGACAGAGTATGGTCAGTCTGCTCTTCCCTGGGTGTGTTACATTGACAGAGTGGGGTCAGTCTGCTCTTCCCTGAGTGTGTTACATTGATAGAGTGGGGTCAGTCTGCTCTTCCCTGGGTGTGTTTCATTGACAGAGTGGGGTCAGTTTGCTCTTCCCTGGGTGTGTTACATTGACAGAGTGGTGTCAGTCTGCTCTTCCCTGGGTGTGTTACATTGACAGAGTGAGGTCAGTCTGCTCTTCCCAGGGCGTGTCACATTGACAGAGTGGGGTCAGTCTGATCTTCCCTGGTTGTGTTACATTGACAGAGTGAGTTCAGTCTGCTTTTCCCTGGGTGTGTTATATTGACAGAGTGGGGTCAGTCTGCTCTTCCCTGGGAGGGTTACATTGACAGAGTGGGGTCAGTCTTCTCTTCCCTGGGTGTGTTACATTGACAGATTGGGGTCCGTCTGCTCTTCCCCAAGTTTGTTACATTGACACAGTGGGGTCAGTCTGCTCTTCCCTGGCTGTGTTACATTGACAGAGTGGGGTCAGTCTGCTCTTCCCTGGGTGTGTTACATTGACAGAGTGGGGACAGTCTGCTCTTTTATGGGTGGGTTACATTGACAGAGTGGGGTCAGTCTGCTCTTCCCTGAGTGTGTTACATTGACAGAGTGGGGTCAGTCTGATCTTCCCTGGTTGTGTTACATTGACAGAGTGAGTTCAGTCTGCTCTTCCCTGGGTGTGTTATTTTGACAGAGTGGGGTCAGTCTGCTCTTCCCTGGGAGGGTTACATTGACAGAGTGTGGTCAGTCTTCTCTTCCCTGGGTGTGTTACATTGACAGATTGGGGTCAGTCTGCTCTTCCCTGGGTGTGTTACATTGACAGAGTGGGGTCAGTCTGCTCTTCCCTGGGTGTGTTACATTGACAGAGTGGGGTCAGTCTGCTCTTTCCTGGGTGGGTTACATTGACAGATTGGGGTCAGTCTGTTCTTCCCTGGGTTTGTTACATTGACAGAGTGGGGTCAGTCTGCCCTTCCCTGGGTGCGTTACATTGACAGAGTGCGGGTCAGTCTGCTCTTCCCTGGGTTTGTTACTTTGATAGGGTGGGGTCAGTGTGCACTTCCCTGGGTGTGTTACATTGACAGAGTGGGGTCAGTCTGCTCTTCCCTGGGTGTGTTACATTGACAGAGTGGGGTCAGTCTGCTCTTCCCTGTGTGTGTTACATTGACAGATTGGGGTCAGTCTGCACTTCCCTGGGTGTGTTACATTGACAGAGTGAGGTCAGTCTGCTCTTCTCTGTGTGTGTTACATTGACAGAGTGGTGTCAGTCTGCTCTTCCCTGGGTGTGTTATATTGACAGAGTCGGGTCAGTCTGCACTTCCCTGGGTGTGTTTCATTGACAGAGTGGGGTCAGTCTGCTCTTCCCTGGGTGTGTTCCATTGACAGAGTGGGGTCAGTCTGCTCCTCCCAGGGTTTGTTACATTGACAGAGTGGGGTCAGTCTGTTCTTCCCTGGGTGTGTTACATTGACAGAGTGAGGTCAGTCTGCTCTTCCCAGGGCGTGTCACATTGACAGAGTTGGGTCAATCTGCTCTTCCCTGGGTGGGTAACATTGACAGAGTATGGTCAGTCTGCTCTTCCCTGGGTGTGTTACATTGACAGAGTGGGGTCAGTCTGCTCTTCCCTGTGTGTGTTACATTGACAGAGTGGGGTCAGTCTGCTCTTCCCTGGGTGTGTTTCATTGACAGAGTGGGGTCAGTTTGCTCTTCCCTGGGTGTGTTACATTGACAGAGTGGTGTCAGTCTGCTCTTCCCTGGGTGTGTTACATTGACAGAGTGAGGTCAGTCTGCTCTTCCCAGGGCGTGTCACATTGACAGAGTTGGGTCAATCTGCTCTTCCCTGGGTGTGTTACATTGACAGAGTGAGGTCAGTCTGCTCTTCCCTGGGTTTGTTAAATTGACAGAGTGGGGACAGTCTGCTCTTCCCTGGGTGTGTTACAGTGACAGGGTGGGTTCAGTCTGCTCCTCCATGGGTCTGTTACATTGACAGAGTTGGGTAAGACTGCAGTTGACTGTGTGAGTAATTTTGCAGAAGCGGTTATTCTGCTCTTCTCTGGGTGGGTTACATTGACAGAGTGAGGTCAGTCTGCTCTTCCCTGGGTTTGTTAAATTGACAGAGTGGGGACAGTCTGCTCTTCCCTGGGTGTGTTACAGTGACAGGGTGGGTTCAGTCTGCTCCTCCATGGGTGTGTTACATTGACAGAGTTGGGTAAGACTGCAGTTGACTGTGTGAGTAATTTTGCAGAAGCGGTTATTCTGCTCTTCTCTGGGTGGGTTACATTGACAGAGTGAGGTCAGTCTGCTCTTCCCTGGGTTTGTTAAATTGACAGAGTGGGGACAGTCTGCTCTTCCCTGGGTGTGTTACAGTGACAGGGTGGGTTCAGTCTGCTCCTCCATGGGTGTGTTACATTGACAGAGTTGGGTAAGACTGCAGTTGACTGTGTGAGTAATTTTGCAGAACCGGTCATTCTGCTCTTCTCTGGGTGGGTTACATTGACAGAGTGAGGTCAGTCTGCTCTTCCCTGGCTGTGTTACATTGACAGAGTGGGGTCAGTCTGCTCTTCCCTGGGTGTGTTACATTGACAGAGTGGGGACAGTCTGCTCTTTTATGGGTGGGTTACATTGACAGAGTGGGGTCAGTCTGCTCTTCCCTGAGTGTGTTACATTGACAGAGTGGGGTCAGTCTGATCTTCCCTGGTTGTGTTACATTGACAGAGTGAGTTCAGTCTGCTCTTCCCTGGGTGTGTTATATTGACAGAGTGGGGTCAGTCTGCTCTTCCCTGGGAGGGTTACATTGACAGAGTGAGTTCAGTCTGCTCTTCCCTGGGTGTGTTACATTGACAGAGTGGGGTCAGTCTGCTCTTCCCTGGGTGTGTTACATTGACAGAGTGGGGACAGTCTGCTCTTTTATGGGTGGGTTACATTGACAGAGTGGGGTCAGTCTGCTCTTCCCTGAGTATGTTACATTGACAGAGTGGGGTCAGTCTGATCTTCCCTGGTTGTGTTACATTGACAGAGTGAGTTCAGTCTGCTCTTCCCTGGGTGTGTTATATTGACAGAGTGGGGTCAGTCTGCTCTTCCCTGGGAGGGTTACATTGACAGAGTGTGGTCAGTCTTCTCTTCCCTGGGTGTGTTACATTGACAGATTGGGGTCCGTCTGCTCTTCCCCAAGTTTGTTACATTGACACAGTGGGGTCAGTCTGCTCTTCCCTGGGTGTGTTTCATTGACAGAGTGGGGTCAGTCTGCTCTTCCCTGGGTGTGTTCCATTGACAGAGTGGGGTCAGTCTGCTCCTCCCAGGGTTTGTTACATTGACAGAGTGGGGTCAGTCTGTTCTTCCCTGGGTGTGTTACATTGACAGAGTGAGGTCAGTCTGCTCTTCCCAGGGCGTGTCACATTGACAGAGTTGGGTCAATCTGCTCTTCCCTGGGTGGGTAACATTGACAGAGTATGGTCAGTCTGCTCTTCCCTGGGTGTGTTACATTGACAGAGTGGGGTCAGTCTGCTCTTCCCTGAGTGTGTTACATTGATAGAGTGGGGTCAGTCTGCTCTTCCCTGGGTGTGTTTCATTGACAGAGTGGGGTCAGTTTGCTCTTCCCTGGGTGTGTTACATTGACAGAGTGGTGTCAGTCTGCTCTTCCCTGGGTGTGTTACATTGACAGAGTGAGGTCAGTCTGCTCTTCCCAGGGCGTGTCACATTGACAGAGTGGGGTCAGTCTGATCTTCCCTGGTTGTGTTACATTGACAGAGTGAGTTCAGTCTGCTTTTCCCTGGGTGTGTTATATTGACAGAGTGGGGTCAGTCTGCTCTTCCCTGGGAGGGTTACATTGACAGAGTGGGGTCAGTCTTCTCTTCCCTGGGTGTGTTACATTGACAGATTGGGGTCCGTCTGCTCTTCCCCAAGTTTGTTACATTGACACAGTGGGGTCAGTCTGCTCTTCCCTGGCTGTGTTACATTGACAGAGTGGGGTCAGTCTGCTCTTCCCTGGGTGTGTTACATTGACAGAGTGGGGACAGTCTGCTCTTTTATGGGTGGGTTACATTGACAGAGTGGGGTCAGTCTGCTCTTCCCTGAGTGTGTTACATTGACAGAGTGGGGTCAGTCTGATCTTCCCTGGTTGTGTTACATTGACAGAGTGAGTTCAGTCTGCTCTTCCCTGGGTGTGTTATTTTGACAGAGTGGGGTCAGTCTGCTCTTCCCTGGGAGGGTTACATTGACAGAGTGTGGTCAGTCTTCTCTTCCCTGGGTGTGTTACATTGACAGATTGGGGTCCGTCTGCTCTTCCCCAAGTTTGTTACATTGACACAGTGGGGTCAGTCTGCTCTTCCCTGGGTGTGTTTCATTGACAGAGTGGGGTCAGTCTGCTCTTCCCTGGGTGTGTTCCATTGACAGAGTGGGGTCAGTCTGCTCCTCCCAGGGTTTGTTACATTGACAGAGTGGGGTCAGTCTGTTCTTCCTTGGGTGTGTTACATTGACAGAGTGAGGTCAGTCTGCTCTTCCCAGGGCGTGTCACATTGACAGAGTTGGGTCAGTCTGCTCTTCCCTGGGTGTGTTACATTGACAGAGTGGGGTCAGTCTGCTCTTCCCTGTGTGTGTTACATTGACAGAGTGGGGTCAGTCTGCTCTTCCCTGGGTGTGTTTCATTGACAGAGTGGGGTCAGTTTGCTCTTCCCTGGGTGTGTTACATTGACAGAGTGGTGTCAGTCTGCTCTTCCCTGGGTGTGTTACATTGACAGAGTGAGGTCAGTCTGCTCTTCCCAGGGCGTGTCACATTGACAGAGTGGGGCCAGTCTGCTCTTTTATGTGTGTGTTACATTGACAGAGTGGGGTCAGTCTGCTATTCCCTGGGTGTGTTACATTGACAGAGTGGGGTCAGTCTGCTCTTCCCTGGGGGGGTTACATTGACAGAATGGAGTCAGTCTGTTCTTCCCTGGGTCTGTTACATTGACAGAGTGTGGTCAGTCTGCTCTTCCCTGGGTGTGTTACATTGACAGAGTGGGGTAAGTCTGCAGTTCACTGTGTGATTAATTTTGCAGAAGAGGACATTCTGCTCTTCTCTGGGTGGGTTACATTGACACAGTGAGGTCAGTCTGCTCTTCCCTGGGTTTGTTACATTGACAGAGTTGGGTCAGTCTGCTCTTCCCTGGGTGTGTTACATTGACAGAGTTGGGTCAGTCTTCTCTTCCAGGGCGTGTCACATTGACAGAGTGGTGTCAGTCTGCGCTTCCCTGGGTGTGTTACATTGACAGAATGAGGTTAGTCTGCTCTTCCCAGGGCGTGTCACATTGACAGAGTGGGGTCAGTCTGCTCTTTTATGGGTGGGTTACAGTGACAGAGTGGTGTCAGTCTGCTCTTCCCTGGGTGTGTTGCATTGGCAGAGTGAGGTCAGTCTGCTCTTCCCTGGGTTTGTTACATTGACACAGTGGGGTCAGTCTGCACTTCCCTGGGTGTGTTACATTGACAGAGTGGGGTCAGTCTGCTCTTCCCTGGGTGTGTTACATTGACAGAGTGGGGTCAGTCTGCAATTCCCTGGGTGTGTTACATTGACAGAGTGGGGTCAGTCTGCTCTTCCCTGGGTTTGTTACATTTACAGAGTGTGGTCAGTCTACTCTTCCCTGGGTGTGTTACATTGACAGAGTGGGGTAAGACTGCAGTTGACTGTGTGAGTAATTTTGCAGAAGCGGTTATTCTGCTCTTCTCTGGGTGGGTTACATTGACAGAGTGAGGTCAGTCTGCTCTTCCCTGGGTTTGTTAAATTGACAGAGTGGGGACAGTCTGCTCTTCCCTGGGTGTGTTACAGTGACAGGGTGGGTTCAGTCTGTTCCTCCATGGGTGTGTTACATTGACAGAGTTGGGTAAGACTGCAGTTGACTGTGTGAGTAATTTTGCAGAACCGGTCATTCTGCTCTTCTCTGGGTGGGTTACATTGACAGAGTGAGGTCAGTCTGCTCTTCCCTGGGTGTGTTACAGTGACAGGGTGAGTTCAGTCTGCTCTTCCCTGGGTGTGTTACATTGACAGAGTGGGGTCAGTCTGCTCTTCCCTGGGTGTGTTACATTGACAGAGTGGGGACAGTCTGCTCTTTTATGGGTGGGTTACATTGACAGAGTGGGGTCAGTCTGCTCTTCCCTGAGTGTGTTACATTGACAGAGTGGGGTCAGTCTGATCTTCCCTGGTTGTGTTACATTGACAGAGTGAGTTCAGTCTGCTCTTCCCTGGGTGTGTTATATTGACAGAGTGGGGTCAGTCTGCTCTTCCCTGGGAGGGTTACATTGACAGAGTGGGGTCAGTCTTCTCTTCCCTGGGTGTGTTACATTGACAGATTGGGGTCCGTCTGCTCTTCCCCAAGTTTGTTACATTGACACAGTGGGGTCAGTCTGCTCTTCCCTGGCTGTGTTACATTGACAGAGTGGGGTCAGTCTGCTCTTCCCTGGGTGTGTTACATTGACAGTGTGGGGTCAGTCTGCTCTTCCCTGGGTGTGTTACATTGACAGAGTGGGGTCAGTCTGCTCTTCCCTGGGTGTGTTACATTGACAGAGTGGGGTCAGTCTGCTCTTTCCTGGGTGGGTTACATTGACAGATTGGGGTCAGTCTGCTCTTCCCTGGGTGGGTAACATTGACAGAGTATGGTCAGTCTGCTCTTCCCTTGGTGTGTTACATTGACAGAGTGGGGGTCAGTCTGCTCTTCCCTGGGTTTGTTACTTTGATAGGGTGGGGTCAGTGTGCACTTCCCTGGGTGTGTTACATTGACAGAGTGGGGTCAGTCTGCTCTTCCCTGGGTGTGTTACATTGACAGAGTGGGGTCAGCCTGCTCTTCCCTGTGTGTGTTACATTGACTGATTGGGGTCAGTCTGCACTTCCCTGGGTGTGTTACATTGACAGAGTGGGGTCAGTCTGCTCTTCCCTGTGTGTGTTACATTGACAGAGTCGGGTCAGTGTGCACTTCCCTGGGTGTGTTACATTGACAGAGTGGGGTCAGTCTGCTCTTCCCTGGGTGTGTCACGTTGACAGAGTGGGGTCAGCCTGCTCTTCCCTGGGTGTGTTACAATGACAGAGTGGGGTCAGTCTGCACTTCCCTGGGTGTGTTACATTGACAGAGTGGGGTCAGTCTGCACTTCCCTGGGTGTGTTACATTGACAGAGTGGGGTCAGTCTGCTCTTCCCTGTGTGTGTTACATTGACAGAGTGGGGTCAGTCTGCTCTTCCCTGGGTGTGTTATATTGACAGAGTCGGGTCAGTGTGCACTTCCCTGGGTGTGTTACATTGACAGAGTGGAGTCAGTCTGCTCTTCCCTGGGTGTGTTACATTGACAGAGTGGGGTCAGTCTGCCCTTCCCTGGGTGTGTTGCATTGACAGAGTGGGGGTCAGTCTGCTCTTCCCTGGGTTTGTTACTTTGACAGAGTGGGGTCAGTCTTCTCTTCCCTGGGTGTGTTACATTGACAGATTGGGGTCAGTGTGCACTTCCCTGGGAGTGTTACAGTGACAGAGTTGGGTCAGTCTGCTCTTCAGTGCATGGGTCAGGTGACGGTTTACCTCTTTCATTGGGGCGGATGTCAAGGAGCATCTTAAACTGGAGAGGGATCGGGGGGGAATTGGAGCTGTTTAGAGAGAGAGTACAGAAGGTAAGACAGCTCCGCTGAAAGCACGGTAGTTAATGCTGCCCCGATTAAAATATTGAAGATGGCAGAGGGGCAGATGAGCTGAGACAGGGTGGGAGCTGGGAGATATTGATGATGTGGAAGGACAGTGTGTGTATCTGATCACATTCTGTCAGTCTGACTAATAGCAGTCATTCCTGACACTGGATTCACTGAGGGGTGAAGGCTACGTGAACAGAGTAGACTGTCCCTGTTATTCTGTTCCTGACTCTCCAGCTCCCCATCTGTTAGTGACCTCTCAGTCTCCCGGGAAATGGGCTGTTTCTCAATTGTGCCGGATTCCTGGCCTTTATCCTTGACCGAGCTGAGAGTTGATGGTCTGAGGAATATCATTCCCAAATGACTCCTGTCCAAGATAATACCGATTAATGTGTCTGTGTATCCTCCAGTAATCTGTAAACATCATTGGTCAGGGCTGGAGGGACATGGATTGATGACATTGAGGATGTTATGATCCAGACCAAACTCCTCTGCCTTAAGGAAATGGTCTCGACCCCTTTTCCTGATTTCCTGAAGGGAAGTGTAAGGCGTTACAATGTGATTGGTCAAACTGCCAGGCTTGGATCAAAACACACTTTACTCCACACTATCGTTGGAACACAAACATAAGGAAGAGAGATTGGACAAACCGAACTCGATTGGAAAACTTAACTAAATGAACATTATTTAACTATAAACAGCAACTGTTCGGATATAGTAACATTCCATAAACCACACAATTCTGGTCTTTCTGCTATCGGGAGAATGGGGTGAAACTTGTAAAGATTCAGAAAAGATTTACAAGGATGTTTGCAGAGTCAGGATTTCTGATTGTTTTGTGGCTGGAGTTTATTTTATCCTTGTGTAGATTTGACACATTAACCCTCCCTCCCCACCACTACAGAAGCTGTTGGAACTGTTCAGTGTTTCCAGTGGCTTCTGTAATTATTTCAGGTTCCTGACTGGAGCAGTCTCTCACTTTTCGAACAAAACAAACCCATCCTTGTGCTGCAACCAATATTTCAATAAGAAATGGGAAGCAGCAGAGGGGAAAGCTTCTGAGATGCCGAGCAATGCTGCCCGGTTCCACACTGCAATTCACAGGAACCATCACCAGGAAAAGCAAGGAGCAATCTGACAGATCCGGTTTACCACAGAATGAAAGATTTATTTCCTCGATTTATCCCAGTGCCTTACCTTTAAAAGGCTGTTTACAAACCACAACACTGCAATGGCTGGGAATCGGACCCAGGTCAACTGCTTGGAAGACAGCTCTGCTCCCCACTATCCCACCATCACCCTCCTAACAGCTCCCTCCCCATTCCCAAACACACTTAACAAGGCCGTGATCATCACCAACTGGATTGGGGCTGAAATCCAAACAGACACATCCTCTGTATCTAACCCAGTGATGGAGCTATCCTGATTGAGTTTGATGTGAACAGGATGGGGGAAGTGGGAGATTTAATCAGTACCTAACGCCGAGCTCAAAATGGCCTGGGAATTTGAAATGCTGCAGTGTAGAGGGAGATTTACTCTGTATCTGACCCCATTCTCTACCTGCCCTGGGGATTTAAATGGAGACAGTTTAATGGGAGCTTTATTTTGTCTGGAACCCTGTGCTCCCTCTGCCCTGGGAGTGTTTGCTGGGATCACTGTCTAACCTCTGTGATATGGATCCTATGAAGATTGATGGGAGACAGTGTAAATGGAATTGTCAGGATCCAATTCCTTCACGTGGATGAGAGAAGGTGGGAAAAAATGATCCCAGTGGGACTGAAGGGTCAGTAACAGAATGAAGACACCATTGGCTCAGAGACAGGAGACAGGATAGAGGGGAATGAGGGTTTCAGACTGGAGGGAGCAATTGACAGGATGTGTCAGTCAGTGACACAGTAATTTTACTGTTTTCAGTAAAAGGTAATTGATCCCAGGTCACTGCAGAGTGGAAGAATCTGATGCCTTTCCCTCACTATCCCCCTCCAATCCCTGGGAAGATCTGCTCCCACACCATGTTCCATCCCAACTGCTGACTGTGTTACATACATTAATACATTGGAGCTGGGCAGAGGTGCTTTTAACCCTGGGATCTTGCTGTGTAACTTGCCTCCAAAATGCTCTTGCTCCCCCTTTCAACTAATCTTTTCCCTCTTTTATCCCGAGGAACCTTTGTTTGGAAAGCTGCAACGTGAAGATCCAAAATGTTCGAGTCCAGGAAAGAACAACCTCCAGAGGGGGAGCACTGGCCTGAGGCCTGAGGCCTGGTCGACAGGCTGCACCCCGTGGGGGCCCACAGTGAGTTGTGTGTTTATTTACCCCGAGGTTTAATCTCCTCTGGGGGACCCTGGGTTTTAGGGGCCTCTGGGTAACTGGCTCCTGTCAGATTGTGGCCCTGTCATTTTTAAAACAGGTTTGAAGCCTGGGGTTAAAGTTTGTCAATCCCCAGGATCTGAGAGGTAGGACTCTCTTAGGGTGGAATTAAAACCCAAATGCTGTGACCCTCTCTAAAGACTCCCTCTCTCACCCTTCTCTCTCACCCTTCTCTCTCTCACACCCCTCTCTCTCACCCTCCCTCTCTCATCCCGTCCCTCTTCCCCCTCCCACTCTCATCCCTCCTCTCTCACACTCTCCCTATCTCACCCCTCTCTCACAGCCCCTCCTGCTCTCACCCACGCTCTCTTGCACCCCCTATCTCTCTCACCCCCTTCTCTCTCACTGCCTCTCTCTCACACACCCCCTTTCTCTCTCACCTTGTTATCTCTCTCTCCCTCACTCTCTCTCACCCCCTCTCTCTCCACCCTGCTCTCTCACTCTCACCCCTCCCTCTGTCATCCCTCACCCTCTCTCCCCTTTACACCCTCTCTCTCCCCCGCCCTCTCTCATCCCCTCATGTCTCTCGCTCCCTTTTTCTCTCTCTCATTCCCCTTCCCTCTCGCACTCTGTCTCACACTCCCACTCTCTTTCTCTCTCGCACCCTCTTTCTCTTGTTCACCCCATTTCTCCATCTCTTTTGACCCCTTTCTTCCTCCCTCCTTCTTGCTCCCGCTCTGTCTCTCTCTAGCGCCCACTCTCTCATCCCATCTCCCTCACACCCCTCTAACTGTCTCATCTGTTCACTCGCTCTCTCTCTCTGTCTCTCTCTCTCTCAACCCATCATTCACTGTCTATCTCACCCTCTCTCTCACCTCTTTAACTCTCTCTCTCTCGCGTCCCATCTCTCTCATCCCTCTTTATCTTGCTGTCCCCCTTTCTCTCTCACCCTTTCTCTATCTCTCCTCCTTTCTCTCAATCCCTCTCTCTCACCCCCTCTCTCTCCCACTCTCTCTCCCACCTCCTCTCTCTCACCCCCTCACATTCACTCTTTCTCTGACCTTCTCTCTCTCTTTCTCTTCCCCCTCTCTCTTTCTCCCCCTCTCTCCTTTTCTCAGACCTCTCTCCCTTTCTCACCCCTCTCTCCCTCACCCCTTTCTCTCTTACCCCCTCTCTCTCAACCCCTCTCTCTCACCCTCTCTCTCTCACCCCCGCATCCCCCTCTCTCCCCCCTCTATCCCCCCTCTCTCCCCCGCTCTCTCACCCCCTCTCTCCCCCTCTCCTCCATCTCTCCCCCTCTCTGCCATCTCTCTACCCCCTCTCTGTGCCCTCTCTCTGCCCCCAATCCCACCCCCTCTCCCTCTCCCCCTCCCTCCTCCTCCCTCGCCCCCTCTCTCTCATCCTCTCTCCCCTCCTCTCTCGCCCCTCTGTCTCGCACCCCTCTCTCACCCCCCCTCTCTCTCTCACATTCTCTCTCTCTGTCTCACTCTTCTGCTCGCTCTCTTCCTCTTGCGGTCTCTCTCTCACTCTCTCACCCTCTTCTCACGTTCTCTCTCTCTCCCTGCCTCTCTCCCTCTCTCTTGCCTCCCGCTCTCTCTTATCTCACGGTCTCTCTCGTTCGCTCTCTCGCTCGTGCTCTCTCTCTCTCTGTCGCTCATGCTCTCTCTGTCTGTCACTCTCACTCTTGCTCTATCTCTCTCTGTCTGTCGCTCTCTCTCTCTCCATCTCTCTCTCTCAGTCCTCCCCCTCACCTCCTTTCTCTTGCAACCCATCTTTCTCAACCCCTCTCTCCCCCGTCTCTCTCTAACCCTCTCTCTCTCTCTCACCCCCTCTTTCCCCAGTCTCTCTCTTAACCTCTCTCTCTCAAAACCTCTCTCACCCCCTCTCTCTCAACCTCTCTCTCCCCCCTCTCAACCCCCCTCTCTCAATTGCTCTCTCACCCCTCTCATTCTCACCCTCTCTCTCTTCCCCTCTCTCCCACCCTCTCTCTCTCACTCCCGTCGCTCTCTCTCTCAAGCCCCCCCTCTCTCTCTCACATCTATCTCCCTCTCACCCCCCTCTCTCACTCCCCTCTCTCTCTGTCACCCCTCTCTCTCCCACCCCACTCTCTTTCACATCCCCCTCTCTCTCTCACACACACACTCTCACACACCCTCGCTCTCTCACCCCCTCCCTCTCTCCCACCATCTCTCTGCCTCTTTCTCATCCCCTCTCTCTCCTTCTCGCTCCCTCTCTCTCACCTACTCTCTCTCTCCCACCTCCTCTCTGTCACTCACTCCCACCTCTCCCTCTCACCGCCCTCTCCCCCTCTCTCTCTCCCCCTCTATCTCACCTCCTCTCTCTCACCCCTCTCTCTCGCACCCCTCTCTCACCCCCCTCTCTCTCACATTCTCTCTCTCTGTCTCACTCGTCTGCTTGCTCTCTTCCTCTTGCGGTCTCTCTCTCACTTTCTCACCCGCTTCTCACGCTCTCTCTCTCTCCCTGCCTCGATCCCACTCTCTTGCCTCCCGCTCTCTCTTATCTCACGGTCTCTCTCGTTCGCTCTCTCTCACTCGTGCTCTCTCTCTGTCGCTCATGCTCTCTCTGTCTGTCACTCTCACTCTCTCTCTCCCTCTCTCTCAGTCCACCCTATCTCTCTCACCTCTTCGCTCTCACTCTTGCTCTATCGTTCTCTCTGTCTGTCACTCTCTCACCCCTCACTCTCACTCCCTCTCTCTCTCAGCCCCCCTCACCACCCCTTCTCTCGACACCCCTCAATCTCCCATCCCCTCACTCTCTCACGCCCCTCCGTCTCTCACCCCCCTCTCTCTCAATCCCTCGCTCTCTCTCACATCCAACTCTCTCTCACCCTTCTCTCTCAACCCCCTCTCTCTCCCCTCTCTCTTCCTCACCCCTCTCTCCCACCCCAATCTCTTTCACAACCCCCCTCTCTCTCACACACACTGTCACAGACCCTCGCTCTCTCACCCCCTCCCTCTCTCCCACCATCTCTCTGCCTCGTTCTCATCCCCTTTCTCTCCTTCTCACTCCCTCTCTCTCACCACCCCCTCTCTCAACCCCCCCACTCTCTCATTCCCTCAGTCTCTCACCCCCTCTCTCTCAACCCCTTGCTCTCTAAACCCCCCCACTCTCACCCACCCCTCTCTCACTCCCTCTCTCTCTCACCACCCCCTCTCTCAAACCCCCCCACTCTCTCATTCCCTCAGTCTCTCACCCCCTCTCTCTCAACCCCTTGCTCTCTAAACCCCCCCACTCTCACCCCCCTCTCTCTCACTCCCCCTCTCTCTCACCACCCCCTCTCTCAACCCCCCCCACTCTCTCATTCCCTCAGTCTCTCACCCCCTCTCTCTCAACCCCTTGCTCTCTAAACCCCCCCACTCTCACCCCCCTCTCTCTCACTCCCCCTCTCTCTCACCACCCCCTCTCTCAACCCCCCACACTCTCTCATTCCCTCAGTCTCTCACCCCCTCTCTCTCAACCCCTTGCTCTCTAAACCCCCCCACTCTCACCCCCCTCTCTCTCACTCCCCCTCTCTCTCACCACCCCCTCTCTCAACCCCCCACACTCTCTCATTCCCTCAGTCTCTCACCCCCTCTCTCAACCCCTTGCTCTCTAACCCCCCCTCCCTCTCCATCTCCCTCTGTCTCTCACACCCCCTCTCTCTCCATCCCATCTCACTCTCACACCCCACTCTCTCTCACACACCCCCTCTCTCTCACCCCCACTCCCTCACCCCCTCTGTCTCACCCATCTCTCTCCCCCTTCCCGCTCTCTCCACTCTCTCGCTCCCCCCTCTCTCGCCCTCCCCTCTCTCTCACCCTCCCCTCTCTCTCGCCCTCCCCACTCTCTCTCCCTCCCCTCTCTCGCCCTCCCCTCTTTCGCCCTCCCCTCTCACTCGCCCACCCCTCACTGGCTCTCCCCTCTCTCTCCCTGCCCCCTCTCTCTCTCCCTCCCCTCACTGGCCCTCCCATCTCTCTCCGTCCCCCTCACTCTCCTTCCCCTCTCTTGCCCTCCCCTCCCTCTCACTCTCCCTCCCCTCTCAATCTCCCTCCCCTCTTACTCTCCCTCCCCCTCCACCTACCCAGCCTCCACTCTCTCTCCCACCCGCTCTCTCCCACGCTCTCTCCCCTCTTCTCTCTACCCCCTCCCCCTCTCACCTGTCTCACGCCCTCCACTCCCCCTCCTCTCTCTCCTCCCTCCTCTCTCTTCCTTCCTCTCTGACCCTCCTCTCTCCCCTCCTCTCTTTCCTCCTCTCTCCCCCTCCTCTCTCCCCTACTCTTTCTCCTCATTGCTCTCCTTCTCTATCTCTCCCTTATCCTCTCTCCCCTCCTCTCTCTTCGCACCTCTCTCTTCCCTCCTCTCGCCTCCTCTCTCTCCCACTCTCTCTCTCTCTTGCTCTCTCTCTCTCTCACTCTCTCTCCCCTCTCTCTCTGCACTCTCTCCCCTCTCTCTCCTTCCCCTCTTTCTCTCCCCGAACTTTCTCTCCCCCCACTCTCTCTCTCTGCCCACTCTCTGTGCCTCATCTCTCTGTCCTCTCCCTACCGTCCCCCCGTCCCCCTCTGTCCCCCACTCTCTGCATCCCCCATTCTCTGTCCCCCTCTCTCTGACCCCTTCTCTCTTCCCCACTCTGTACCCCTCTCTCTGCCCCCGACTCTCTGTCCCCCTCTATCTCCCCCACTCTCTGTGCCCCTGCTCTGTAGTCCTCTCTCTGTCCCCCCCTCTCTCTCTGTCCCCCTCTCGCTCTGTCCCCCTCTCTCTGTCCCCCTCTCTCTGTCCCCCTCTCTCTGTCCCCCTCTCTCTGTGCCCCTCTCTCTCCCACCCGCCTCACTATCCCCCCTCTTTGTCCTCCTCTCTCTCTGTTCCCCTCTCTCTCAGTCCGGCTCTCTCTGTTCCCCCTATCTCTGTCGCCCTCTCTCTCCCACCGCCTCTCTCAGACCCCCTCTCCCTCCCACCACATCTCTCTCTGTCCCCCTCTCTCTGTCTCCCCCTCTCTCTGTCCACCCTGTCTCTGTCCCACCTCTCTCTGTCCACTCTCTCTGTCCCCCTCTCTCTGTCCCCTCCACCTCTACCCCGCTCTCTGCCCCCCTCTCAGTCGCCCTCTCTCTGCACCGTCTCTCTCTGCCCCCAGTCTGACCCCCCTCTCTCTCTCTGTCCCTCACTCTCTCCATCTCCCCACTCTTTGTCCCCCACTCTCTGTCCCCCTCTCTCTGACCCCCTCTATCTCCCCCACTCTCTGTGCCCCTCTCTCTATCGCCCTCTCTCTGCCCCCTCCCCTTCCACGCGCCTCTCTCTGTCCCCCCTTTCTCTCTCCCCCCTCTGTGTCCCCCCTCTGTCCCCCCCTCTGTCCCCCCTCTCTGCCCCCTCAATCTCCCCCTCCCTCTAACCCCCTCTACCTCCCCCTCTTTTTGTCCTCCTCTATCTTCCCCACTCTCAGTACCCCCCTCTCTCTACCCCTCCCTCTGATCCCCTCTACCTCGCCCTCTTTTTGTCCCCCTCTATCTCCCCCACTCTCAGTACCCCACTATCTGTCCCCCTCCCTCTGACCATCTCTACCTCCCCCTCTTTTTCCCCCTCTTTTTGTCCCCCTCTATCTCCCCGACTCTCAGTACCCCCCTCTCTGTCCCACTCTCTGTCCCCCTCTCCGTGCCCCCCTCTCTGTGCCCCCCTCTCCGTGCACCCCTCTCCGTGCCCCCCTCTCTGTCCCCCTCTCTCTGTCCCCCTCTCTCTGTCCCCCTCTCTCTTCCACCCGCCTCGCTATCCCCCCTCTTTGTCCCCCCGTCCCCCTCTCTCTCAGTTCGGCTCTCTCATACCCCTTCTCTCACCCACCGCAACTCTCTCTGTCCCCCTCTCTCTGTCCCCCTCTCTCTGTCCCCCCTCTCTCTGTCCACCCTCTCTCTGTCTCCTCTCTCTGTCCCCCTCTCTCTGTCCCTCTCTCTCTGTCCCCACTCTCCCTGTCCCCCCTCTCTCTGTCCCCCCTCTCTGTCCCCCTCTCTCTGTCCCCTCTTTCTCTCCCCTGCTCTCTGCCACCCCCTCTGTCGCCCTGTCTCTGCTCCGTCACTCTCTGCCCCTCTCTCTAACCCCCCCTCTCTCTCTCCCCCACTCTCTCCATCCCCCCCACTCTCTGTCCCCCTCTCTGACCCCCTCTCTCTGACCCCCTCTCTCTCCTCCACTCTGTACCCATCTCTCTGTCCCCCACTCTATATTGCCCTCTCTCTCTGTCACCCTGTCTCTGAGCCCCGCTATCTCCCACCTCTCTCTGTCCCCCCTCTCTCTATCCCCTCTCTCTCTGTCCCCCTCTCTCTCTGCCCCGTCTGTCTCTCTGTCCCCTCTCTCTCTGTCCCCTCTCTCTCTGTCACGCTCTCTCTGTCGCCATTTCTCAGCCCCCCTCTCTCACTGTCGCCCTCTGTCTCTGACCCCCTCTCTTGCTGTCCCCCAATATATCACCCTCTCTCTGTCCCTCTCTCTCTGACCCCCTCGATCTCCTCCACATTCTGTGCCCCTCTCTCTGTCGCCCTCTCTCTGTCACCCTCTCTCTGTACCCCCTCTCTCTCTGTCCCCCCTCTGTCTCCCCCACTCTCTCTGTCCCCCTCTATCTCCCCCTCTCTCTGACCCCCTCTATCACCCCCTCTTTTTGTCCTACTCTCTGTCCACCTCTATCTCCCCCACTCGCTGTACCACTATCTCTGTACTCTTCGCTCTGAACCCCTCTATCTACCCCTCTCTCCGTGCCTCTCTCTCTGTCCCCCTCCCTTTGTCAACCTCTATCTCCCCTTTCTCTGTCCCCCTCTCTCTGTCCCCCTCTCTCTCCCACCAGCCTCTCTCTGACCCCCTCTCTCTCCCACCCGCCTCTCCCTCTCTGTCCCTCTCTCTGTCCCCCCCCCCCTCTGTCCCCCCCTCTCTGTCCCCCCTCTCTCTGTCCCCCCTCTTTCGGTCCACCCCTCTTTCTGTCCCTCCCTCTCTCTGTCCCCCTCTCTCTGACCCGCTCTCTCTGACCCACTCTAGCTCCCCCACTCTCTGTGCTCGTCTCTCTGTCGCCCTCTCTCTGCCCTCCTCTCCCTTCCACCTGCCTCTCTCTTCCCCCCCTCGCTCTGACCCCCTCTCTCTCTGCCCCGCTCTCTCTCTGTCCCCCTCTCTCTCTCTGTCCCCCTCTCTGTCCCCCTCTCTGTGCCCCCCTCTCTGTGCCCCCCTCTCTGTGTCCCCCTTTCTGTTCCCCCTCTCTCTGTCCCCCTCACTCTGTCCCCCTATCTCTCTGTCCCCTTCTCTCTGTCCCCCCCCTCTCTGTCCCACCTCTCTCTGTCCCCTCTCTGTCTGTCCCCCCTCTCTCTCTGTCCCCCACTCTGTCCCCCTCTCTCTCTGTCCCCCCCTCTCTCTGCCCCCCTCTCTCTCTGCCCCGCTCTCTCTCCGTCCCCCTCTCTCTCTCTGTCCCCCTCCCTGTCCCCCTCTCTGTGCCCCCCTCTCTGTGCCCCCCTCTCTGTGTCCCCCTTTCTGTTCCCCCTCTCTCTGTCCCCCTCACTCTGTCCCCCTCTCTCTGTCCCCCTCGCTCTCTGCCTCCTCTCTCTGTCCCCCTCTCTCTGTCCCCCTCTATCTGTCCACCTCTCTCTGTCCCCTCTATCTCTACCCCGCTCTCTGCGCCCCTCTCTTTCGCCCTCTCTCTGCTCTGTCTCTCCCTGTCCCCCTCTCTGACCCCCTCTCTCTCCCACCCGCCTCTCCGTCTCTGTCCCTCTCTCTGTCCCCCCGCCGTCCCCCCCTCTCTGTCCCCCCTCTCTCTGTCCTCCTCTCTCTGACCCGCTCTCTCTGACCCTCTCTAGCTCCCCCACTCTCTGTGCTCGTCTCTCTGTCGCCCTCTCTCTGCCCTCCTCTCCCTTCCACCTGCCTCTCTCTTCCCCCCCTCGCTCTGACCCCCTCTCTCTCTGCCCCGCTCTCTCTCTGTCCCCCTCTCTCTCTCTGTCCCCCTCTCTGTCCCCCTCTCTGTGCCCCCCTCTCTGTGCCCCCCTCTCTGTGTCCCCCTTTCTGTTCCCCCTCTCTCTGTCCCCCTCACTCTGTACCCCTCTCTCTCTGTCCCCTTCTCTCTGTCCCCCCCTCTCTCTGTCCCACCTCTCTCTGTCCCCCCTCTGTCTGTCCCCCCTCTCTCTCTGTCCCCCCCTCTGTCCCCCTCTCTCTCTGTCCCCCCCTCTCTCTGCCCCCCTCTCTCTCTGCCCCGCTCTCTCTCTGTCCCCCTCTCTCTCTCTGTCCCCCTCTCTGTCCCCCTCTCTGTGCCCCCCTCTCTGTGTCCCCCTTTCTGTTCCCCCTCTCTCTGTCCCCCTCACTCTGTCCCCCTCTCTCTGTCCCCCTCGCTCTCTGCCTCCTCTCTCTGTCCCCCTCTCTCTGTCCCCCTCTATCTGTCCTCCTCTCTCTGTCCCCTCTATCTCTACCCCGCTCTCTGCACCCCTCTCTTTCGCCCTCTCTCTGCTCCGTCTCTCCCTGTCCCCCTCTCTGACCCCCTCTCTCTCTCTCTCTCTCTGTCCCACACTCTCTCCATCTCCCCACTGTCTGTTCTCCCCTCTCTCTGACCCCATCTATCTCCCCCACTCTCGGTGCCTCTCTCTGTCGCCCTCTCTCTGCCCTTCTCTCCCTTCTACCTGCCTCTCTCTGTCCTCCTCATTCTCTGTCCTCCTCTCTCTCTGACCTCCTCTCTCTGTCCTTCTCTCTCTGTCCACATCTCGCTCTGTCCCTCTCTCTCTCTGTTTCCCTCTCTCTCTGTCCCCACCTCTCTCCGTCCCCCCAACTCACCGTCCCCCCCACTCTCTGTCCCCTCTCTCTGTCGCCCTCTCTCTGCCCCCATCTCTCTGATTCCCTCTCTCTCCCCCACTCTGTACTCCTCTCTCTGTCCCTCACTCTCTGTCCCCTCTCTTTGTCCCCCTCTATATCTCCGTCTCTCTGTCCCCCTCTCTGACCCTCTCTTTCTGCCCCCTCACTCTGTCCCCTTCTGTCTGCCCCATCTCTCTCTGCCCCTCTCTCTCTGTCCCCCTCTCTTTCTGCCCCCTTTTCTCTCTGTCCCCCTCTCTCTGTTGCCCTCTCTCTGCCCCTCTCTCTCTGTCCCCCACTCTCTCTGTCACCGTCTCTCTGTCGCCATTTCTCTGCCCCCCCTCTCACAGTCCCCCTCTGTCTCTGACTCCTTCTCTCGTAGTCCCCCTCTATATCACCCTCCCTCTGTCCCCCTCTCTCTGACCCCCTCTATCTCCCCCACTCTCTGTGGCACTCTCTCTGTCGCCCTCTCTCTGTCCCCCCTCTCTGTCACCCCCTCTCTGCCCCTCTCTCTACCCCCATGCCCCCCCACTCTCAGTCCCCCCAACTCTCTGTCCACCCCATCTCTCTGTCCCCTCTATCTCCCCGACTCTCTGTGCCCCTCTCTCTGTCCCCCTCCCTTTGACCATCTCTGTCTTCCCCTCTCTCTGTCCCCGCCTCGCTCTCAGTCCGGCTCTCTCTCTGCCCCCTCTCTCTGTCCCCCTCTCTCTGTCCCGCGCTCTCTCTGCCCCCTCTCTCTGTCCCCCTCTCTCTGAACCCCCCTCTCTCTGTCGCCCTCTCTCTCTTTCCCTCTATCTCTCCCCCGCTCTCTGCCCCCTCTCTCTGCTCCGTCTCTCTCTGCCCCTCTCTCTTTGACACCCTCTCTCTCTCTGTCCCCCACTCTCTCCATCCCCCCACTCTCTGTCCCCCTCTCTCTGACCCCCTCTCTCTCCCACTCTTTACCCCTCTCTCTGTCCCCTCTCTCTGTCCCCCACTCTCTGTCCCCCACTCTCTGTCCCCCTCTCTGTCCCCCTCTCTCTGTCCCCCTCTATGTCCTCCTCTCTCTGAGCCCCGCTATCTCCCCCACACACTGTGCTCCTCTCTCTGTCCCCCCTCTCTGCCCCCTCTCCCTTCCACCCGCCTCTCTCTCTGTACCCCCCTCTATGACCGCCTCTCTCTCTGTCCCCCTCTCTCTCTGTCCCCCTCTCTTTCTGCCCCCTTTTCTCTCTGTCCCTCTCTCTCTGTCGCCCTCTCTCTGCCCCACTCTCTCTGTCCCCCACTCTCTTTTCACTCTCTCTCTGCCCCCTCACTCTGTCTCCCTCTGTCTGCCCCATCTCTCTTTTCCCCTCTATCTCTGCCCCGCTCTCTCTCTGTTCCCCCCCTCTCTTTCCCCCCCTCTGTCCCACCCCCTCTCTGTCCCCCCTCACTGTCCCCCCTCTCTCCAGCCCCCCCTATCTCTGACCCCCTCTATCTCCCCCTCTCTCCTTTTCCCCTCTCTCTCTTTCCCCTCTCTCTCTGCCCCCTCACTCTGTCCCACTCTCTCTGCCCACCTCTCTCTGTCCCCTCTTTCTCTGTCCCCCACTATCTCCCCCACTCTCTGTGCCCCTCTCTCTGTACCCCTCTCTCTGACCCCCTCTACCTCCCGCACTCTCTGTGCCCCTCCCTCTGTCCCCTCTCTCTGACCCCCTCTATCTCCCCCTCTCTCTGTCCCCCTCTCTCTGAACCCCTCTACCTCCCCCTCTTTCTGTCCCCCTCTCTCTCTATCCCCCTCACTCTGTCCCTTACTCTCTGTCCCCCTCTCTTTGTCCCCCTCTCTCTGACCACCTCTACCTCCCCCACTCTCTGTCCTCTCACTCTGTCCACCCCGTCCCTGTGCCATCTCTCTCTGTCCCCCTCTCTCTGACCCCCTCTCTCTCTGACCTCCCGCTCTCTCTCTGACCCCCTCCCTCTGTCCCCTCTCTCTGCCCCGCTCTCTCTCCCACCCGCCTCCCTCTCTCCCCCTCTCTCTCCCCCACTCTCTGACCCCCTCTCTCTCTGACCTCCCGCTCTCTCTCTGACCCCCTCCCTCTGTCCGTCTCCCTCTGTCCCCCCTCCCTCTGTCCCCCCTCTCTCTGTCCCCCCTCTCTCTGGTCCCCCTCTCTCTCTGTACCCCTCTCTCTGTACGCCTCTCACTCTGTCCCCCTCTCTCTCTGACCCCCTCTTTCCCACCCGCTTCTCTCTCACCCCCGCTCTCTGCCCCCCTCTGTCCCCTCTCTCTGCCCCGCTCTCTCTCCCACCCGCCTCCCTCTCTCCCCCTCTCTCTCCCCCACTCTCTGTCCCCCTCTCTGTCGCCCTCTCTCTGACCCCCACAGTCTGACCCACTCTTTCACCCCCCTCTCTCCCACTCATCTCCCTCTATCCCCCCTCTTTGACCCCCTCTCTCTCTGTCCCCTCTCTCTCTGTCCCGCGCTCTCTCCCACCCGCCTCTCTCTGATGCCCTCTCTCTGTCCCCCGCTCTCTGACCCCTCTCTCTGTCCCCCCCTCTCTCTGTCCCCCACTCCCTGTCCCCTCTCTCTGCCCCCCTCTCTCTGACCCCTCTCTATGTCGCCCTCTCTCCGCCCCCTCTCTGTCACTGTCTCTCTGCCCCCCCGTCCCCCCTCTCTGTGTCCCTCCTCTCTCTGTCCCCCTCTCTCTCCCCCATCTCTGTCACCGTCTTTCTGTCCCCCCCTCCCTCTCTCCACTCCCTCTCTCCCCCCTTTCTCTGTCCCCCCTCTCTCTCTCTGTCCCTCCCTCTAGCTGTTCCCCCTCTCTCTGTCCCCCTCTCTATCCCGCCTCTATCTGTCCATCCTCTTTGTCCCAACCCTCTCTGAACCCCCTCCTCCTCTCACTGTCCTCCTCTCTTTCTGTTCCCCTGTCTCTGAACCCCTGTACCTCCCCCACTCTCTGTCCCCCCACTCTCTGTCCCCCCCTCTCTCTGTCCCCCCCTCTCTCTGTCGCCCTTTATCTAACCCCCTCTCTCTCTGTCCCTCTCTCTGTCCTCTCTCTCTGTCCCCCACACTCTGTCTCTGACCCCCTCTCTCTGTCCCTCTCTGCCCCCTCTCTCTGTTCCCTTCTCTCTCTGTCCCCCTGTCTCTGTCGCCTCTCTCTCTGTTCCCCTCTATCTCTATCTCTGTCCCCCTCTCTCTCTGTCCCCCCTTTCTCTGTCCCCCCCTCTCTGTCCTCCCCACTCTGTCCCCCATTTCTCTGTCCCCCATTTCTCTTTTCCCTCTCTCTCTGTCCCCCCTCTCTGTCCCCCTCTCTCTCTGTCCCCCCTCTCTCTCTGTCCCCCTCTCTCTGACCCACTCTCTCTGTCGCCCTCTCTCTGTCCCGCTCTCCCTCCCACCCACCTCTCTCTGACCCCCTCTCTCTATCCCTCTCTCTCTGAACCCATCTATCTCACCCACTCTCTGTCCCCCCCTCTCTCCCACCCATCTCCCTCTATCCCCCCTCTTTGTCCCCCTCTCTCTCTGTCCCCCTCCCTCTTTACCCCCGCTCTCTGTCCCCCTCTCTGTCGCCCTCTATCTTCCCCCCTCTCTGTCCCCCTCTCTCTCTGTCCCCCTCTCTCTGACCCACTCTCTCTGTCGCCCTCTATCTGTCCCCCTCTCTCTGTCCCGCTCTCCCACCCACCCACCTCTCTCTGATCCCCTCTCTCTCCCACCCGCCTCTCTCTCTGTCCCATGCCCTCTGACCCCCTCTCTCTCTGTCCCCCTCTCTCTGTCCCCCTCTCTCTCTGTCCACATTCTCTCTGTCCCCCTCTCTCTGTCCTCTCTCTCTGTCCCCCTCTCTCTGTCCCCCTCTCTCTGTCCCCTTCTATCTGACCCACTCTCTCTGTCACCCTCTCTATGACCCCCTCTCTCTACCACCCGCCTCTCTCTCTCCCCGGTCTCTGACCCCCTGTCTGTCGCCCTCTCTCTGTCCCCCTCTCTCTCCCACCTCCATCTATCCCCCCCTTGTTCTCCTCTCTCTGTTCCCCTCTCTCTCTGTCCACTCTCTCTCCCACCCGCCTCTCTCTGACCCCCTCTCTCACCCCCACTCTATACCCCTCTCTCTGTCCTCCAGTCTCTGTCCCCCACACTCTGTCCCCCTTTCTGTCCTCCTCTCTCTGTCGCCCTCTATCTCCCCCTCTCTCTGACCCCCTCTACCTCCGACTTTTTCTGTTCCCCTCTCTTTATCCCCCTCTCTCTATCCCCCTCTCTCTGTCGCCCCTCTCTCTGTCGCCCCTCTCTCTGTCCCCCACTCTCTGTCCCCTTCTCTCTCCCACCTGTCTCCCTCTATCCCCCCTCTTTGTCCCCCTCTCTCTCTGTTCCCCTCTTGCTCTGTCCCACGCACTCTCCCACCCGCCTCTCTCTGACTCCCTCTCTCTCCCACCAGACTCTTTCTCTGTCCCCCTCTCTCTGTCCCCCTCCCGCTCTCTGTCCCGCGCTCTCTCCCACCCGCCTCTCTCTGACCCACTCACTCTGTCCCCCTCTCTCTCTGCCCCCTCACTCTCTCCCCCTCTCTCTGACCCCCTATCTCTGTCCCCCTCTATCTCGCCCTCTCTCTGTCCCCTCTCTCTGTCCCCTATCTCCGCCCCCCTCTCTGCCCCTCTCTCTCTCTGTCCCCCCTCTCTGTCCCCCTCTCTCTGTTCCCCACCACCCTCTGACCCACTCTCTCATCCCCACTCTGTACCCCTCTCTCTGTCCCCCACCCTCTGGCCCCAATCTCTGTCCCCCCTCTCTGACCCCCTCTATCTTCCCCTCTCTCTGGCCCCCTCTACCTCCCCCTCTGACACTGCCTCTCTCTGACCCCCTCTCTCTCTGTCGCCCTTTCTCTGTCGCCCTCTCTGTGCCCCCTCTATCTTTATCCCCTCTCTCTCTGTCCCCCTCTATCTGACCCACTCTCTCTGTCGCCTTCTCTCTGTCGCCCTCTCTCTGTCCCGCTCTCTATGACTCCCTCTCTCCCACCCACCTCCCTCTATCCCCCCTCTCTGTCCCCCCTCTCTCTCTCCCCCTCTCTCTCTGTCCCGCTCTCCCTCCCACCCGCCTCTCTCTGACTCCTCCGCCTCACACTCACCTCTCTCTCTACCCTCCTCTCCCTGTCTCCTCTCTCTGTCTCCTCTCTCTGTCTCCTCTCTCTATCCCCCTCTCTCTGTCCCCCTCTCTCTCTGTCCCCCCTCTCTCTGTCCCCCTCTCTCTCTGTCCCCCTCTCTCTCTGCCCCCCCTCTCTCTGACCCCCTCTCTCTCTGTCCCCCCCTCTCTCTCTGTCGCCCCTCTCTCTCTGTCCCCCCGTCTCTGTCCCCATCTCTCTGTCCCCCATCTCTCTGTCCCCCGTCCCTCTGTCCCCCTCTCTCTGACCCCCTCTCTCTCTGTCCCCCCTCTCTCTCTGTTGCCCCTCTCTCTCTGTCCCCCCGTCTCTGTCCCCATCTCTCTGTCCCCCATCTCTCTGTCCCCCATCTCTCTGTCCCCCGTCCCTCTATCCCCCCTCTCTGTCCCCCCTCTCTCTCTCCCCCTCTCTCTCTGTCCCGCTCTCCCTCCCACCCGCCTCTCTCTGACTCCTCCGCCTCACACTCACCTCTCTCTCTACCCTCCTCTCCCTGTCTCCTCTCTCTGTCTCCTCTCTCTGTCTCCTCTCTCTATCCCCCTCTCTCTGTCCCCCTCTCTCTGTCCCCCTCTCTCTGTCCCCCTCTCTCTGTCCCCCCCCCTCTCTGTCCCCCTCTCTCCGTCCCCCTCTCTCTGTCCCCGTCTCTCTGTCCCCCTCTCTCTTTCGCCCTCTCTCTGTTGCCCTCTCTCTGTCCCACTCACTCAGACCCCCTCTCTCTGTCCCCCTCTCTCTGTCCCCCTCTCTCTGTCGCCCTCCCTCTGCACCCTCTCTCTGAACCCCTCTCTCTGACCCCCTCTGTCTGACCCCCTCTGTCTGACCCTCTCTCTGTCCCCCTCTCTCTGTCCCCCTCTCTCTGTCCTTCTCTCTCTGTCGCCCTCCCTCTGCCCCCTCTCTGTCCCCCTCTCTCTCTGTCCCCCTCCCTCTATCCCCCCTGTCTGTCCCCCTCTCTCTCTGTCCCCTCTCTCTCTGTCCCCCTCTCTCTCTGTCCCCCCTCTCTCTGTCCCCCTCTCTCTCTGTCCCCCTCTCTCTCTGTCCCCCTCTCTCTCTGTCCCCCCTCACTCTGTCCCCCTCTCTCTCTCTGTCCCCCTCTCTCTCTGTCACCTCACTCTCTGTCCCCAACTCTCTCCATCCCCCCAATCTCTGACCCCCTCTCTCACCTCCACTTTATACCCCTCACTCTGTCCCCCTCTCTCTCTCTGTCCCCCTCTCTCTCTGTCACCTCTCTCTCTGTCCCCAACACTCTCCATCCCCGCAATCTCTGACCCCCTCTCTCACCTCCACTTTATACCGCTCACTCTGTCCCCCTCTCTGTCCTCCTCTCTCTGACCCCCTCAACCTCCGACATTTTCTGTCCCCCTCTCGCTCTGTCCCCCTCGCTCTGTCCCCCTCTCTCTGTCCCCCCTCTCTCTCTCTGTCCCGCGCTCTCTCCCACCCGCCTCTCTCTGTCCCCCTCTCTCTGTCCCCCACTCTCTCCATCCCGCCACTGTCTGAACTCCTCTCTCACCCCCACTCTGTACTCCTCCTCTCTGTCCCCCACTCTCTGTCCCCCACTCTCTGCCCCCTCTCTCTGTCCCCCTCTCTCTGTCCCCCCCTCTCTCTGTCCCCCCTCTCTCTGTCCCTCCTCTCTCTCTCTGTCCCGCGCTCTCTCCCACCCGCCTCTCTCTGTCCCCCTGTCTCTGTCCCGCACTCTCTGCCCCCTCTCTCTGTCCCCCTCTCTCTGCCCCCCCCTCTCTCTGTCCCCCCTCTCTCTGTCCCCCCGTCTCTCTCTCTGTCCCCCTCTATCTCGCCCTCTCTCTGTCCCCCTGTCTCTGCCTCCCTCCCTCTGCCCCCCTCTCTCTATCCCCCCACTCTCTGTCCCCCCTCTCTCTGTCCCCCCTCTGTCTGTCCCCCTCTCTCTTTCCCCCTCTCTCTCTGTTCCCCCTCTCTCTCTGTTCCCTCTCTCTCTGTCCCCCACTCTCTCCATCCCCCCACTCTCTGACCTCCTCTCTCACCCCCACCCTGTACCCCTCTCTCTGTCCCCCACTCTCTGCCCCCCCTCTCTGTCCCCCACTCTATCACCCCTCTCTCTCACCCCCTCTACCTGCGAATTTTTCTGTACCCCTCTCTGTGATCCCCTCTACCTCCCCCTCTCTCTGTCCCCCCTCTCTGTCACCCTGTCTCTGTCCCCTCTCTCTCTCTATTCCCCTCTCACTCTCTATCACCCCTCTCTCTCACCCCCTCTACCTGCGAATTTTTCTGTACCCCTCTCTGTGATCCCCTCTACCTCCCCCTCTCTCTGTCCCCCCTCTCTCTGTCACCCTGTCTCTGTCCCCCCTCTCTCTCTCTATCGCCCTCTCTCTATCCCCCCACTCTCTGTCCCCCCTCTCTCTGTCCCCCCTCTCTCTGTCCCCTTCTCTCTCTTTCCCCCTCTCTCTCTGTTCCCTCTCTCTCTGTCCCCTCACTCTCTCCAACTCTCTCTACCCCTCTCTCTCTCTGTCCCCCGTATCTCCCCACTCCCTGTCCCCCTCTCTCTGTTGCCCTCTCTCTGACCCGCTCTCTCTGTCCCCCTCTCCCTACCCCCTCTCTCTCTGTCCCCTCCTCTCTGCCCCCTCTCTCTCTGCCCCCCTCTCTCTGTCCCCCTCTCTCTCTGTCCCTCTCTCACTGTCCCCCTCTCTCTCGCCACCTCTATCTCCCCAACTCTCTATCCTCTCTCTCTGTCACCCTCTCTCTGCCCTCCTCTCTCTGTCCCCCCCTCTGTCCTGCCTCTATCTATCCACCCTCTCTGCCCCCTCTCTCTGATACCCCTTCCTCTCTCTGTCCTCCTCTCTCTATCACCCCTCTCTCTCTCCCCACTCTCTGTCCCCCTCTCTCTGCCCCCTTTCCCTGTCCCCTCTCTCTCTCTCCCCCTCTCTTTATCCCCCTCTCTCTGTCCCCCCTCTCTCTCTGTCACCCCCTTTCTATGTCTCCCCCCTCTCTCTGCCCCCCCTCTGTCCTCCCACTCTCTGTCCCCCTCTCTCTGTCCCCCTCTCTCTGCCCCCTCTCTCTCTGTCCTCCAACTCTCTGTCCCCCTCTCTCTGTCCCCCCTCTCTTTCCTCCCCTCTCTCTGTCCCTCTCTCTCTGTCCGCCTCTCTCTGCCCACCTCTCTCTGCCCCCTCTCTCTGTCCCTCTCTTTCTGTCCCCCTCTCTCTCTGTCCCCCACCCTCTCTGTCCCTCTCTCTCTGTCCCCCTCTAACTCCGCCTTTCTGTCCCCCTCTCTCTGACCCCCTCTATCTCCCCTTCTCTCTGCCCCACTTTCTCTGTCCCCCTCTCTCTGACCCCCTCTATCTCCCCTTCTCTCTGCCCCCCTTTCTCTGTGCCCCTCTCTCTGACCCCCTCACTCTGTCCCCCTCTCTCTGACCCCCTCTATCTCCCCTTCTCTCTGCCCCCCTTTCTCTGTGCTCCTCTCTCTGTCCCCCCCTCTCTTTCCCCCCTCTCTCTGTCCTCCCCCCTCTCTCTGTCCCCCCCTCTCTCTGTCCCCCTCTCCCTCTCTGACCCCCTCACTCTGTCCCACTCTCTCTGCCCCGATCTCTCTCTGCCTATGTCTCTCTGTCCCCCTCTATCTCCCCCACTCTCTGTGCCCCTCTCTCTGTGCCCATCTCTCTGACCCCCTCTACCTCCCACTTTTTCTGTCCCCATCTCTGACCCCCTCTATCTCCCCCATTCCCTGTGCCCCTCTCTCTCTTCCCCCTCTCTCTCACCCCCTCTACTTCCCCCTCTCTCTATCCCCCCTCTCTCTGTCCCCCCTCTCTCTGTCCCCCCTCTCTCTGTCCCCCTCTCTCTCTGTCCCCCTCTCTCTCTTCCCCCTCTCTCTATGTCCCCCCCCACTCTGTCCCCCTCTCTCTCTTCCCCCCCTCTCTCTGTCCCCCCCTCTCTGTCCCCCCTCTCTCTGTCCCCCTCTCTCTCTGTCCCCCCTCTCTCTGTCCCCACTCTCTCTGTCCCCCTCTCTCTGTCCCCCTCTCTCTCTGTCCCCCCTCTCTCTGTCCCCCTCTCTCTCTGTCCCCCTCTCTCTCTGTCCCCCCCTCTCTCTGTCCCCCTCTCTCTCTGTCCCCCCTCTCTCTGTCCCCCTCTCTCTCTGTCCCCCTCTCTCTCTGTCCCCCTCTCTCTCTGTCCCCCTCTCTCTGTCCCCCCCTCTCTCTCTGTCCCCCTCTCTCTCTGTACCCCTCTCTCTCTGTCCCCCTCTCTCTCTGTCCCCCTCTCTCTCTGTCCCCCTCTCTCTGTCCCCCCTCTCTCTGTCCCCCTCTCTCTCTGTCCCCCCTCTCTCTGTCCCCCTCTCTCTCTGTCCCCCTCTCTCTCTCTGTCCCCCCTCTCTCTCTGTCCCCCTCTCTCTGTCCCCCCTCTCTCTTTCCCCCCTCTCTCTGTCCCCCTCTCTCTCTGTCCCCCCTCTCTCTGTCCCCCTCTCTCTCTGTCCCCCCCTCTCTCTGTCCCCCCCCTCTCTCTGTCCCCCTCTCTCTCTGTCCCCCCTCTCTCTGTCCCCCCCTCTCTGTCCCCCTCTCTCTCTGTCCCCCTCTCTCTCTGTCCCCCCTCTCTCTCTGTCCCCCTCTCTCTGTCCCCCCTCTCTCTCTGTTCCCCTCTCTCTGTCCCCCCCTCTCTCTGTTCCCCTCTCTCTGTCCCCCCTCTCTCTGTCCCCCCTCTCTCTGTCCCCCCTCTCTCTGTCCCCCCTCTCTCTCTGTTCCCCTCTCTCTGTCCCCCCTCTCTCTGTCCCCCCTCTCTCTCTGTTCCCCTCTCTCTGTCCCCCCTCTCTCTGTCCCCCTCTCTCTGTCCCCCCTCTCTCTCTGTTCCCCTCTCTCTGTCCCCCCTCTCTCTCTGTCCCCCTCTCTCTGTCCCCCCTCTCTCTCTGTTCCCCTCTCTCTGTCCCCCTCTCTCTGTCCCCCCTCTCTCTGTCCCCCCTCTCTCTGTCCCCCCTCTCTCTCTGTTCCCCTCTCTCTGTCCCCCCTCTCTCTGTCCCCCCTCTCTCTGTCCCCCCTCTCTCTCTGCCCCGCTCTCTCTCTGTCCCCCCTCTCTCTCTGTCCCCCCTCACTCTGTCCCCCTCTCTCTCTGTCCCCCTCTCTCTCTTCCCCCTCTCTCTCTGTCCCCCCTCTCTCTGTCCCCCCTCTCTCTGTCCCCCCTCTCTCTGTCCCCCTCTCTGTCCCCCCCTCTCTCTGTCCCCCTCTCTCTCTTCCCCTCTCTCTCTGTCCCCCTCTCTCTCTGTCCCCCCCTCTCTGTCCCCCCTCTCTCTGTCCCCCTTCTCTCTGTCCCCCCTCTCTCTGTCCCCCCTCTCTCTCTTCCCCCTCTCTCTCTGTCCCCCCCCTCTCTGTCGCCCCTCTCTCTGTCCCCCTCTCTCTCTGTCCCCCTCTCTCTGTCCCCCCCTCTCTCTGTCCCCCTCTCTCTCTGTCCCCCTCTCTATCTGTCCCCCTCTCTCTGTCCCCCTCTCTCTGTCCCCCCTCTCTCTCTGTCCCCCTCTCTCTCTGTCCCCCTCTCTCTCTGTCCCCCTCTCTCTGTCCCCATCTCTCTCTGTCCCCCTCTCTCTCTGTCCCCCTCTCTATCTGCCCCCCTCTCTCTGTCCCCCCTCTCTCTGTCCGTCTCTCTCTGTCCCCCCTCTCTCTCTGTCCCTCTCTCTCTGTCCCCCTCTCTCTGTTCCTCTCTCTCTGTCCCCCCTCTCTCTGTCCCGCTCTCTCTGTCCCCTTCCCTCTCTTCCCCCTCTCTCTCTGTCCCCCCTCTCTCTCTGTCCCCCCCTCTCTGTCCCCCCGCTCTCTGTCCCCCCTCTCTCTTTCCCCCCTCTCTGTCCCCCACTCTCTCTGTCCCACTCTCTCTCTGTCCCCCTCTCTCTCTTCCCCCTCTCTCTCTGCCCCCCTCTCTCTCTGTCGCCTCTCTCTCTGTCCCCTGTCTCTGTGTTCCCCTCTCTCTGTCCCCCTCTCTCTCTGTCCCCCCTCTCTCTGTCCCCTCTCTCTGTCCCCTGTCTCTGTGTTCCCCTCTCTCTGTCCCCCTCTCTCTCTGTCCCCCTCTCTCTCTGTCCCCCCTCTCTCTGTCCACCTCTCTGTCACTGTCCCTCCCCTCTGTCGCCTTCTCTCTGACCCCTCTCTCTGTCCCCTCTCTCTCTGTCCCCCCTCTCTCTGTCCACTTCTCTCTCTCTCCTTCCCTCTCTGTCCCCCCTCTCTGTCCCCCGTCTCTCTGTCCCCCCTCTCTCTGTCCACCCTCTCTGTCACTGTCCCTCCCCTCTGTCGCCTTCTCTCTGACCCCTCTCTCTGTCCCCTCTCTCTCTGTCCTGCCATCTCTCTGTCCACTTCTCTCTCTCTCCTTCCCTCTCTGTCCCCCCTCTCTGTCCCCCGTCTCTCTGCCTCCCCCTCTCTGTCCCCCTCTCTCTCTGTCTCCCTCTCTCTCTGTTTCTCTCTCTCTCTGCCCCCCTCTCTCTCTGTCCCCGTCTCTCTGTCTCCCGCCTCTCTTTGTCCCCCCCGTCCCTCTCTCTCTCTGTCCCCTTTCTCTCTCTGTCCCTCTCTCTCACTGTCCCCCCCGTCGCCTTCTCTCTGACCCCACTCTCTCTGTCCCCTCTCTCTCTGTCCACTTCTCTCTCTGTCCCTCTCTCTCTGTCCCCCCCTCTCTGTCCCCCCTCTCTGTACCACTCTGTCCGCCCACTCTGCCCCCCTCTCTGTCCCCCGCTCTCTTTCCCCCTCTCTCTGCCCCCTCTCTCTGCCCCTCTCTCTCTCTGTCCCCCAATCCCTCTGTTCCTCTCTCTCTGCCCCCCTCTCTCTGCTCCACACTCTCTCTGCCCCTCTCTCTCTGTCCCCCTCTCTCTGACACCCTCTCTCTCTGTCCCCCCGTCCCCCTCTCTCTCTGTCCCCCCTCTCTCTGCCTCCCCCTCTCTGTCCACCCCTCTCTCTGTCCCCCCTCTCTCTGTCCCCCTCTCTCTCTGTTCCCCTCTCTCTCTGTCTCCCTCTCTCTCTGTCCCCCCCTCTCTCTGGCCCCTCTCTCTGCCCCCTCTCTCTCTGTTCACCTCTCTCTCTGTCTCCCTCTCTCTCTCTGTCCCCCCCTCTCTCTCTGTCCCCCTCTCTCTCTGCCCCCCTCTTTTTCTCTCGCTCTCCCTGCCCCCTCTCTCTCTGCCCCCTCTCTCTCTGCCCTAATCTCTCTCTGTCCCCCACTCCCTCTGTCCCCCTCTCTCTCTGTCCCCCCGTCCCCCTCTCTCTCTGTCCCCCTCTCTCTCTGTCCTCCCTCTTTCTGTCCCCCGCCTCTCTCTGTCCCCCCCGTCCCCCTCTCTCTCTGCCCCCTCTATCTGTCCCCCTCTCTCTCTATCCTTCCCTCTCTCTGTCGCCCCCTCTCTCTGACCCCCCTCTATGTGTCCCTCTCTCTCTCTGTCCCCCCATTCTCTGTCCCCCCTCTCTCCTTTCCCCCTCTCTCTGTCTCCCCCTCTCTCTGTCCCCCTCTCTCTGTCTCCCCACTCTCTGCCCCCTCTCTCTGTTCCCCCTCTCTCTGCCCCCCGCTGTCTGTGTTCCCCTCTCTCTGTGTTCCCCTCTCTCTCTATCTCCCTCTCTCTATCTCCCTCTCTCCCTGCTCCCCACTCTCTCTGCCACCCCCTCTCTCTGCCCCCTCTCTCTCTGCCCCCCTCTCTCTCTGTCCGCCTCTCTCTGTCCCCTTCTCTCTCTGTCCGCCTCTCTCTGTCCCCTTCTCTCTCTGTCCCTCTCTCTCTGCCCCCCTCTCTCTCTGTCCCCCTCTCTCTCTGTCCCCCCCTCTCTCTGTCGCTCTCTCTCTGCCCCCTCTCTCTCTGTCCCCTCTCTCTCTGCCCCCCTCTCTCTCTGTCCCTCTCTCTCTCTGTCCCCCCCTCTCTCTGTCCCCCTCTCTCTCTGCCCCCCCTCTCTCTCTGGCCCCTCTCTCTCTGTCCCCCTCTCTCTCTGTCCCCTCTCTCTGTTCCCTTCTCTCTCTCTCTCTGCCCCCCTCTCTCTCTGCCCCCCTCTCTCTCTCCCCCCTCTCTCTGTCCCCCTCTCTCTCTGTCCCCTCTCTCTGTCCCCTTCTCTCTCTCTCTCTCTCTCTGCCCCCCTCTCTCTCCCCCCCTCTCTCTGCCACCTCTCTCTCTGTCCCCCTCTCTCTCTGTCCCCCTCTCTCTGTCCCCCCTCTCTCTGTCCCCATATCTCTCTGTCCCCCCTCTCTCTGTTCCCCTCTCTCTCTGTCCCCCTCTCTCTCTGTCCCCCTCTCTCTGTCCCCCCTCTCTCTGTCCCCATCTCTCTCTGTCCCCTCTCTCTCTGTTCCCCTCTCTCTCTGTCTCCCTCTCTCTCTGTACCTTCTCTCTCTGCCCCCTCTCTCTCGCTCTCTCTCTGTCCCCCTCTCTCTCTGCCCCCCCTCTCTGCCCCCCTCTCTCTCTGCCCCCTCTCTCTCTGCCCCCCTCTCTCTCTGTCCCCCACTCTCTCTGTTCCCCTCTCTTTCTGTTCCCCTCTCCCTTTGTCTCCCTCTCTCTCTGTCTCCCTCTCTCTGTGTGTCTCTCTCTCTCTGTCCCCCACATTGTCTGTCACCCTCTCTCTCCCCCCTCTCTCTCTGCCTCCCTCTCTCTCTCGCCTTCTCTCTGCCCCCCCCGCCCCCTCTCTCTCTGCTCCCCTCTCTCTCTGCCCCCGCTCTCTCTGCCCCATCTCTCTGTCCCCCTCTCTCTGTCCCTTCTCTCTGTCCCCCTCTCTCTCTGTCCCCTCTCTCTCTGTCCCCTCTCTCTGTTCCCCTCTCTCTTTGTCCCCTTCTCTCTCTGCCCCCCTCTCTCTCTGTCCCCCTCTCTCTCTGTCCCTCCTCTCTCTGTCTCCCACTCTCTCTGCCCCCTCTCTCTGCCCCCTCTCTCTCTGCCCCCCCTCTCTCTCTGTCCCCTCTCTCTGTCCCCTTCTCTCTCTTTCTCTCTGCCCCCTCTCTCTCTGCCCCCCTCTCTCTCTGTCCACTCTCTCTCTGTCCCCCTCTCTCTGTCCCCCTCTCTCTCTGTCCCCTTCTCTCTCTGCCCCCCTCTCTCTCTGTGCCCCTCTCTCTGCCCCCTCTCTCTCTGCCCCCCCTCTCTCTGCCCCCTCTCTCTGTCCCCCTCTCTCTGTCCCCTCTCTCTGTCCCCTTCTCTCTCTGTCCCCCTCTCTCTCTGTCCCCCTCTCTCTGTCCCCCTCTCTCTCTGCCCCCCCTCTCTCTGCCCCCTCTCTCTGTCCCCTCTCTCTGTCCCCTTCTCTCTCTGTCCCCCTCTCTCTCTGTCCCCCTCTCTGTCCCCCTCTCTCTCTGTCCCCTCTCTCTCTGTTCCACTCTCTCTCTGCCCCTCTCTCTCTGTCTCCCTCTCTCTCTGTCCCCTTCTCTCTCTGTCCCCCTCTCTCTCTGTCCCCCTCTCTGTCCCCCACTCTCTCTGTCCCCCTCTCTCTCTGTTCCCCTCTCTCTCTGCCCCCCTCTCTCTCTGTCTCCCTCTCTCTCTGCCCCCCCTCTCTCTCTGTCTCCCTCTCTCTCTGTCACCCTCTCTCTCTGCCCCCCCTCTCTCTGACCCCTCTCTCTGTCCCCTCTCTCTGTCCCCTTCTCTCTCTGTCCCCCTCTCTCTCTGTCCCCCTCTCTGTCCCCCTCTCTCTCTGTCCCCTCTCTCTCTGTTCCACTCTCTCTCTGCCCCTCTCTCTCTGTCTCCCTCTCTCTCTGTCCCCTTCTCTCTCTGTCCCCCTCTCTCTCTGTCCCCCTCTCTGTCCCCCACTCTCTCTGTCCCCCTCTCTCTCTGTTCCCCTCTCTCTCTGCCCCCCTCTCTCTCTGTCTCCCTCTCTCTCTGCCCCCCCTCTCTCTCTGTCTCCCTCTCTCTCTGTCACCCTCTCTCTCTGCCCCCCCTCTCTCTGACCCCTCTCTCATTATGTCCTCCCCTATTTCTCTCTCTCTCCCTCCCTCCCTCACCTTATTTCTCCCTTCCCTCTCTCTCTGTCTTTCCCTGCTCCCTCGCTCTCTCTCCATCTTCTCTCACTCTCGATCTCCCTATCTTGGTCTCTCTTTTCCCACCACCCTCCGTTTCTCTCTAACTGAATCTCTCTCCCTTCTGTCCCGCCCTTATTCTCTCTCTCTGGCACACTCTGTCTCCCTGGTCCTTCCCTCTCCCTCTGACCCAGAGACTGCAGGTTGGTGGTGAGTCTGCTTGTGGGGGTTGGGGGGGTGGGGGGGCTTGTGGGTGTGAGATGATCGAGAGATGTGGGAAGTGGGAGGTGGGGAAAATGGGGTAGAGCCAGAATTGTGAGAAGGAGATAGAGACGGCAGGAGAGAGAGAGAGAGAGAGAGAGAGAGGGTGAGGGGGAGAGAGAAGAATGGAGGCAGGTGGATAAACCCATGTTGGGGGTGTGAGAGAGAGAGAGGGGGAGAGTGAGGCAGAAAGAATAGTGGAGGCAGGTGGAGAAACTGGGGTTGGGGGCTCTGAGAGGGGACCAGAGAGAGTGAAAGGGAGAGGTGGTGAGAAAGAGAGATTGTGCAGGAAGGGAGAGATGGAGAGAATTGAGGAGGAAAAGTGGGGGTGAGGAATTGGGGATGCCAGGTTGGAATGGGGGGGGGCGGTTAGAGGGAGTTAAACCCAGCTCCTGAGCTCAGGGCGCGGTGCCCTCCCCTTCCCTGAGGACCAGGACTTGGGGCTGAGTCTGTCTCTCTCCAGTTCAGCTTCTCCAACACAAAGACACACAACAACATCGGTCACTCTGCTGCTCGGCACACTTCTTATCAACATTGTTATTGGTTACAAATGGAAGTGATGGATACAGTCAGTGGGATGGTGCCTTTTCTCACTGGCCCCTGAGTTGTGAGAAACATTGAAACATTTCCCTGTAACCCCCCTGTGGGATAAGGATGGACAAACCAGCGCTACCCTCAGTCTGTTACCATAGCGACAGGCTGCTCCATCGCTGAAACACTGAACTGAAATGAGAAAATCCCGAATGGATTGATTAATGAGGGAATTTGATGGATGGATGGATTTGGGTGAAGGGATATTTCAGCACGTTCTTCAGCTGCTGCCTGAACTTATTCTGGGTCACGGCATAAATCGCGGTGTTTGTGCAGCAACTGAGGAGCTGCAGCATGAAGCCCAATTCCTGCACAAACCAACCGAGAGACACAGACTTATACCCAATATACCACATCCGTCTCCATATAGAAAACAGCATTAACGTTGACCATAACAGGATGAAATTGGCCGAGATCACAAACAGTAAAATGATGGATTTTTTTCGGTTTCTCATTTCAGTGTCAGACTGAGCGTCCCCATTGGTGTGAGCGCGGAGTCTCCTGCGGGCTCTGCTGGTCACTAAAATGTGTCTGACGGTGAGAACATTGAGCAGCAGAATCAGGAGAAATGGGACACACGGGGTTAGAATGTGGTGGAGGAACTCGATTGTGACCCAGACAATGGAGGATAGAACAGCACCTGTTACATCACAAAACCAGGGGAGGTTCATCAGCCAATACCGAGCCTCGAGCATAAAATACCAGGAAATGTTCTTTAAACAGCTCAGCACAGTCACTGCTCCCAGAACCACAGCCGCCGTTTTCTCACTGCAATATTTACTTTTCAGCTTCTGGCAACAAATGGCCACAAACCGATCAAAGGTGAAAGTGACGGTGAACCAGACAGAGCAGTCAGTGGCTGCATAAAGCAGGACGGCGTGGATATTACACACGGGGACGGAGTCCCTCAGGAAATAAAACTGTTCCGGATAAACAATGGGAATGTGTCTCAGGATCAGGTCGAGGATAATGACCAGGAGATCCGCCGCTGCCATGGCCCCCAGGTAACGTCTGACACATGGAGACAATCCACAATCTTTATAAAGCAGGACGTAGATGGTCACTACGTTAACTGTGAGGAAGGAAAACAAACCCATTATCCATCAGCCTGGAGGCAAAGGGACCCGTTTGATATGGGACCCAGTGAGATTTTCAAATGTGTCCCTGTATTCAGGGATTTATTAAAATAATTGGAGCTGGAATAACAAATGGGAAGGTCGGAATTACTGACAAAAATGTGACATAAACCACAAGAAACCCTCCCTCCCCAAACACACAGAGACACATCCATCAGGACAGGTGGTTTCTAGAACATTCCCACACACTCGACCACTCGAGAGCAGACACAGGTCACTCCTTCCCAGTTCCTAATACGGAGGGTGGAAACGTTGCTGTCCTGAAGGATTCTCTCCCAGTTTCCTGAAGACAAACGGAGTTTGGGAATTTCTGTATTTTGGTCTAAATTGTGGTCGATCCTGTGTCGTGGAGAAATGTAAACGCAGGGAAAACGTATTCCCCCCTTTAACTGCCCGAGGGGCCTTCGGAACAGTGTCTCCTTCTCCCTGGAACGGGATCTCTTCCCTCGGGATCTTATCGTTTGTTCAATTCACTGACGTCCGGCCGTTCACAAACAATGTCAGGGACAGAACGTTCCGGGGAACGTCAGTTATAGAATGTCGGGGACAGAACGTTCCGGGGAATGTCAGTTATAGAATGTCAGGGACAGAACGTTCCGGGGAATGTCAGTTATAGAATGTCAGGGACAGAACGTTCCGGGGAATGGCAGTTATAGAATGTTGGGGACAGAACGTTCTGGGGAATGGCAGTTATAGAATGTCAGGGACAGAACGTTCCGGGGAATGTCAGTTATAGAATGTCAGGGTCAGAACGTTCCAGGGAATGTCAGTTATAGAATGTCGGGGACGGAATGTTCTGGGGAATGTCAGTTATAGAATGTTGGGGATAGAACATTCTGGGGAATGGCAGTTATAGAATGTCAGGGACAGAACGTTCCGGGGAATGTCAGTTATAGAATGTCAGGGACAGAACGTTCCGGGGAATGTCAGTTATAGAATGTCAGGGACAGAACGTTCCGGGGAATGTCAGTTATAGAATGTCAGGGTCAGAACGTTCCAGGGAATGTCAGTTATAGAATGTCGGGGACGGAATGTTCTGGGGAATGTCAGTTATAGAATGTTGGGGATAGAACATTCTGGGGAATGGCAGTTATAGAATGTCGGGGACGGAATGTTCCCGGGAACTCCTTGACCTGTCCATGACCTTCCCCCAATCCACCCCACCCTCCTCTCTGACCTATCACCTCTCCCCCTGTAAAGCGGGAGCCATCCCACCCCCCCCCCCCCCCCCCGCAGCATGTAGGACTAAGTACACCGACACAGTGCGTTGATCTGTAACCCAGGAGCAGTTACCCTCCCAGCATGTAGGAGTGTGTACCCCATCCCTGTGCATTCATCAGTAACCCAGGAGCAGTTACCCTCCCAGCATGTAGGACTGTGTACCCCATCCCTGTGCATTCATCAGTAACCCAGGAGCAGTTACCCTCCCAGCATGTAGGACTGTGTACCCCATCCCTGTGCATTCATCAGTAACCCAGGAGCAGTTACCCTCCTAGCATGTAGGAGTGTGTACACCGCCCCAGCACATTGATCTGTAACCCAACAGCAGTTACCCTCCCAGCATGTCGGACTGTGTACCCCACCCCAGTGCATTGCTCGGCAACACTGTGCTAGACCCCTGCCCAGTGTGGGGAAACTTGCAGCCCATTCTGTAACTGACAGGATGTACAGCTCCCACCCATTTACAGCTCCATATCCCCATTGTTGCCCTGACAAGGGGGTTTTGTGGGTGTGAACATCACTGCCAGAGAGAGATAGCGGGGGACTCAGTTTAAATATCACCACATGGGAGGGGTTTGGGGTATAGACAGGGAGGGGGAGACTGAGAGACAGTGTCATGGAAGGATGTGTTCCCAGGTTTCAGAATGCTGAAATGTAGACACTTCGATAACATCCTGTAACATGAGCCTGTCTTCCCAGGAAAGATGGGCAAATGGGATATTTGAGCATTTGCACTACAGCTTTGTAAATGGGAGTTGTTTCAACAGAATCTATGACTCACTGGGCTGAATCAAACAAAAAACTGTCTCAGTGACATTATCCCTTAGTCTGACAGAACGATTATCTGCACGATGCTGAGCTAGTTTCCTGGTGATATCGAATCAAACTCACCTCATTAACAACCCAGCCCACCCCATGGTGTCCCTCTCATTCAATACCAGCCCGATTCTCCCACCCATCATGGCTGGAGGTACTCACCATCTCCCGGGCGACCCTGGATATTCATTGTTCCCTGACACTGGGGCAATCTATAAAAGGCCAATGAGCACATGGTTGCGCTTTCTCAGTTAGGAGCTGCCCTGCGCAGTTTAACCTGTGCATGGGGGAATAAGAGACAATTACACTGCGGTTTGTCGACAGGGGCACGGAGGTCCTGGTGGATGTGCTAGTACAGAGGGGGACCATTCTCTTCCCAGAGGGGGCCACACCACCTGACCCACTGATCATGGTCTGAGCTCCCCACCCAGCTCAGTGCAGTATCTGGGGTCTGAGGAAATGCCCAGCAATACAGGACAAGCATCAATAACCTTCCCCACTCTGTCAGGATAAGGGTCACCGTATTCTGTCTGCTCCCTCACACTCCCTGTATAACAGGTAAAGCACCATCCCACCCCGCCGTGATCTCTCTCTCCCTCTCTCTCCCACTCTCTATCCCTCTCTCTCTCTCTCCCTCTCTCTCTCCCCTTGTCTTCCTCCTCCCTCCACTTTAACCCCCCCCCCCCCACGTTAATAACACTGCATGGATACAACACTGTGAACTGATTCCCTCCAGACCCCTCACCATGTCCCCGTCCCCTTCACCTAAACCAGCACTAACAGCAAGGACACCCACTCCCACCCTCACTCCCTCTCTCCCTTTCTCCTATTTCAGGAGAAACAGCCTGGAATAGGTCAGAAAGTGCCAAGCCGGGTGGTGGAGTGTCCGATATCCGTTCCCTCACCCCCCCTCCCCCCGCCATGTGGGGAGGATCCTGGTAGGAGCTGGAGAGGACCGGGACGCCTTGTGTGGAGATTCTGAAACATCCATGTCCCACCGACCGAGTAAGGAGCAATGTTCAGCGAAGGGCAATTCTCACTTTAAACCCACTGGCAGCTCCGTTTCCCCCCGGCACAACTTAGAATCTGTGGCCCTGATGCCGTCTCCCTTTTGAGTTGAGCTGGTACAAATGGATTCCCCACGGTCTCGGTGGGCAGGAGGGTGGGCTCACAACACATCATCACCACCACCTCCCAGGAAGGGAGCACAGAGACTCCCTCCTACACCTCCCCCTGTAAACAGCTCAGATACTGAAACTAATCTGTGATAGTTACTGCTCTCCCCACTTGTCCTGATATCTTCAACAATCTGTGCTCATATACACCCAGAGCCCTCTGCTCATGCAACCCCTTTATTATGGTACGGCCTGTATTAAACTGCCTTTCAATGTCCTTCCTACCACAGTACATCACCTCACACTGCTCTGCATTGATCCCCATCTGCCTTATTACTGAACACTACACCAACGTGTCACTGTCCTGTTAGAGTTCCACACTGTCTTCCATTGATTTCAGAGTTCTTCCAGGTTCGGTGCCATCTACAAACATTGCGATTGAAATCGTGTCACAGTCCCTATGAAACACCTGAAATCCTGCCCCACACACACAAGTCTGAGCAAGTGAAATACTGATATATTCCCACGGACAGAGTCGAATAATGACATGCTGTCAATGGAGCAACAGAAGTCCTGACACATACCAGACAGAGTAGATTAATTATTGACAAACCACAGAGCAAGAGAAATCCGGTTAGGTCCCACTTATCCACTTCATCAGAGTATAATGTGATGAAGTTGAAAGTGTGTACTGTACTTTTAAGAGAGGGAATGCTGTTTTGAACTGAGAGCTTACAAGCACCTGTGGTATGAGAAGGTGGCAGACCCAGAAACAGAATATTGTTATAGAGCTGGAGTCGGGTAATAAGCAGTTAAGGGAAAGAGGGTCCCTGAGTTGTGAATAGTTGATGGAAAATGTTCACTTTCAGAGTGAAAAAAATAAATTGATGTTTTTATTTAAACAGTGGAAGTTGGCGGATCTGTCCCTCATATTTTAACAGTTTACGAGGTGAATTGAGCATTTCTTTGTGTCATTGAAGTTCCCAGATGAGCTTCATGCTGTATCCTTACCATCCCCATGTGTGTATCTGTGCACCTCCACACAATCATCTATTGTATCCGCTACACCCGATGGGGCCTCCTCTATATTGGGGAGACAGGCCGCCTACTTGGGGAACGTTTCATAGAACACCTCTGGGACACCCGGACCAACCAACCCAACCACCCTGTGGCTCAACACTTCAACTCCCCATCCCACTCCAACAAGTACCTTGGACTCCTCCATCGCCAGACCATGGCAACACGACGGTTGGAGGAAGAGCGCCTCATCTTCTGCCTGGGAACCCTCCAACCACAAGGGATGAACTCAGATTTCTCCAGTTTCCTCATTTCCCCTCCCCCCAACTTGTCTCAGTCAAATCCCTCGAACTCAGCACCGCCTTCCTATCTTGCTATCTTCTTCCTGACCTCTCCGCCCCCACCCCATTCCGGCCTATCACCCTCACCTTAACCTCCCTCCACTTAGCGCATTTCCAATGCCCGTCCCCCAAGTCCCTCCTCCCTACCTTTTATCTTAGCCTGCTGGACACACTTTCTTCATTCCTGAAGAAGGGCTTATGCCCGAAACGTCGATTCTCCTGTTCCTTGGATGCTGCCTGACCTGCTGCGCTTTTCCAGCAACACATTTTCAGCTCTGATCTCCCGCATCTGCAGTCCTCACTTTCTACTCGGGTAATAAGCAGTTAAGTGAAAGAGGGTCCCAGAGTTGTGAATTTTTGATGTAAAGTGTTCACTTTCAAAATAAAAAAATAAATTGATGTTTTTATTTAAACAGTGGAATTTGGGAGTTCTCTGTTCCTCATATTTCAATAGTTTACGAGGCAAATTGAGCATTTCTTTATGTTTCATTTAACTTACCAGATGAGCTTCACACCATGTCCTAACAATTCCTGTCAGTGTATGTGTGTGTCTGTGTGTGGGGCAGGTCTTGCAGTCTCTGTGGTGCTTAAAGTGATGCAATGCCACCCTCTGCTGGCCTCCCCACGCCACTGAAAGGCATTGGCAGAGGGTGAAAACCAACAGGGATTCATTCAGAGAGGGGGAGGGAGAGAGCAGCTGCTCACAGCACCATCCAAACTGATGTCTTATACATGTACTGATATAAATGTCCTTTAAACGTTGTAACTGTCCCTGCTTTCACCACTTGCTCTGCAAGTTCATTCCACACACAAGCCAGATTCTGTCTAAAATAATTAACTCTTATGACTTTTGTAAATCTTTTTCCTCGCACCTTAAAATATCCCTCAGTTTTGAATCCCCAACTCTAGGGAAAAGACATCAGCCCTTCAGCTTATCTGTACCCCTCATTATTTTGTAAACTTCTGTGAAGTTATCCCTTAACCTCATCCTCCCCAGCATACCCAGCCTCTCCTTATCGCTCACTCCCTGCATTCCCAACAACATCCAAGTTCATCTGTTCTCAATCCTCTCCAGCTTAATAATATCAAGGTCAATAATATCAAAGTGAATAGTCAAGGTATTTTCTAAGGGAAGGGTAGACCAAAACTAGAGGGCAGAGGTTTAAGGTGAGAGGGGAAATATTAAAGCGACCTAAAGGGCAGCTTTTACACCCAGAGGGTGGTGTGCCTATGGAATGAGCGGGCAGGGTGACCAGACTGGACACAGTATTCCAGAAGAGGTCTAAGCAATGTCCTGTACATCCTCAACATGACATCCCCATTCCGATACTCAAAGGGTCTGACCAATGAAAACAAGTGTGTTAAACACCTTCTTAACCGTACTATCTCTATGAGATGCAAATTTTAAAGAATTATACCTGACGGCCTAGGTGTCTATTCTACAACACTGCCAAAGGCTCTACTTTGAATTGTATAGGTCCTGCTGTTGTTTGATTTACCAAATCCAATACCGCACATTAATCCATACTAAACTCCATCAGCCACCCCTCAGCCCAGTGTGTGATATTACTGTCACCTCCCCCTCCCCTTCAATTTTAAAATGCCCATCCCTCTCCAGGAGGCCTGCACACTCCGGCCTTGATTTTCACAAAGACCCTGAGCTTGATTTGCCTTGTGTGGTTAGGGGGAGGAGGGACAGATTGCAGACACAGTCAGTGGGGAGGAGAGGCTGGACAGTAATCACCAGCCTGGTGTCATTTCATGGTTTTAGGAAAAGGGGAGTCACACGTTAGAGGTGGGCAAGAGTGATTGGTGTTTGGGTGTCAGAAATTAAGCTCTTCCTTCGTCTCTGCTGTTCATTAATAAATATCCATTTGAGACCCTTCATTGGGCAGAGTGTTTCTGCAGGATTTCTTTCCGAAATATTGCAGACTACAGATACTAGCAATTAATCAATTGCATAGCACGTCACTCAATATCCTACAGTTGAGACAAATATCTTGCATTTGTTTAACAATACAAAGGGTTTTGTGTAGTTCAGTAATGGGAACCTGATTATAATAAATCCACACCGAACTGAAAGTGGGCACTAAAATATGACCCAAAATCTGGGTATGGCAGTGTGGTGGGTAGTGTCCCTGTCTCTGAGCCAGAACTCTGGATTTGATTCCAATTCCTGAACTTGTGTGGTAGTGTTCCTAGCTCTGGACTATAAGGCCTGGATTTAATTCCTGCCTGTTGCAGAGGTATGTCACATCATGTCAGGACAGTCTGATGAACAAACACACAGGAGAATAATGTTACAGCTTCATGGGTATTGCTGAGTGATGCGAGTCCCTCCCTCTGGGCACAAAGGTCTCGGTGTAAATCCCACAGAAGTTTCTCATGATAAATCAGAACAAACTGATTAAAATGGATTTAGAATTGTGACTTGATGGATAAGGGAGCGGTGTCAGTATTGAATTTCAGAATTTAGGCCCGGGATGACTGAAAGTACAGCTATTCGTGATCATTGGAGTCACATTTCGCAGCAGTAGTGGTTTATAAAATCAAAATGGCCATGGATAGGGTGAGCAGTCAGGGTTTGTCCCCAGGTTAGGGGCGTCCAAAACTAGAGGGCATTGTTTGAAAGTGAGAGGGGAAAGATTTTGATGAGGCCTAAAGGAAACAATTTCACACAGAGGGTGGTGTGCATATAGAATGAGCTGCCAGAGGAAGTGGTGGAGGCTGGTACAACTACAGCATGTAAAAGGCATCTGGGTACTGACAGACCTGGCGAACCTTTCCAGAAATTTCTGCATTTGTTAAAAAATGCAGTCATTTTAAAACAGGTATTCTGAATATATTAAATATTTTATTTTTTAATGACGCAGGGCCATGTAAACATATTTCAAATCAGTCGAGACCATTTTCTGCTAAGGGTATGGCTCTGTGTATGACAGCAGCAATGATGCACCTACATGGAACAGGGAATGTGATGGAGACATAGTTTGGACAATGTACAAGGAGACCTCACATGGTCCAGTTTGGGAGAGGATGACATTACTGTGTGATTCAGCTCAGAGAGGGAGAAAATGTAATCTGCCTGAGAAGGAATTGCCTATCACACACTCTCTTCTTCGTTGTTCCTCATCACAGCAATGTGTGCAAGCTATAAAAAAAATTCTTCAGTCATCGTTACTTTTATAGAATCACTGCAGTGTTGAAACAGGCCCTTCGGCCTAACAAGTCAATACCAACCTTCCCAACCGATTTCCCTATATTTGCCCCTGACTAATGCACCTAACCTAGAAATCCCTGCACACTACAGACAATTTAACATGACAATCCACCGAACCTACACAGTTTGTGGGAGGAAAGTAGATCACCAATTAGAAGCTCTTACAGATAAGGGGAGAATGTGCAAACTCCACACAGACAATCACCCAAGGCTGGAATCGAACCCAAGCCCCTGCTGCTGTGAAGCAGCAATGCTGCCCACCGTGCTGCCCTTTGGGTGCTCCCTGACCAGAATTTACTGGAGTCTACTCACTGCCTAAAGCAAAGGGAATTCAGCCAAATCCAACTCTCCCAGGATGAAATCCCATTGCTAGCAGCTGTGTGTGTACAATATCTTCAGAAGCAGAATAACGTTTTGGACAATCTCAATTTTTACTTTTGTCATGAGTTCCAATAATATCTGGACAAAGTTCTTTCAAATTAAATTGCAGAAATTTTGTTAATCGGTGTGTGTTTGTGTTTGCATGTGTGTGTTTGTGTGCGCGTTTGTTTGTGTGTTTGTGTGTTTGTGTGTTTGTGTTTAGAAAGGGAAATATTAGACCTTAAGACATAGGAGTGGAAGTAAGGCCATTCGGTCCATCGAGTCCACTCAGCCATTTAATCATGGCTGATGGGCATTTCAACTCCACTTACCCGCATTCTCCCCGTAGCCCTTAATTCCTTGTGACATCAAGAATTTATCAATCTCTGCCTTGAAGACATTTATCGTCCCAGCCTCCACTGCACTCTGTGGCAATGAATTCCACAGGCCTACCACTCTCTGGCTGAAGAAATGTTTCCGCATTTCTGTTCTGAATTTACCCCTTCTCATTCTAAGGTGTAACGGAAACAATTTCTTAGCGTCCACCCTTTCCAAGCCATTGATTATATAATTGCAATACCCAAACAGTTTGCCATTCATCTTTCCACCATAGTTTGAGTAACATTGCTCTGGATCATAAACGTGTTGTTTTAGCAGATTAAAGAAACTAGCCTGACTTGTTCCTAAAACTGACCCTGACCCAGTCTGAGAACGATATCATCGGCCATATCACTAACCTGGTTACTGTTAATATTTGTTGTGAGCAGTGGAGGTGTGGGACTAGAAAATGAAACAGTGACCCCAAAAGCCGGGGAACTATAATCCAGTGAGCCTGATGTCAGTGGTGGGTAAGTTGTTGGAGGGGTTTCTGAGGTATAGCATTTACATACTTTTGGGAAGGCAAGGGCTGATCGGGGTAGACAACGTGTCTTTCTGCATGGGAAATCATGTCTCATTAATTTGGTTGAGTTTTTTGAAGAGGTGACAAAGAAGATTGATGAAGCCAGTTTGGTAGACGTTGTCTATATGGACTTCAACAAGGTGTTCATTTAAACAACAAAGAACAAAGAATATCTACAGCCCAGGAATAGGCCCTTCACCCTCCAAGCCTGAGCCGATCCAAATGTACTGTCTAAATCTGTCGCCCAATTCCTAAGCATCTGCATTACTCTGCTCCCCACCTACTCATACATCTGTCCAGATGCATCTTAAAAGAATCTACCGTGCCTGCCTCTACCACCAATGCTGGCAACACGTTCCAAATGCCCACCACTCTCTGTGTGAAGTACTTACCATATGTATCCCCCTTAAACATTCCACCTCCCACTTTGAAAGCATGACCTCTCGTTATTGAATCCTTCACCCTGGGAAAAAGCCCATCTCTATCCACCCTGTCTATACCCTTCATGATTTTGCAAACCTTAATCAAGTCCCCCCTCAATCTCCTTTTATCTATTGAAAATAAACCTAACCTACTCAGCCTCTCTTCACAGCTGATATTTCATTCTGATTGGTAGACAGATTAGTAAGTTTCAGTCACGTAAGATACAGAGGAAGCTCGTCACAATTGGCTTGAAGGAAGAGGGATATTTTTCAGCCTGGAGGCTTGTGAGCAGCAGTGTGCTGCAAGAATCAGTACTGAGTTCACTGCATTTCATCATTTATGTAAAGGATTTAGATGTGAATATTGGGGCCATAGTTAGTAAATTTACAGATGACATCAGAAAGGTGGTGTAGTAGATTATCTCAGAGTACAACAAGACCACAATTAGATGGGACAAAGGGGCAAGGAGTGACAGATGAAGTTTAATTTAGATAAATACGAGGTTTTGTATTTTGTGAACGCACACCAGGCCAGGAATTATACACTTAATGAGAAGGTCCTGGGGCGTGTTGTAGAACAAAGGGACATAGGACTGCAGGTATATTGTTCCTTGAATGTGGAATCGCAGGTAGACAGAGTGGTGCAGAACACATTTGGCACATTTGCCTTAATCAGTCAGAGTATTGAGTATAGGAATTGTGGTGGGATGTTGTATCTGTACGGGACGTTGTGAGGCCACTTTAAGAATACTGCGTACAACTCGGTTTTCTGCAGAAATAACTTACCCAGATGTTCCAGGACTGGAGGTTTGAGCTTGAGGGAGAGGCTGATTAGGTTGAGGTGCTTTCTCCTGGAGTGTCAGAGGCTGAAGGGTGACATTATAGAGGTTTATAAAACCATCAGGGGCATGGATATTCTGAACAGCCACGTTCTGCTCTCCAGGTTAGGGGAGTCCAGAACAAGAGGGCATTGGTTGAAGGGGAGAGGGCGAATGATTTAGAAGGGACCTGAAGATAAATGTTTCACAGAGAGAGTGGTGTGTGTACAGAAAGTGCTGTCAGAGGAAGTGCTGAAGGCGGTTACAATCTCACATTTAAAAAGTATCTGAAAGAGGAGGGATATTTACCAAATGCTGGCAAATGGGACTGGATAAGATTTGATATCTGATCGGAATGAACAGATTGGACAAACGGGTCTGTTTCCATTCTGCATGACTCTCTGGTCCTATAAGAAGGATGTTGAATAATTCTTAAAGGACCTTTCAAGTGGGAATTCTCTTCAGTGGAAGTTAATTGTGCCTCTATGTTCACATTGATTGAAAGCTGCATCAGTTAAATATTTGACAGAGAAGTGAGTCACGGATAATGGGATATAGACAGGAAAGTGGGACTGAGACCCCCAACCTGATCAGCCACAATCTTAGTGCCTGGTGGAGAAGGCTCAAAGTATCTAATGACCCACTCCTGCTCCTCAGTCCCATGTTCCTGTGTTCCATTCAGCCCCTAATACCTGCTAGACAGGAACAGTTGGAGGCTACTTACTCCTATAATCTGGTGCACAGAAACAGAGGAGACCATTCAGCCTCTCAATACTGTCACACATGCTTTGAAGTGATTTGGGAAGTGTAATTGGAAAATCCAGGCACAGGTATGAAAGAGGCCCCTCATCTCTCTTCACAGAGCTTCTCCTCTCTGCAACTTGTGCTTCATTTGTTGGTCATGTTGTAGACCCAGATTCACTGTGAATACAGCCCCCATACCTCAACCAGAGTTGGCTCACAAAATCCTCTGGTCTCCCTTACTGCAATATTCAGTAATTGCACCTTCATGAAAATAACACCCACTAACTCTCCAATAACAGAATGTGAGAACATCAGGAACAGGAACAGATCGTTCACCCCCCAAGCCTGCCTTGCCCTTCACTAAGATCATGACTGATCTGCTCTTGGTCTCAAATTCTCTTTCAAACCCAATTCTTCATAGCCCTCACCGCTCTGTCAGGTCAATATCCATCTCCCTCCTCTTCAAATACTTTCAGTCATCTAGCTTCCCGAACACTCTTGAGAACAGAAACCCTGACATTCAATCCCACCTGTTTGAAGAAAACACTTGCTGCTCCTATATCATGGCCTATTGATGTGAACAAAAGAGGTTGAGACAAGGGTTCAGGTAAAAATGACTGGCCCCGATATCAAGACAGTGGTTGGCTTCTGTTGACATCAAGGACCTTAACAAAACTGGACTTAATGGGAATCAGAGTAAACTCTCCAGTGTTTGGGGTCAAACATGTCACAAAGGAAGATGTTCATCATCTGTGTCCTGGGTCACCTCTGTGGGAGATCCTCAGAGTAGCTTCCTCTTCACAAACAGCTTCAGCTGCTTCATCAATGTCTCCCCGGCCCCACCTTCCCCACCATAAGATCAGAAGTGGGGATGGTCACTGAAGATTCCACAATGTTCAGAATATTTTGATCCCCCCTCAGCTCCTGAACTACTCTGTGTCCGTGTGCAGCAAGACCCTGACTCCATTGAGACTTGTGCTGTTAAATGGTCCGTAACATTCATCTACCAGCGCTGCCTGTCACTGCACATTGCCACAGTAAAACAAGAGTTCATTCAGCACCTCACGCTAGTTTCACAGGAATATGAGGAAGCCATTCAGCCCATTGACACTATTGGAGAAGAACAGGGATAGCCCATTCAGTGCCTCCAGCCTATTACTCAGGAAGAGAAGGAGTCTAGTGTGATGGACCACACGAGAGCCCCTCGAAAATATTTGAAGGCGGTCACCTAGACTCTATATTTTTTTTATTTTAAAGGGAATATAAAGTGACTGTTCCAGATGCAATGTGACAGGTCAAACATCTCGGTGTGAAGCTAAACACTATTTATTGAAACGGGAAAGATAAAATGAATGCAAAGAAAGTGGAATTTAGAAAATCATAATTCCATTAGACAAGTTAGCAGAATAACAAATCAAGGAACTGTTACTAATGAACTGTACCAATATAGGAAAATCCCAAAAACACAGCGCCTGGCAGAAAGGAAAATTCAGACACAGATCGTCACACACATTTCTCTAATCCGGGAATTAAAAACAGCACCAAGAGAAAATTCAGAGAGAGTAGCACCCAGGTGATAGTCACTGAAGATTCCAACTCTGTGCAGACCCCAATAGTTTCTGATGTTACTGAGAAACCAAAACCCAGAGATCCTAACCTGTGAGAGCTGGCCACACCCATTCAGGCTGCATTAAAATAAACCCAAGACCTCCCTAGCTGTTTACTCAGTGGTCTTAACTAACCAGTTTGGCAACGATCATTCAATCTCTCTCTTAAAAGAAACCAGGACAAAATAACCTCTCAAAGCCTGTAGCATCATCACACTTGTCAGTACATTGAGCTGTCAAACAGGAACCAGGGGTAACCCAATCAGGCCCTTGGTCCTGTCCAATCGGAAGAGGAAGAAGCCATTCAGACCCTTGAGTCTCTTACACAGGAACAGGAGGAGGCCATTCAGCCCCTAAAGCCACTTCCACAGCAACAGGATGAGGTCATTCAGCTCCTTCAGTCTCTTACACAGGAAGAGAAGGAGGCCATTCCCCCCTCAACGCACTTGCAAAGGGACAGAATGAGGTAATTGATGCTGATTCCTGATGAATGGCTTATGCCCAAAACGTGGATTCTCCTGCTCCTCGGAGCTGACTGACCATCTGTGCTTTTCCAGCAATCTACTGTCTACTACAATCTCCAGCATCGGCAGTCCTCACTGTCTCCCAATTGATGCTCCAATATGATGAACAAGTGGGGCAGAGGCTGCACGGACAGACTGCTCCACGTTGTTCCTCCTGGCTCCGTTGCTCATGATGAACACGTGGGACTTTAACATGGTTTTCTAGTGGTGAGGAGGGAAGCCATATGTCTTGTGTGAAGTCTCAAGAAGGCACCTTCCATCTCTGAGAAGCCAGCCTTTCTCTATGCAGGGTGGAAGCTGGTGGGAATGGTTACCTGTTTCAGATGGAAGGTATTATGACTGATGTTGTGGATTGTGAACATCATGGCGTTCAGTACGGGTTCACACGCCAACAGCACAATAACATGGGGAGAGTTAATTTAGGCATATAAACTATTAGGAAAGTCACGTTAGACTGATGAATCGAGATTGATAGGTTCTTGTTGTCTAGAGGAATTAAGGGCTACGGGGAGAATGCTGGCAATTGGAGCTGAAATGCGCATCAGCCATGATTGAATGGCGGAGTGGACTCGATGGGCCGAATGGCCTTACTTCCACTCCTATGTCTTATGGTCTTATGGTCTTATGGACTCTCTGTGTTCAAATAATGCTGATCTTCCTCATGTTGATCTTGTCGAGTGCACGTCCTGTTCAGTGTAACCTGTGTGCCTTACTCTGTCCAAGTCTATTTCCATCCTATGATCTGTCTGGCCATGCTTACTATGATCTGCCTCCACTGCTCATAAATGAAGTGTTTCCCTGTACTGAGGTACACGTGGCAATAAATCAGATCAATCAATCCTGAGTAAAGTATGGAATTTCTCACCCTATCAATGTGTCTTTTGGAAATATACCTGCTACACCTCGTGTTTCAGCGTCACCATTTCAGATTTTACAGCTCTGCAGATTAAACTCTCAGGTTCTTCGCTCTACCCTCATGATACTGCCATCTGTATCTGTGGTAAGGAGATCATTCCTTACAAAGGAGATCAAATCTGTAGAGAGCGCCCCAAATGCTCTCTCAGCAAGGCTCTACAACAGCAGGAAGATGGCTTTACTCATGTACTCGAATCATCTTACAATGAAGGACAGCATACCATTGACTGCACCCATTACTTACACAGGGTTTGATTCGGAGCAGTCAGCATAGACTTGTAAGTGGGAGATCATGCTTCCCAAATTTGTTAGAGTTCTTTGATGAAGTGACCAAGAAGGTTTACGAGGACAGAGCAGTAAATTTAGTCTCTATGGATTTCAGTAAGGCCTTCGATAAGGTTCCAAATGGCAGGCTGCTCTGGAAGGTTCCATCACGTGGAATGCTGGGGGAACTGTCCAATCGGATACACAGTTGGGTTGATGGGAAGCAGAGGGTTTAGTGGAAGGATGATGGTCAGACTGAAGGCTGTGTCCAGAGCTGTTTGTTATCTATGATTTGGTTGAGAATGTACAGGGCATGATTAGTAAGTTTGCAGATGATACTAAAATAAGTGGTAGCGTGATCAGTGAGGAAGTTTATCAGAAATTGCAGTAGGACCTTAATCAGGTGGGGAAGTGGGCCGAGAAATGGCAAATGGAATTTAATATAGAAGTGTGAGGTCTTGCATTTTGGAAACTCAAATCAAGGTAGGAGTTTCACGGTGAATGGGAGGGTCTTAAGGGGTGCAGTGTGCAGAGAGACCTTGGTTTTCACGGGCACGGTTCTCTAAGAGTAGAGTCACAGGTTGACAGGGCAGTGAAGAAGGCTTTTGGCACATTGTCCTTCATCAGTCAGGACACTGAGGATAGAAGTTGGGAATTTATGTTGCAGTTACACAGGACATTGGTAAGGCCGCACTTGGAGTATTGTATTCAGTTTTTATAACCTTGTTATAGGGAGGATGTTATGAAATTAGAAAGAGTGCAGAAGAAATTTACAAAGACGTTGCCAGGACCCAATGGTCTAAGTTATGGGGAGAGGTTGGACAAGCTAGGACCTTTTATTTTTTGTGTAAGAGACTGAGGGAGTCCTTATAGAGCTGTATAAAATCATGAGGGGTATGGATAGAGTTAATGCTCTCAGTCTTTTTCCAAGGTGTACAGAATCGAGGAGTAGAGGGGATCAGTTTAAGGTTAGAGGGGAAGGAATAAAAGGGAACCTGAGTGGCCACTTCTTTACACAGAGGGCTGGTACATGGATGAGCTGCCAGCAGATGTGGTTGGTGGTGATGCGGGTGGGAGGTGGGGTGTACATTAACAACATTAACAACATTTCAATGCATTTGGATAAATATGTCGATAGGAAAGGACTGGAAGGATATGTGCAAACTGCAGGGAAATGGGGCTAACGTGGATGGACATTTGCAAGGTGAAGATGAACCCCTCTGTTAATTAAAACCAAACACCCAGAAAAGCTCGGCACACCTCGTAATCTTTTAAAACATGAGTGACACCGATCTCCTATATTCCACTATTTAAACAAAAATTAACAAGTTTGTTTCTTAACATTAATAGTGAACACTAAACAACAACTATTGACAAATACAAGCCCCTGTTTTCTTAGCTACTTTATATCTGACTCCAACTCTGTAAATATATGCTGTTCCAACAGCCCACATATAAAACATTACAACCTCGAGAGCACACAGTCTCTGTCTTCCCAACTGTGCTCACTCATTCAGCTGCTGATCTCCCCGGGTCATTTTATTATTGCATGTAGGTTTAGATGAACATGTATCTTTGATAGAGAGTGTTTGGGATGGCCAGTTAGCACTGCTGCTCTACAGCAGTTGCTCTGCTGTTGGATGGCAGTAGCTCTCCCTGTAGTGTTCAAAATGCTGGGTATGTATACTCCCCATGATATAGTAATTCTCATAATTTGGTTGCTTACCAGGTGTCCAAACAATAATATTCAAATTCCATTGGCTTCTGGTTTACTGAGCGTTATTTAAACTCTTTGGTTGCATTTGAATGGCTGTCACAATAGCAACCAAAACTCAGGGATCTATTTCTCAGCTAATGTGGACATGTGGAACTGTTTGACCTTTAGCTGGCATTTGTGGCTTTAATTTCTATTCGGCAAAACCCGTTCTGTTTTAAAGTACTCTACATGTTTTTGGCTTCACAACATCTCCCCGCTTCAGAAAATAAAGTGAACCAGCAGAATGAAAAGATGACTACATTTCTTCTCCTCTAATTTTAAATCCCAATTTTATGAAATACAAAAGTATTTATCTCAGTTATATCATTCATATTAATTCTGCACACCATTATAACACTGGAATAACACTAAATCTTATCTACACTTTTTCCTTTAAATCCGTGATAAAACCCATCTGCTATCACATTGTAGGAGCCGCAGCATGTACCTTTTGTAAGTTTAAAGTCAGGAAGGTAAAACTCCAATGAAATAGTCTCAGATTCTGGTCTTTAACTATTCCAAAAAATGCGAGAGATTTGTCATTGTCCAAAACCATCTCCGACAATTTGTTTGTCATATACACATTAAAATATTGTCAGGCCAGTGCGAAACATAATCATTCTTGTTCAATAATGGAGATTTTGTATCTTTGTTCTGGTGGATATTGAGTTTTTTCGACAAGTAGCCAAATAGCCATTCAGTTCCATCATCCTCTTTCTGTATCAATACATCTTTGACCCCGATATCCCGAGCATCAAACACAATTTTCAATGGGTTTCAGAATATTTGGTGTAGCTAAAATGGGTGCGGTGATTAATCCTGCTTTAAAATTCTCAAATGCCTCCTGGCATTGTTCTGTCCACCACAATTCTGTGTTTTTCTTTAGTAAATCCATCAGTGGTGCTGAAGTTTGGAACAAACTTCTGATAGAATCCACTCAGTTCCAAAAATCGAAGCATCTCTTTCTTCGAGGATGGTTGTGGAAATCCCTCAAAGCCCTTCGACTTTGTGTTCCATGGAGTCAACCTCCCATGTCCAATGTAATGTCCCAAGAACGTCACCTCTGCCTTCGCGAATTCTGTTTTCTTTAAGTTTATTACCAAGTTTGCTTCTTGTTCAACATGATCTGTCAACTGTAACATGTGAGCTTTTAATCACTTGCTAAATATCACCACATCATACAGATAAACTACACAATTTGTTCATCTGGCCACAGCTCTGTTCCTGAGTCATAAATGTGTCTGGAGCATTATTCATCCATATAAAATACTCGATAAATTTTTTGTCATCTCCAGTATCTTTACTGGATAGCTGAACTGACTCCACATTTTTTTTAATTTGAAAGGGGCCCCCAAACCTGGCTTTGAAGGGATTACCTACCCCTGGTGGCAATACTAATACGTCATCCCCACGGGATATCCTCAAAGTTTCAGTGTTTCTATCTGCCACCTGCTTCATTCTATGTTGTGCTCTTCAGATACTATTCAGATATAATATTTAGCAAACTCACCTACTCCATCTACTCTCTCCTTCACCTCACACACAGAATCCAAGGGTGAGATTTCCGACTTCGGTCCTGTCAATTTATATTTAATTAATTTCAACGGACCTCTCACTTCATTTACGAATATTAACTTAAAGGAAGTAAAGTGAGTAGATTTATTTGGGGCATCTCTAATGGCAAACTAATAATGGGACACCTTTATTCCAATCATTCTGGTCATCATAACAGTATGCTGTTAACATGGTCTTCAGCGTCTGATGCTAACTTTCCAAGGCTCCCTGGGATTCAGGATGGGATGCCCTTGATTTAAACTGCTGCATGCCGAAGCTATCCATGACTTCCTTAAACAGCTGAGCGGTAAAATGAGAACTTTCGTCTGACTCAATCTTACTGCCTAGCCCACAGCGAGTAAAGAAAGCTACCAACCCCTCCACCTCCCTTTTTATCTTAACATTCCGTAATGGAATTTCCTCTGCAAATCTGGTGGACACATTCATTATGGTCAGCAAATATAGTTTTCCACTTCTATGTTAGGAAGTGGAGCTACACAATTAATCATAACCCACGTGAAATGTTCTTCGAATGCAGTAATTAGCACGAAAGGTGCTGGTTTTATTACTGCCTGTTACTTACCTACCATTTGGGATGTATGTCACGTACAAAAAAAACCACGTCCTTGTGCATTCCAGGCCAGTGGAAATGCTTCTGTACCTTGGCCTGAGTCTTCTGTACACCTAAGTGACCGCCTGCAGTTATTTTTTGAGCTACCCGGAACACTGTATGTTACTGCAAACACAATCTGGTGCACTTCGGCCCATTTCCCTTCTGCAGTAACCTATCGGGGTCTCCATTTTACTTTTAGGATTCTATCTTTAAGTTAATAACATTCAACAATATATTCTGATTCCTTTTCTGTGTGTGTGCATGTGTATGTGTGTGTGAATGTGTGTGTATTTATCTGTTGGAAGTCCATGAGCCTTTCTGGATAAAACCCCTCTGCCTGATCCTCTGCCTGTTCAGGGTTTTCCTGCACCGTTACATCAAACAGGGTGTCAGGTCACTGAGCATCAATTCATTTGTCTTTTTCTTTCTTCCTGCTGTAACTTATGACAGTGGGATCTTGTTACTACACACTCTGGAAAGATTCCTCGGTATTTTTCTTTTAACACCCCAATTCCCTAGACTTCTCCACCACAAGGAGTGCGTCTCCCACCTCGTCTCCTGCTAAATCGTTCCCAAGAACTAACTGTATTCCTGGAACTGACACTCTGTTACTCACTGTCACTGTTACTTCCCTAATCTTGATTTGGCATTCCATCCTGATGTTACACAAGGGAATGCTTAATTTCTGTCCCCATTCCACAACGTAACACGCCAGAAAGAGTGAAAAAAACTTTCATCTTTTCCTATTAGAGGGTGAGAGAAAGTGAGGGCTGCAGATGCTGGAGATAAGAGTTGTAAAGTGTGGGGCTGGAAAAGCACAACAAGTCGGCAGCATCCGACGGGCAGGAGAGTTAACGTTTCAGGTATAAATCCTTCATCAGGAAAGTGGGGGGTAAGGGAGGGGGAAGGAGGTTGAGAAATAAATAGGAGGGTGAGGGTGGAGCTGGGTGGAAGGGAGCTTGTAAGGCAATAGGTAGATGCAGGTGGGGTGTGATGGTGACAGTTCGGACCGGAGGGTGATAGAACTCCTATCGGTGGTAGGAAAGCTGGAACCCTCAAACTGTACAGCATCAACGTTGACTTCACCAAATTCCAAATCTCCCCTCCACCAACCTCTCCCAGATCCAACCATTCAATCTAGCACTGCCCTCTTGGACTGCCCTAACTAGACATCTTCCTTTCCACCTATCGACTCCACCCTACCCTCCGACATATCACTATCACTCCCACCTACATATTCTTATTGCCTTCTAAATGACCCTCCCACCAGCACAGCTACTCCCCTCATATTTATCTTTCAGCCCCCTTGTCCCCCCACCATGTCCCTGACGATGGGTTTCTGCCTGATATTCGATTGTCCTGCTGTTTGGATGCTGCCTGATCTGTTGTGCTTTTCCAGCGTCTCACTTCTCAACTATTACAGACTGAGCAGATCCCATATCTCACAAAATTATAACTTCTTGTTCTTCTCCCCCTGTTCTTTCTGAGTAAACTTTATCTACAGAGGTGAATTCTTTAGAGAGATCAGGCACTGCCTCCATACCCAGCCCTTGCCTCGGCTGTGCACTCTCCTGCAGCTCCTCGGCTCCACTTGGGGTCTCCTTTACCAGTTTCACTAATGCCACTGGGCTTAGCCTCTTCTACCGCATCATTCCCCAAAGTGTCTTCCTTTAACGCCCAGCACGGTGTGTCCCAGCTTACTGCAGTGAAAACAACTTTTTCCCTCTGCCCTTCTTAAACCATCGGCACTGTCATTTTATGTTTTCCACTCCCTTATAGTGAGAATACCTGAGGCCTTTCACCACCTTTCAACCCCCTTGGGCTTCTTTCTTCACCTGTGGTAAAGTATTGTGCGTTACTGTTCGCTTTGTAATGTGTGATCTTCCCTTCTCCCAATTTCTATCCCTCACAGGATGAAACTCCTGCCAGAAGCTAAATATCATCTCATGCCCCAGTACATATTTACCTGCCCTTTCTGCCGTGCTTCTCACTTCTTGAACTTTCGGTACATTCACATGAATTCTTACTATCTCTGGAAGTGAGTCTTTTAACTTCTCCAGCAAATTAATCTCCCTTCAAGCCTCATAGGTCTTATCCATTTTTAAGGCCAGCACCCATTTATCAAAATGACTGTGGTTACTTCTTTCAAACTCAACATAAGTCTGACCTGGTTCCGTCTCTTTCCATCTATTTTTCTGAACTTCTGTCTATATGCTTCTAGTACCAATTCATAACCAATCAATATAGCCAATTTGACATCTTGATAATCTCTTGACCCCTCATCTGATAGCGCTGCACATACCTCACCAGCTGTGCCCACCATCTTAGTCTGAACTAGCATTACCCACAAGTTCACTGGACATGTCATCTGACTAGTCATTTTTTCAAATGAAATAAAAAAGGTTTTGACATTTTTGTCACCGAAATATGGCAAGTTATTAACATAGTTGTATACATCCCTATGTTCTCCCTTCATCTCCATCCTGTTAACTTAACTTTCTTGTCTAATTCCCAACCTCTGCATTTCAAATCCTCTCTCTGTTTCTTTTTCTTCTCTTTCTTCTCTCTATTTCCTTCCCTTTAGTTATCTTCTATCTCCAGTTGCCACATATGCAATTTAAGTTTTTTCTAACTCCACTGCAGTTGCCTATTTCTCTGATACATCAAAGTGCTTGACCAACTCCATAACAATTTCAGCTTCTCTTTTCTCCCTGGTTAAACTCAATTCCAACCTATTTGCTAATTCTAAAAAAATGTCCTCCTTCTGTTTTTCGAAACTTCCTTGGAAAATTTGGGAACCTCTTTAGTAATGTTAAAAGCCATTTCCCTCACTTTTGATTTAATCAACCACAAGTAACAAAATTAAACGAATTTTCCCATTGGTTTTATTTGAAGATCAAAGTCACTAATTGCAATGAGTTGGAATTTGCTGGGACCTTTTGTACCCCAAATCTGTTCAAGTCGGTCCAAGTGCCACACGGCCAGGCCCCAAACTGTTATGACATCAATGCCGAATCCCTCTGTTAATTAAAACCACACACCTAGAAAAGCTCACCTCACATCATAATCTGTTAAAACGTGAGCGACAGAGAACTCCTAAATTCCACAGATGAACAAAAAGTAACAATTTATATGTGTGCAAGTTAGCTCGCTGAGCTTGAAGGTTTGTTTTCAGAAGTTTCGTCACCATGACTAGGTGACATCATCAGTGAGAGTATCTGCTGAAGCTCTGGTGGTATGTCCCGCCTCTCTATTTATAGGTCTTGGTTTCTTAAAGTGGGTGATGTCATTTCCGGTTATTTTAACAAGAGAATGTAGACAGGATCTAAATTGATCCGTTTATTGATGGACTTCTGGTAAGAACGCCATTCCTCTAAGAAGTTCCTTGCGTGTCTTAGCATGTGTGTGTGTTTTGTCCCAGTCAAAGTGATGCCCTTCTTTGTCTGTATGTATGGAACATAGTGATAGTGCGTCATGTCTTTTGCTGGCCAGTTGGTGTTCATGTATCCTCGTAACACAACAACAGGACAGTTTCAATGGTCGAAAAGTGATTTTATACACACTGTTTATCAATGTGTGTGTGCAGTTAAGTCGCATTTTTCACACGTGCACAACACATTGTAAATGAACAACAGAGACACAGTTAACGAAAAATGATGCACATGATTTATAAAATTGATAAAACATTAAAACATGATTTGATCCTCTCAACGTTCCGTCCTTTTCTGGAATTCCCTACTCTACTCTCTCATTCTTACCAGGATGAGTGCTCCAAATTCTTGATTCTCGTGTCCCAAATTATTTCAGTTAACACCCTTCTATATATTGGCCTGTTGGGTTCTTTCCAAAGCTAGTGTCTGTCATAATATCGGAGATAAATATTCTGGCATCAGACTCAGCATTTGAACATATTACTCTGTTGTACATGCACTGAACCAAGGACCACAGCACACAGGCGTTGCCAAACCATTGGGGAATGTTCATCTACTTCTTTCGATCATGTAGTTTTCTCATTTTCCACATCTCCAGATCTATATCCTCTCTCTCGTTCTCCCTTTGCATCTAGTTAAGAAATCCACCAATTATTCTTCATGTCCCATATCCCAAAACTCCTTCTTTCAGTTTATATCTAATGTTCTCTTCAAGATGTAATGTGGTTATAATTAAGCAATGTAACAACCAAGACGTGCGGGAGGAGCTGGCCAGAGTTAATTGGAAGGGGAGCTGAACAGGAAAGACCATGGAGCAGCATTGGGAGGAGGTTCTGGGGATAATTCAGAAGATAATACCAGAAATGCAACCCCAAGAAGATGAAACATACTCATGGGAGAACAAGGCAGCCATGAGTGATAATGCATCAAACCAAAAGAGAAAACATACAATGTGGTGTAGATGATTGGGAATCCAGAGAATTCATTGGTTCTGAAACTACATAAGGCTGGCATTACTGACACTACAGAGCTCTTAATCATAGTCAGGGAAAGGAACAGAGGAAACACATTCACTTTAAACACAGAAGATGGTATTTCTCAAGGAAAAAGATTCAGGTGAATTAAACATTTGCATTAAGATCAGTTAAATGCTTTTGCAGAATGTGTCAGATTGGAAGCAAGACCCGGGAAGACAGACCCTCAGCAGGTTGAGAGTTTGAAAATGGAAGTATTTCCACATCAGAAACCAGGTCAGGTCACTGAGTGCAGGGCTGATGGGTGAATGGGTCTCAGTGAGAATTGGGGAACAGACAGCAGAATTGCATTGCAGATATTGCAGCTCGAAACTGCGTATTCATGTAGTGCTGTAGACCACAGCAGCAGGAGAAGCAGACCTGCATTCAACCACAACCTGTAACTTTTTACCAGGGAAACACCTCAGTCTGTCATTACCATCAACACCATCTATGGCTCAGTGACGAGTGTGGGTGAAGATATCAGAGTCAGAATCACGTGAACTTTAACCTGATGCTAACTCATTAAAGCTACCAGACTTGACCAACAGATCTGGTCTAAGCCCTGAAGTCCTGTCACGTTCAGTTATAAAATGGTGATGGACGATTAAACAAACGACTGGAGGCGAAGGTTCCACAAACATTCCCATCCTAAATAATGGAACAGACCTGCAATTCAGTGTAAAAGAGAAGGATGTTTCATCTGCAGCATCTTCTGCCAGAAGTATTGAGTCGATGATAGACCTCACCCTCATCACGATGCCCACAGAATCACAGATGTCAGTCTTCAACCAATTTCAATTGCTGCACGTGACATGAAGAAACAGCTGAACAGAGTAGATATGACACAGGCAATGGGCCCTGACACCATTTCTGCAATAGGACTGAAGACTTGTGCTGCACAGCAAGCTGTGTCCCTGGGGAAACTGTTTCATTCCAGCTCCAACTCCGACATCTCCCTGGCAGTGTGGAAAATTACTCAGCTATGTCCCGCTCCCTAAGAGGGGAATAATTACAATCTGAACAATTACCACTCCCTCAGTGACATCACGACAGTCAAATTGGTTGGAGTTCTTTTTGACAGAGCTGGCAAACAGCAGAGAAATAACCAGCTCAGTGTAGTTTCTGATAGGTCCCCATGTGGAGACGGTGCTGTTGTGGAACTCTTACTGGATTAATAATCCAGACCAGGCTAATGTTCTGGCAGCGGGTGGAAGTTAAAGACAATTAATAAAATATCGAGATCTAAAATCTGGGGTCAGGAATAGTGACCTTGAAGCTAATATGGATTGTAAACAGAATTTCCTCCTCCAATGTACTTTTGGAAGTGAATCTCCCATGATTTCCTGGGCTGGCCTAAAAGTGACTCCAAAGACCCTGACATGTGATAAACATTTCAATGGTCTCTGAAACCCAAGCAAGGGCACTCATTTGTATCAAACTACTCCGAGGTCTGAAAGGATGAAACCGGACAGAACACCCGGCCTCAGCATCAGTGTCGGAAAAGGGAATGGGAACACAGTCCTGTCGACCCTGCAGAAACCTCCTTCCTAACATCTGAGAACTTGTGACAGCATTTACAGAGCTTTCCCACAGACTGCATAGAAACAGCAGGAAAGGAGTAGGTCATTCAACACATTGAGCCTACCCCATTCTAGTTCATGGAAAAAGTCTCCTCAATACACTTACCCCACACGATATACATATCCGTTAATGTGACTAACCTTGGGAAGCTATAAAATAGGAAGTGCAGTAGTACATTTGGTCTATTGAGTTTGCTACCCAATTCATTGTAATGATGGTTGGCCCTTCATTTCCACACCGTACTCCTGCTCTCCCACCATCCCTTTAGTGTCTCTAAATCCTTACCAATAATCAATGTCTCGGTTTCCAGGTGCGAGCGAATTCCCCAGGTTCACCAGTCAGTGAGTGCAGACATTTATTCGCATCTCAATGCAGAGTGACCTGCTTCCAATCTGACTCACCCTGTCAGAGTTTTGTATATTTCACTGTGATCTCCACTCATTTTCCTAAACGCCGTGGAATACTGGCCCAGTCTCCCCAATCTCTGCTCCCATAACAAGCCCGTCATCCCAGAGATCAGTCTGGTCATCCTTCACTGCTCTCCATCAATGTCAGGTTTGCCCTTTATTAGGTAAGGAGACCAAAACTACACACAATACTGCACAATGTTCGGGATGATATCTCACCAAGGCCCTGTACAGCTGCAGTAAGACACCCTTACTTCTGGACTCACATCCCCCTGAAATGAAGGTCAACACACCACTTATCTTCCTCACTGCTTTCTGTTTCTGCAAGATTGTTTTCAGCGACTGGTGTACAAGGAGATGCAGATCCTTTTTAATGTTACAGCTCCCCACTTGGTGGGTCTGTGTACACTGGGCAGCGTGCCAATGCCATGCCCAGTATTGACTTCTGGTTACAGAACTCACTGCACTGCAGGGGCCTCAGAGGTTTATGCAGAAGGAAAAAACAAACAGGAGCATAAGTCCCTTTGTAGATCAACATGTTTCAACCAATCCCTTTCAAATGGTAGGCTGCCAATTTATCGTTTCCACCAAAGGGCACACCGTCACCTCTATCCACATTATTCTCCATCTGTCACGTATTTACCCATTCACTCCACTTGTCTTAGTCTTCTCGGTGCTTTTTTACATCCTCCTCATCCACTCACAATCCCACATCCGTTAGTGCTGTCAGCAGGCTGGGATATATTGTATCTGATTCCAGTAACCAAATGTTTAAAGGGCATTGTGAACAACTGGGCCCCAAGCACCGATCTCTGCGACAACTCAGCAAACTTCCTCTGTTAATTTCTATTAATTTATTCGTGAATCTGGGTATCACTGGCTGGGCCAACATTTATTACCTGTCCCTAATTGCCCTTGAGAAGGTGGTGGTGAGCTGCCTTGTTGAACGCTGCAGTCCACCTGCTGTGGTTGACCTCCAATGCCATTAGGGAGGGAATCCCAGGATTCTGACCCAGTGACTGAGAAGGAGCAGTGATATATTTCCAAGTCAGGATGTTGATTGGCTTGGAGGGAACCCGAAGGTGATGGTATTTCTATACATCTGTAGACCTTGTCCTTCTAGATAGACATGGGAGTTGGGAGGTTTGTCTCTGAGGATCTTTGGTGAATCATTTCATTGCAGCATGTAGATAGTAAAACACTGCTGCTGCTGCTGAGCGTTGATGGTGGAGCATTGTGGATGAAGGGACAGTCAGACTGGTTGCTTTGTCCTGGATGGTGTAAAGCTTCTTGAGTGTTGTTGGGGCCGCACTCAACGAGACAAATTGGGAATCTTCCATCACACTTCTGACTTATTCATTGTAGTTGATGGACAGACGTTTGGAAGTCAGGATATGAGTTACTCGCCGCAGTATTCTTAGCTTCTAATCTGCTGTTATAGTTACTGTATTTATGTGGTGAGACCAGTGAGTTTTTGAGCAATGATTACCTACCAGGACTTTGATACTGGGGGATTCAGTGATAATAACACCATTGAATGCCAAGGGGCAGCTTAGATTGTATTTTATTTATGATGGTCACGGACTGGCATTTGCGTGGCCTGAATATTACTTGCCACTTGTCAGCCTGGATACTGTCCAGATCTTGTCGCATTTGGACATGGACTGCTTCAGTATCTGAGGAGCAACAAATGTTGCAGAACATTGTACAATCATTGGTGAACATCCCCACTGCTGACCTTAAAATGGAGGGAAGGTCATTAATGAAGCAGCCTTGAAGAAGTTTTCGGTCACTGCCCGAGGGACTCCTACAGATTTATCCTGGAGCTGAGTTGACAGACCTTCATCAACCATGACCACCTTCCTACGTGTCAGGTATGATTCTAACCAACGGGGAGTTTGCCCCTGATGCCCATTGATTCCAGTGTTGGCATGGCCCCTTGATACCACACTTGGTCGAAGACAGCCTTGATTTAAAGGACTATCGCTCTCACCCCACCTCTGGAATTCAGCTCTTTTGTCCATGTTTGAACCATGGTAATGAGGTCAGGAGCTGAGTGGCCCTGGTGGAGCCCAAACTGGGCATCAGTGACCAGGGTATTGCTGAGCAGGTGCTGCTTAAAAACACTGAGACCTTCCACCACTTTACTGATGATCGAGAGTAGACAGATGGGGTGGCAATTGCCCCGGATTGGATTGGTTCTGCTATTTACATACAGGAGCAATGATTACTTGGGGTAATTTTCCAAGTAATCAGGAAAAGCCATTGTTGTAACTGTATTGAAATAGTTTGGCTAGGGGAGTGGCAAGTTATGGAGCACAAGTTTTCAGTACTATTGCCATAATGGTGTCAGATTATGCACCTTTTGGATATCGTGTGGACTGAATCGAATTGGTTGGTGACTGGTAACTGAATTGCTGAGAACCACTGGAGGAGGCTGAAATGGATCATCCACTCAGCACTTCTGACTGAAGATTGTTGCGAATGCATCAGCCTGATCTTATACACTGAAGTGCTGGGCTCTTCCATCGTGGAGGAAGGGGTTATTTGTGGAATCTCTTCCTCCAGCGAATTGTTTAATTGTCCCCAACGTTTCTTGGCTAGATGTGGAAGGACTGCAGAGCTTAGACCTGTTCCTTTGCTTGTGGGATCACTTAGCTGTGTCTATCACTTACTGCTTATGCTGTTTGGTGCACAAGTAGTCCTGTTTGGTGGCTTCACCAGGCTGACACCCCATTATCAGGTATGCCTGGTGCTGCTCCTGCCATCCTGCACACTCCACTGAACCAATGCTGATCCTCTAGATTGATGGTAATTGTTGCGAGGGGGATGTGCGGGAGGCCATGAGGTTATGCGGGAGTACATTTCCACTGCTATTGATGACCCACAACACCTTATGGACATCCAGATTTCAGCTGCTAGATCTGTTCGAAGTCTGCCCTATTTAGCAACGTGATAGTACCACCCAAAATGGTGGAGGTTATTCTCAATGTGCAGGTGTGATTTTGTCTCCACAATGACTATGCAGTGGTCTCTCTTACCGATCATGTCATGGACAGATACTTCTGCAACTGGCAGATTAGTAAGGCTGCGTTCAAGTATGTATTTTCCTCTTGTTGGTTCTTTCCCCACCTGCTGCAGAACCAGTCGAGCAGTTATATCCTTTGGGGCCTGGCCAGCTCGATCAGTAATGCTGTCGCTGAGATACTCTTGGTGGTGAACATTGAAATCCCCCACCCAGAGTACATCTTGCATCGGTGCGACCCTCAGAGCTTCCTCCAAGTGTTGCTCAGCTTGGAGGAGTACTGATTCATCAGTTCAGAGAGGCTGGTTCATGGTAATGAGCAGGACGTTTCCTTTCCCATGTGCAAACTAATGCCATGAGACTTCATGGGATACGGAGTCACTGTTGAGGACTCCAAGAGCAATTCCCTTCCAACTGTATCCCACTGTGCCACCACTTCTGCTGTGTCCGTCCTGATGAGACAGGAGATATCTGGGGAAGGTAATGGGGTGTCTGCGATATAGTTATACTCACAGAATCATATCTTACAGACAATGTCAGGCTGTTGCTTGACGAGTCTGTTTATTTCTATTCACCGTTTCCTGCCAGCTGTCCCATTCTAGAAACATATCCATATATTAGCCCCCAATCCACTCAGATTTGATTTTGCAAATTGGGCTTGGAGCTTTACCAAAATCTTTATAAAAATCCATATGTTTTACATCCATTGCTTCTCTTTCATTTGTCTCCCATTCTGTTTCTCAAACATAATTCCCATTTCATAAATTTACGTTAGTGTTGCCTATGACCAATACTTTCAGCCACAATAATTTCTCCTAAACCATTTACTTACTATGTTCTATGTTCAATGTACTCTATCATTTTCTTCCACCAGACTTGGTTTTCCTTGTATTGTTTGAAAGTTCTGTGAAGACAGAACTGAAGTAGTGGCTTCATAGTTCTGCCATTTCCCTGTTTCCCATTCTCTATTCTCTGGTTTCAAACTGTAGGGAAACTGCACTTGTTTTCTCATATTTCTCACATTGGCATAAATTAACCAGCTATTACAGTTCACTCTTTTAACCCTTGTGAATACACTCTTCAGAAAGCCATCAATTCCTGCCTTAGACTGCTCAATAATTGACCTTCCATACCATACACTCACAGGAGCATAGACTCTGTACCAACAGAAATACAGCACAATCTATATTAGTCCCACTTTCCTACACCAGGCCCATAGCCTGGAATGTTATGACACTTCCATGTGCTCGTCCAAGTACTTTTTAATGATTGTGAGGTTACCCGTGATAATTCCCCTTCTCGGGAAGTAATCCCAGAACCCCACATCCTCGAGGTGAAAAAATATTTAAATCCTCTCTGAACCTCAAACTTTTCACTTTAAATTGGGCTCATTTGTTCTTGACCCTCTGACTAAAAGGAACAGCTGCTGTCTATCCACCCTGTCCATGTCCCTCATAAACTTATCCTCCTGAATCACGGACCCCTCAGCTTTCTCTGCTCCAAAGTAAACAACCCGAGCTTATCCAGCCTCTCTCCATGGCTGATATGCTCCATCCCAGGGAACATCCTGGTGAATCACCTCTGCACCCTCTCCAGTACAATCACATCCTTCCTGGAATGTGGCTCCCAGAACCACATACAGTACTCCATTTTGGCCGAACCAAAGCCCTGTATTGCTCTTATAATCTACATCCTGATTAGGAAACACAACACCCAAGGTCCAATTCTTAACTAGCCCATTAACCTGTCCAGTCACATTCAGGGATGTGTGGAGAAGCACAATCTGAACTTCCCAGTGTGCTGCCATTCATTGAGTCCTCCCCTGTCTGGTTCCTTCTCCCAAAGTGCATCACCTCATATTTATCAGGGTTACATTCTATCTGCCATTGATCTGCCCATCTGACCATTCCATCTGCATCTTCCTGTAACTTAAGGCCTTCCTTCTCACTGCGAACCAACCGGTAAATCTTTATGTCAAACATACAGTTACTGCTCACACCTCCCCCACTCTCCACCTTGCCCCCTCCACATTCACATCTTTTTTTATGAATAACACAAACAATAAGGGACACAGCACTGATCCCTGTGGTACACCAGGGGACACTGGTCTTCAGTCGCTCAAACAGCCTTCTCCCACCACCCTCTGCCTGCTGCCATTAAGAGAAATCTCCTTGTAACCTGTCCAGGTATCCTTCATATTGTGAGATTTTACTTTATTTCTCAGTATCCCAGCTGGAAATTTGTCAGAGACCTTCCTACAAAACTAAACAATTGACCTCCTCAAACTAATTCAATCAAATCCATTAGATGCGACTCCCTTCTGATAAAGTCATGATAATTATCCCTGATCAAACCTTGCGACTCTGATTGGAGTTCGATTTTCTCCTTCCCTATTTTCTCCAGTAGTTTTCTTAACAGTGATCTAATACTCGCTCATCTATAGTCACCTAGACTATCTCTCCCACCTTTACTGTGAAGTGTAATCGTATTCGCAGTCCTCCAGTTCTCTGGCACCTCCCCTATGGTCAGATTCTAATTAAAATATTCAATCAGAGTCATTCCTCCGTTGACCCCAACAGCCGCCTGTGATACAACTTATTCAGACATGGAGATTGGTCCAAATTTATATAGAACAAAGCCTCAAATCCCTACTCGTATTTTACATCAATCTGTTCAAGAGTTGTCCAATCCATCTTCTTGAATTCTGTACCTGCGTCCTCCTTCTCCCAAGTAAAATAAATGTGAAGGTCTCATGTTACAATCCATCAATGTTCTCGAGCTTGACACACAGATTGCTCCTTTGGCTTCTAATGGACACTGACTGTTTGCTGATTATTCTGTTCTACTTGTCTGTGTAGAATATCATGGGATTCTCCCAGATCTCACCTACTTGTACTTCCTCATGTCCCTCTGTTATTCAGTCCTTTCGATGTTTCTAAGATTCACTACAATCACCTCTCATGTTTCGAAACTCGAGATTACAGGCTGAGTTACCCCGTCAGACAACCTTGCCAACTTAGGGGTTAATTTGGAGAATACCTTTTGCAGTTCCTCTGTAGTCAGTATATTCTTTCTTAGATTGGGACTCCGAACGATACACAATATTCTACGTTTAGTCTCACCAATGCTCGATGCAACTGGTACACGACATCCTCTATCTTCCAATTACATTCACATGAATGTAAACCTAATTTTTATTTTCCTATTTGCATATGTTCTTCCTAATACCTCTCGGTTTAACTTTTCTTATGAGCTCAGTGTGTGAGTTCTTTAAAAAAGCTCATGAATATCCAACTATACGTTATCCATTGGTTCTTCATTGCCTTTGTCCACAAGAATCATCTTCAAACCATTACAAAAAAATGTTTGTCAATTCTGGTTTTCCGGTCATCGGTACATTCTCACACTCCCCAGTTATGTTATTACCTTCTAAATATCTAGTAGCATGTTCTTTGTAATCGAGTCCAAGAGATACCGGAATGCGGATGACAGGTTAACTGGTCTGTAGTTTACTATTCTCCAAATTCATCTCTTCTTAAACTGTTGGATAATATTTATAACCTTTACCTTATCCAGATTTGCAAAATGCTTTTCGGGAATGTGTCGGAAAATAAAGTGAAAATCCACGATGCAATCAACATGTCTATTGCTGCTTCCTCTGAAATTTTTGTATGAAGTACATCTAGTCTGTCAGAACTATAAATACTCAATCCAGCTTTATTTTCAAAGATGACCTCAACACTGATAAGAATGATCTTAGACGTTACTTACACAAGTCCCATGGTCACTTGGTATTTCTGGGAGAATTTCTGGACATTTTTCCATGAAGATAGACACAAAGAAACTGTTCCTTTTCCCTGCGATTTCTCTGTTCTCTGTAATAAATTACCCTGTCTGCACACCAACTGTTCCACATTTGGCCTTGTTTTTATTTTTTTGATATGTTGATAAACGCCTTTTAGCAGTCTTTATGTTTTTCTTTCGTTTGCACGCTTTTTCTCTTTTTGATTTTCTTCTCAGTTTCTTGGTCATCCTTTGCTGGGTCCTACATCTCTCTGAATCCACTGGCTTACTGCAACACTTGGTATTTTTCTAAGCTGCCTCCTTTCATCTAATAGGTAGATGAAGATGGGGTTGAAAGTGATAGTCGGAGAGGAGGGTGGCCCAGATTGATAGGAAGGACTATGGACATATAGGAACATTCAAAAGGGCGGTGCTGACTTAGAAGATTGGAGTAGGATAAGGTGGGATTAGGGGAAATGGGGAAATGGGGAAATCCACTTTGATCCCTTGTGGTTGGAGGGTCCCGAGGCAGATGAGGAGGCTTTCTTCCTCCAGGCTTCTGGTGGCTCGGGTTTGGCGATGGAGCAGGCCCAAGACTCTCATGTCCTTGGCAGAGTGGGAAGGGGAGTTAAAGTGCTCAGCCACTAGGCGATGGAGTTGTTCAATGTGGCTGTCCCAGAGATGTTCCCTGAAATGATCTACATGTTGACCTCCTGCCTCGCCAATGTAGAGAAGACCACATTGTCTTTAATGGATGCAGTAGATGAGGCGTTCTGTCTCCCTTCATCACCTATCACTTTCAACCCCACCTTCATCTACCTATCGTAATCCCAGCTACCTCCCCCCTGCCGCATCCTCTTCCCATTTATCCCTCAGCCCCCTGGGCCCATAAGCTTCATTCCTGATGAAAGGCTTATGCCCGTTACATCGATTTATCTGCTCTTAGTATGCTGCCTGACTGTGCTTTTCCAGCACCACACTCTTCGACTCTGATCTTCAGCATCTGTAGTCCCCACTTTCTCCTCACACCTTCATGGTCTGCATGACTCAGATTTCAAATGGTTACTTCAAATACAACAAAAACTGTCGTGTACTCAAACAGCATAAAAGAAAACCAATACATTGTGGTCACTGTTCCCAAAATGTCCTTTCTGGCAAAATTTTCAATTAGCTCTTCTGATCACTCAACACCAATTCCTCAATAACCTGATCTCGAGCTCAGTGCTCAACATAATATTCATGGAAACCATCTCACACGCGGTCATGAAATCCATTTTCCCAGCATTAGCATTCAATTGGGTTAACACAGTTTAGATATAATGTAAGCAGTATATTATTACTGCAGTACCCACGAATGTGTATATCTCATTTCCTGTTTTATAACATGTGGGCGGCACGGTGGCACAGTGGTTAGCACTGCTGCCTCGCAGCGCCGGAGACCCGGCTTCAATTCCCGCCTCAGGCGACTGACTGTGTGGAGTTTGCACGTTCTCCCCGTGTCTGTGTGGGTTTCCTCCGGGTGCTCCGGTTTCCTCCCACAGTCCAAAGATGTGCAGGTCAGGTGAATTGGCCATGCTAAATTGCCCGTAGTGTTAGGTAAGGGGTAGATGTAGGTGTAGATGTAGGGGTATGGGTGGGTTACGCTTCGGCGGGGCGGTGTGGACTTGTTGGGCCGGAGGGCCTGTTTCCACACTGTCAGTAATCTAATCTAATGTCCAGCATTTGTATTGCAGCTTTCACTTTGATATGTAACTCCCATCAATGTTTGCTCCATCTTACTAGATTCTGTGGAATCTGAGCGATGTGGGCTCTGGAGAGATTAATGGTAGAGATCATTTCGCCACATCATTTATTAACTTCTCAAACTTTAATTTCTCCAGATCTCCCGTTATGCTGATGGAGTAGAGAAGGACAATGATTTTCCAACAATGCTCTATATTCCCCCAGAGAGCTGTGACAGCTCTAACCTGGGTGGGAACCTTACAACAGGCTGGTAAAGTGTTGCTGCTGATGTACAGGATCTTAGTGAGATCACATCTGGAGTAGTGTGTACAGATTTAATCTCTTCAGTGAAGAAATGATGTTGTTATATTGGAAGCAGCTCAGAGATGGTTCCCTCAACTGATTCCTGCAATGAAGGTGCTAGCTTATAACGAAAGGATGATCAGGTTGACGCAGTAGCCATTGGAGTTTACAAAAAATAAGGATGAACTTACTTCAACATAGATGACAGATGTAATCAACGAGTGAAGCGAATTACACAGATAGTGGAGGAACCATTCCGTTCTCCAGTGTGTTACACAGGAACAACAGGAGGATATTCAAGCCTTCGACCCTGTTACACCAAAACAGGATGACGCTATTCAGCCCCTGGAGCCTGATATACATTTATAGAAGGAGGCCAATCAGCCACTCGAGCCTATAACAGTAGGACATGCTGCACCAGTATCCTGTGAAACAGCAACAGGATCAGTCCATTCAGCCTCCTCAAGTCTGTAACATAGGAACTGGAGGAGGTCACACAGTGACTGGAGATTGTTACACTGGGATAACAGGAGGCCATTCAGACCCACCGAGACCATTGCAAGGGAATTGGATAAGGATAAAAACTATCTGAGACTTCTTTAATGAGAAAGGAAGAAGGAATTTCGACACGTGTCTGTTGTATGGGAACAAGATAAGACCAATCAATCCCTCGGAACCATCTCCCGGATACATGAGGAGACTGTTCAATATTTCCTTGGAGAAGTATGAGAAGACCCATCAGCCCATCAAAATGTTAGAGAGCAACAGTAAGATTCCATAATCTCCCAATCCTCTAAAGCATCAACAGGAGCAGGTCATTCTGGCCTTGGAGCTGACAACATGGGAACACCAGAAAGACGTCAGCCCATCGAGTTTGTACACCAGCAGGATGGTGAGTCCATTCAGCCACACATGGCCCTTACACAGCAACTGGAGCAGATCTCTTAAAGCCTTGTGCCCATTAAATAGGAATTCAAAGAAAACGTGCAGGTTTTTGAAAGGGATGAATTTATAATAATGGTATACATTAGGGACTAAAGTGTAACAATAAACCATTGTAATTTAAGGCAAATTGTTAGAGTCCATTGTTCAGGACATTTGCAAAGTTAAACCACAATCCGTCAGAGTCAACATGGTTTTACAAAGGACAAATCAAGTTTGAATTGTTTGCTTGAGTTATTTGAAGATGTCACAAAAAAGGTGGATCGTGGGAGATGGAACATATCTGGTCTTCCTGAAGGCATCAGATATGTCGCTTCTCCAAAGAGTAAGTGGTAAGATCAGACAACATGGGTTTAGGAGTAATTTATTAGCTTGGATGGAGGATTGGTTAACCAACAAAATTGAGTCAGATGGAATAAATGTGTCATTTTATTTTGAAAATGGAATTTGTGGGGTACCATTGATTTCAGTACTCATGCCTCAACCATTTACATTGATTGGATTACTGTACTCGGTTGACGGGAGAGAAAATACAATGCCACATTTTCAGATGACTCTCACATCGGTGGGAAATTACTTTGGAATGATGATGCAAGAGATTTTAAAACTATATGGATAGGTTGCGTGAATAGGCCAATATTTAGCAAGGAAAATTAAAGGGAATAAATATGGGGCTATTCAAGTTGGCCAGGGTAATAGAAAGACAAATTATTATCTAAATGGAGAGAAAGTTCAAAGTGCTTAGGTGCAGAGGGATCTAGGTGTCTGCTTGCATATCACAGAAAACCTGCCTGCAGGTACTGCAAGTAATGAGAAATGCAAGCATAATTTCAGTGTTTATTTATAAAAGGATAGAGTAGAAAGGTAGGGAGTGTTGCTGTAGCTATGGAAGGCATTAGTGAGGCTGCAACTGGAGTACAGTTTGGGTGTCCTGCAGAATGAGGTATTTCCATTGGAGGCAATTCAGAAGAGCTTCATTAGATTGATTCCATATTTGAAGTGTTTGCCTTATGAAGAGTAATTGAGCAGTTTAGGCATATACTCTCGAGTTTATAAGAATGAAAGGAGATCTCATTGAGGTCTGTAACATTCTAAAAGTAATTGAATGTGTAGATATGGAGTGGATGTTTTTTTCATGTGGCGCAATCTACAATAAGAGACTAGAGTTTTAGGTTGGAGAGATGGCAGGAAAGTGGAACAGAGGCCGTGTTGACATCAATGTAATCGAGGGGTTGGATTCCTCACAGATACTCCTTGTTCTTATTCAACCCTTCGACAGTGTTTCACTGGAATGGGGGAGGACTGGGTATCATACATGAAGCAGGCACTCAGGATAAACCAGTCTCAATCAGTTAGACAGAACGTAACCAGTAGGGTCACACAGTGACCAGCGCTGGGTTCTCAACTATTTACAGTCTATATTAATGATCAGGAGGGTGGAACAGATATACAGATGCTGAGTTTGGTGATGTCGCTGTGGTAAGCAAGAGAATAAATTATCAAGAGAGGGTGGAGAGTCTGCAAATAGATTCAGAGAGGTAAAGGCAATAGATAATAGTTTGGCAGGTGGAATTTAACATGATATAATCTGTCATTTCATTTACAGGAATAATGGAAGGCAGTATGCTACTGAAATGGAGAGGGTTACAGGGATTAATGATACTGTGTACTGGGGGGTTCACTCAGCCCCGTTCAGACATGGGAGGTTTTGCTCCATCCCTGATCGTCTATTCCCAGACACCCCAAGTGACCCCATTGCTCTCCGTACACATGGAATACTTCGATGTGGTTGATTGGTGATGGGGATGGTGTTTTGAAACGTGCATCAAGGGGACGGCCTTTATCCAAAATATATTCATTCCTTTCTACGTGGAGACCCGATGACGATGGGACTGGCTGACTGCTTCTGAATGAAGAGACCATGACTGCTGCCAGGACAGTGGGTATTCACCGACATGATGTACTGTGATGGGCACACTGTGACATTAATGGAGTGAGAGAGAGCTCCTTTAGTTCCTCTACATCTCCGCATTAATATGGATACTTTGCAGATGCATCGGGAATCCCACTATCCAGTATAGATACAACCGGCAGCTCCCTGCTGAGAGAGAAACAATCTATTTACCTCATCCACCATATATATCCTCCATCACCGAATGGTAACATTGATGTTGAGATACTGGGAGATGATGGATATGTCACCTAGTCCTGTTTGGAAAGTTCTGGATCATAGAAGCTGAATGAAACAATGACCCTCACAGCCCCTGGCAGCACCATCCTCCCCCTGGTGTGAGGCTGCAGGTCGTGTTGAAGGAGGTGACACCGCTCTGTGACCAGCTCCTTGTTCAGTCAGGGTCCCCTCATACTTTGATCCTGGGTTAAGTGGAGTTTTGGAAATTGTTCCTGGAAAATCCGGGGTAGATACAGCAGATCCCTTTCCCCACACACACTCACTGTGTGATTTCAGAGCTTCCCCTCTCTGCAGCCTCTGCTCCATTTGTTGTTCATGTTCCAGACACAGATGCTGTAACTACAGTCCCCAGGTTCCATCCAGAGTTGGGTCGCTAAATCCTCAGGTCTCCCTGAATGTCTGAGGCAACTTACAGCACAACCTCCAGCAAAACCTCCCCTGACCCTCCACTAAATTTTCAATTGCAGAAGCCAGTCAGAAGCCCCTCACTACAAGTGTTTTCGACCAGACCAGATTCCCTCAAAATATTTCCAGAAGGCCGTTTAGACCCAAACCTTTCCTTATTTTAAATATAGATGTGAAGTGTGCGTTCCAGTTATGTTGTGACTAGTCAAACCACTCGACATTGAGCAAAATATAATCTATTCAAATGCTTTAGTTAAAATACAATCAAAGAAAAGAACGTTTTGGAATAGCTTATATGTTGGAACACTTACACAAACAATAGATACCGTACCTGTTTGGTTTACACCGCTTGGCACAAAGATATATTCAAATTCAATCCTTACAGCAGTTTTCCAATGCAGGGGGAAACAACATCAACAGAGATCTCAGAGAGAAAAGCAGCTGGGGATCATGTATTGAAACTTCCAACCCTTCTGGGATCCCCAGCAGCTTCTGAATGCTGCAGCTAAAAGTAAAATGAGGAAATCTGGTCTGGGAGAGCTGGCCACTGCCCTTCCATTGTTACCACCGTTTTAATGAAACCTAAAATCTCAGTTATTTATTTAAACTGTTTTCAGACAGCAGTTCTGCACCTCTGCCTTTAACACCTCTCTTCAAAAGAATAACCCAAGAGAAAATAACCTTTTTACAGTGATAGTGTCCTCACAACTCCATCTTTAATAAAATAATCTATCAATACACAAAGGTGGATTCATTTTAGACCTCCTAATCTTCCTCTATTAGTAGACTGAAATGCATATATATTACATTGACTCTGAGCATACAAATATTCACATCTATTTCGATTTCAGTCATTTTACTCCTGCCACAGAATGCCTTTGTCTTTCTTCATCCAAGTCTCCACACTTAGGTTTTATCACCCTGTCGCCTGTATAGTTTCAAACTGAATGGCAGCAATAATGAGCTCAATTGAAACAGACTGGTGTTTTTCTCCCTAAGCTTCTCCAAAAACTTTAAGGGGTTATGATCAGTGATAAAGATTTGTCTCAGGTATGTTATTGGCAATGTAAATCTGAAATGTTGCAATGCCAACACCAAGGCCTCCTTCCCCATTGTGGAATAAATCTGTTGATGTTTCCACTGGACACTCCAACCACACGTTACATAATGGAGCACTTCTCATCTCTCCAATAGTCCTTTTGAATGACATAGCTCCTCATGTCTCAGCATAAAAGAATGACATGCTTCTGTACCTCTTAATGCTCTAACCTCTTTACCTGCTACTCTTGGCCTATGCCAGTAAACCTTAACAAGACCTCGCACATTCTTCTCCATCTCTCACAGAAACCAAACTTTGATTTCTGAACTCAATCATCATCATCAGCCATTTCAGCTTCTAATCTTGCCGCTTTAACTCTGCTCTTCCACACGAGCTTTCACGACTGTACGAAGTGAATGGTTGAACTTCTCCAAAATAAGAATCTTTCGAAGAGTGTCTTAGGTTTGCTCTGTTTTTAATACCCTTACCACCTTTCAAAATTACTTTGTTTGATCCTTTCAAACTCAATGTGCGTTTAACCAGGGACCCTCTTTTAGATTCCTGTAACGCTGTCTGTCAGTGTCTGGCCCAAGCTCATATACACTTCAGATGGCTTTCTACACACCTCATACTCCCCAGATACCTCCTCCGATAGGGATGCAAATACCTATCAGCTTTGGATCAAATAAACTCACATGGTCACTGGTGTTTGCATTTGTTTAGCCACTTTCTCAAATGAAATTCAAAAGGCTTCCCCATCCTTCTCATCAAATTTAGAGAATGCCTGGATGCATTTAAACGGAACCTCGTTAGGCCATTGGTTACAATAGGGTTGCTCAACCGCACTATCCTCCTCATCCCACCGACATTCTACCTTCATCTCCGCCTTCTATATCAACTTTCGTCTCTAATTGCTAACTTTTTAAGTTGAAACTCTCTGCTTTTCTTCTACCCTTTTCTCTCTTTCTTCTTCGTTTCCCTTTCTTTTATTTCTACTTTTCATCATAATTCAAACTCTTTCAATTCCTTCTCAGGTTCAAAGACCATCATTTGAAATTGAATTCCAGCCATTTCCAAAGAGTCTGATGGCGGTTCTACTAAACGTAATTGCCGATCTATAGCTGTAATTATCTCTCATTTTCTCACAGACAATCGCAACCCTAACTCCAGGTTGTTTGTCAATTCCGAAAACTTTACCATCATTACCTTTTGTAAAACCGCCAACTTCACTTTTCCACACCCAGAGAACTCTTAAGGACTTAATCTTTTTACACAAAATACTGTTTAAACCAACCAAATTCAACATCCAGAAAAAAGACACTATCAACTACCATACACGACCTTTGAACCCAATAGCCTCCTGGTGCATACTCTCCAGTGTCTGCTTGAGCTTATTCTGGATGATTTGGTTTCCTCCCACATCCAAAGATGTGCATATCAGGTGTATTGGCCATGATAAATTGTTCATAGTTTTCAGGGATGTGTAGGTTAGTTGCCTTGGTCGGGGTAAATGTGTAATAATAGGGGAGAGGAATGGGTCTGGGTAGGTTACTCCTCGGAGGGTCGGTGTGGACTTGTTGGGTCGAATGGCCTGCTTGCACACAGTAGGGATTGTAATTCTAAACCCAATTTGGTATTATCGATTTAGAACCGGACAAGAGTCCCCAGTTTGCTATAGACCAACCAGACTGCCTCAAACTACTTTAAGAAGGTAGGTTGGATGCCAACCTTTCCTTATTTTAAAGGTAGATGTGAGTTGGATGTTCCAGATGTCAAACTATTCAAACCACTCACCATTAAGCAAAACACAATATATTTAAACACTCTAATGAAAATCCAATTAGAAATGAAGATGAATTTAGAATAATTTTTCTATTGGCAATCTTAACCGAATAATGGATACAGTACCTTCTACTAATGAACTGTTCCAATATATCAATATCCCATAAACACACCCCTTGACAAAAAGGAACTTTCAGACATGCATTCTTGCATACAGTTCTCCAATCCAGGAGGAAACACCATCAAGTGAGGTTCCAGAGAGAATAGCAGCTGTGGATAATTTACTGAAACTTACAACCCTTCTGGCACCCCAAGCACTTGGTGATTGTTGTAGCTACAATATAAAAAAACCTAGAAATCCTGGTCTGTGCCAGCTGGCCATTCTATCTGCTATTTATTTAAAAAACCCTAAAAGCCCCATAAGTTATTTACTTGAGCCGTTTTCAGTAGGCAGTTTTGCCTTTAAGGTCTCTTACTAAAAAAAGGGAGAAAATAACCTCTTATTTAAAAAGTGACAGCAATGTCAGGCAATTTATATGCGTGGTCCTTTACTCAGTGGGCTTCCTTTTGTTACTAATCGCATGGTCACCTGAGAGCGACAGCCACAGGTACAGACCAAGTTACAAGGATGTTTCTCATAACTTCTGAAACACGCCTGTCCATGGACCATCACATGGGACATACCGGGAAGTGAACAACAGCCTGACACACCCCATTTCATTATTTCTGAGCTACACAATGCCAGCACTCGATACACTAGGGAGACAAAACCCAAGGCCAGGGAAAGAAAGAAAGGGACAAGAGATTCACATTAAAGACAGAAACAGACAGTTAATTAACTGAAAAGATGTTGTGGAAATATGTGGAAAACGTCAGGGCAGTGGGACTAACTGGCGAAGTGAGATCTTCGAGAGTAAAATTACAAGAATGAGAACATTGAATAAAGGCATTGTCAGATCAGCTGAAATGGTTTGTTACATCAAGTTCTCAATCTGCTTCACAGAACACCACAAACAACATAAACTGGGACAAGATGACAGGCCAGCATGGAGAGCTGTGCAGACCATGCTAGTGTGTTGCTCAGTAAACTGCACTATCTGCACAGCATGAGAGTATGGCAAACTTTACTATCATACGCTAACTATACTCGCAACAGATTTACTGCTTACACTGGGAAGGTTTGCTCTCTCTGCGCGCGCGTGTGTGTGTTCATCAGAGACTGAGGGAGAGTGCGTGTGTGTGTGGGGTTGAATGCAAAACTCATTGTTTGAGAAGGAACACACATGGAGGAAATTATTTTAAATACGAACAACAAGCTTTTTGTTAATCAGTAGAGAGAGCGAGAGAAGTTTCATGGACAGATGAGCTAAAGTGTTTGAGAATGTTAAAATAAAGGCATTGCCAGACACAACAGCAATATACATCGGCGTGCACATGAATGACAGATGGATGGGAGTGTGGTGTGAGTTCAAATCAGATTTGTTTCGGCAGGTTTGAAGCCGGGAGCGTCAGCAGCAGATTATTGGCTTCATTAAGACTGTATTTCATAGCTCAAGGTTCAAACAGCAGATGGAATAAACCAGTGAGATATATTCTGGAGTAGTGAGTATTTCAAATTAGAAATGTCAGGGAATGGTGTCAAGAATCAGCTCATAGTCAAAGGGATCTCCCACAGTTGTGACCTGACTGCTTCAGCTGCAGATATTGGCCAGGAATGGGTTGGAAACAGTGGAAGGAAGTGGAGTTTGTAACCAGAGCAGTAGACAGTGACCTCCATGCTCTTAACAGTAAAGGAAATGAGACAATGCATTTGGTTCTCCCCTGAAACTGAATAGATCAACATACAGACCCATGAGTAACACAACCAGAACAGAGAGCGAGACAGTAATTGAACACCTTCATTAATGTAGTTCGTAGTGGTCTGTAGAGTGAATATCTGGTTGGAGAGATTCAACAGGAACAATAATAGTGGCAGGAAGTGTAGACAATATGAAATAACAATAATACACTCATGACTGGTTTATAGAAAACAAAATCTGGATAGTGACACTCACCAGGAACACCAACGATAGCCAGGAAGGGATAATAAAAGTATTGAATAATGAGAAGAACGAAATAGATCCGCAATGATAATGACATCCAATCAAATTCAGAAAGATACCAAACATAATCGGATAAGCTCCTGTATATTGTTGGAATATTCCTGTCTAATGTTCTCTGATTCTGATCCATTGTTGGAATATTTCAGTCTAATGTTCTCTGATTCTGATCCATTGTTGGCACATTCCAGTCTAATGTTCTCAGATTCTGATCTCTCCTCACCCTCTCTCTGGATCTGCTAATCCCTGTCAGTGCTGTCGGTGATGCTCCCGCTCATGTTATGGGTTGACGCATTGAACGGAGCCCATTTATCATTAAAAGATGGAAAGCTTCCACTGAGATAATTAGAATCCATGGAGATTGGCATTAATCACAGTCACTGAACAAACAGGCCCAGTTAACCAATTCAATACATCACTTTTCATTTACTGGTTTTGGATGGAATGGATAAGGTTGCTGAGGGATGGACCATAAATCTTTCAATATTTTTAATCTTTTTTCCCCTTGTATATGAGAGTATTAACAGAACACTGCAGCGGTCTATATATGTTCCACTCTGTCTATGAAAATAGGCAGTTATAAAATGACAGACCTGCTGCGTAAAAAAAAACGTCTGGTGGGCAAGTTTCTAGATACCTGAAACAAAGTACGGTACTTATTGACCAGTGTGAGGCTACTCCTGGTTTTAATGTCCTGTTTTCAAATCCTTTCATAACCTTGAGACAGAGCATTGCGACTGCTGCTCAGTAACAGGCCAAAGCAATTCTGTCCCTATGGGCCCCTTACAGAGGGATAGGAGAATGCCATTCAGCCCATATTAACCTGTTGCTACTTGAAGAGGTGGAAAGTTGGAATATTGGCACATTTTGCCAACAGAATCATTCAAAACAAAGAGATTTGTCACTGCAGCTGTATGAGGTGTCACTGAGAGGGCACCTGGAGTACATTGTGTTATTTGTGTTTCTGTAACTGAAAAGGAATGGGTCTCCATTAGATACAGTTTACCGGCTGCTCGTAATCCACAGGTTGCTGTGTCTCGGATCTGTTACACAGGGACAGGAGGAGGCCATGCAGCCTCTCGAGTGTGTTTAGAAGAACTGGAGGAGGCCATTAAGCCTCTTGGGTCTATTACAGAGGGACAGCATTTCCACTGTAATACAGAGGGACAGGATGAGCCTATTCAGTCTCTCGAGCCCGTTATAGAGGCACAGGAAGTGTTTATTTAACTTTCAAGTTTGTTATGCATAAATATTAGTTTTAAATTAATTATGGAATCGGAAATACCTGATGTCAACATTAAAGTTCTAACTTTGAACAAGGCCAATTTTGAAAGTGTTAGGTGAGCCCTGTGAAAGGCTGATTGGAATACCCTATTCACAGGTTAAGGGATGGTTGGTAAATGCAAGACCATCAAAACTTGGTTTCAGAGAGTCCAGAGCAAACGTGTTCCTATTAGTGAGAGGGGCAAGGCTGGTGGGTGCAGAGAGTGCTGGATGGCTAGATATATTGATGTTATGGTCAAGGTAAGGAAGGAGGCATATGTCAGGTAAACAGAGCTGAGATCAAGTGAATCCCGAGAGGTGTATAAGGGCAGCAAGTGTATCATCAATCGGGAAATCGGGCCAGGAAAATGTGGACAAGAGATTGCTTTAGAAATTGGGTTAATGAGGCATTGAACAAATTCTACAAATCCTTCAATGGCAAAAGATTAACTAGGGAGACAATAGGGCCCCTTAAAGATCAGTAAGGCTACCTATTTATGGAACCACAACAAATTTGAGGGATACTAAACAAGTATTTCTCCTCAGTATTTAATGTGGAGGAGGTTACAAGAGCGAGAGAATGAAGAAATATGCAATGATACCTTGAAAAGTGTCTATATTACAAGGAGGTGTTGGACATTTTAAAACACATAAAGGTGAACTAATCCCTGGGACCTGATCAGTTGTATCCCAGATGTTTGCGGGAAGCTAGGAAATAGATTGCTTATGCATTTTGCTGATATATTTGTAACATTGATTTTCACAGGTGAGGTGTCAAAAGACTGGAGGCCTGCTAACATAGTGCAATTATTTAAGAAAGTAAAGAAAAAACAGGTAACTCTAGATTGGTGAACATGACGTCAATGGTGACTAAATTGTTGGAGGGGATTTCGAGGAAAAAGATCGATATGTATTTGGAAAGACAAGGACTGAAGAGGGCTTTGTACATTGGAGATCACGTCTCACTGACTCGGTGTAATCTTTTGAGGAAGTGTTGAAGATGATTGATGAAGACAGGACAGTGGATGGTGTCTTTATGGAATTCAGTAAGATTACCAAAATGGTCTACATGGTAGACTGGTTAGCAAGGTTAGACTTCCTCGGATCCAGGGAGAACTCGCCATTTAGGTCCAAACTTTTCTTGAATATTGGAGACAGGGCGTGACAGTGACATTTGTTCATTAAACGTGGAGACCTGTGACCAGTGGCGTGCCGCAAAGATCAATAGGGGGTCCACTGCCTTTTGTCACTTATACAAATCATTTACATTTGAGTATATGAAGTATGGTCAGTAAGTTTGTAGATAATACCAGATTTGGTGGTGTCGTCGACAGTGATGAATGATCTCTCAGACTATAATGGGACTTTGCTTAGGTGAGCCGAGGAGTGGCAGATAGAGTTTATTTTAGTGAAATGTGAGGTGTAGCATTTTGGCAAAAAATATCAAGGCAAGACATGTAGGTAGGGTCCTGTGGAAAGCTGCCAATCAAGGAGAATTCCATAGAAGTTATCGAATCCCTACAGTGAGGAAACAGGCTTTTCGGCCCATCGAGGCCACACCGACCCTCTAAACAGTATCCCACTAGACAAACCCCTACCCTATCCCTCTGAGCCTGCATTTTCCATAACTAATCCACCTCGCCTGCACATCCCTGGGTACTTTACTCAATTTAGCATGGCCGATCTACCGTTATCTGTATATCTTTATACTGTCAGAGGAAAACATAACATCCGGAGGAAACTCGTTCAGAGACGGGGACAATGTGCAAACTCCACACTGGCAGTCATTCAAGGATGGAGTTAAACCCAGATCGCTGCGCTCTGAAGCAGCAATGCGAGTCACTGAGCTACTGTGTCACCTTGTGGGGCAGGTTCTCTGTTCCTTGGAATTGCCGTCACAGGTAGACAGCGCAGTGAAGAAGGCACTTGGTGATCTTCCCTTTATTGGTCCGTGCTTTGTGTCTAAACATTTTCACGAGGCGTTGCATCTGTACAGGACATTGGTTTGATCACTTTTGTAATATTGCCTTTAATTCCAGTTTCCCTGCTGTCGGAAAGATGTTGTCAAACTTGAAAGGGTACAGAAGAGATTTAAAATATTGTTGCAGGTGTTGGAGGGTTACAGCTACAGGGAGAGTTTGAATAGGCTGGGGCTATTTTCAAGTGTTGAGGCTGAGGGGTGATCTTAAAGGGGTTTATAAAATCATGAGGGGAATAGATAAGGTAAACAGTCAACGTCTTTTCCCAGGATAGGCGAGTCCAAAATTAGAAGACAAAGGTTTAAGGTGAGAGGAGAAATATTTTAAAAAGGGACATGAGGGACAACATTTTCACACAGAGACTGCTGTGTGTATGGATTGAACAGACAAAAGAGGTGGTGGAGGCAGGTACAGTTACACCATTTAAAAGGCATTTGGATGGATACATGAATGGGAAGGGTTTAGAGGGAGACGGGCCAAGTGCTGGCAAGGGGGACGAGATTTATTTAGGATATTTGGTTGGCATAGACGACTGGACTGAAGGATCGTTTTCTGTACTGTACATCTCTGAGACTCTATTGCCATTTGAGTGTATAACACAGGAACAGGAGGAGGCTACTCAGCTTCTGAATTCTGTCAGTCAGATTGTTTGCTCATTTACTGAGAGCAAAATACAAAAATACATCATTCAGACTTTGATGGTGATTTACAGAATCAGGAGAATTGCTTTTAGTCAACAGAAGCTGTAATGAATGTGAAGAGGCCATTCAGTCCCTCAGTTCCATTCCACAGGAGCAGGAGGTGAGCACAGAGCTATTGGAGCCTGTTACACAGGAACAGGAGGAGGACATCCATTTTCACAGACTTGGGATCAGGAAGCAGTCATTCAACTGCTTGAGAATGGGACACAGGAACAGCTGGGAGTCATTCAACTGCTCGAGGCTGGGACACGGGAACAGGAGGGAGTCACTCAAATGCTCGAGACTGGAACACAGGAAGAGAAGGGTGTCATTCAACTGCTCGAGGCTGGGAAATAGGAACAGGAGGGAGTCACTCAACTGCTTGAGACTGGGACATGGCAACAGGAGGGAGTCACTCAACTGCTCGAGACTGGGACACAGGAACAGAAGGGTGTCATTCAACTGCTTGAGACTGGGACACAGGAACAGGAGGCGGGCATTCAACTGCTTGAGACTGGGACACAGGAACAGGAGGGAGTCACTCAACTGCTTGAGACTGAGACACAGGAACAGAAGGGTGTCATTCAACTGCTTGAGACTGGGACACAGGAACAGGAGGGTGTCATTCAACTAATTGAGACTGGGACACAGGAACAGGAGGCAGTCATTCAACTGCTTGAGACTGGGACACGGGAACAGGAGGGAGTCACTCAACTGCTCGAGACTGGTACACAGGAACAGGAGGGAGTCACTCAACTGCTCGCGACTGGGACACAGGAACAGGAGGGAGTCATTCAACTACTTGAGGCTGGGACATAGGAACAGGAGGGAGTCACTCAACTGCTTGAGACTGGGACACAGGAACAGGAGGGTGTCATTCAACTGCTTGAGACTGGGACACACGAACAGGAGGCGGGCATTCAACTGCTTGAGACTGGGACACAGGAACAGGAGGGAGTCACTCAACTGCTTGAGACTGGGACACAGGAACAGAAGGGTGTCATTCAACTGCTTGAGACTGGGACACAGGAACAGGAGGGTGTCATTCAACTGCTTGAGACAGGGACACAGGAACAGGAGGGTGTCATTCAACTGCTTGAGACTGGGACACAGGAACAGAAGGGTGTCATTCAACCGCTCGAGGCTGGGACATAGGAACAGGAGGGAGTCACTCAACTGCTTGAGACTGGGACATGGGAACAGGAGGGAGTCACTCAACTGCTCGAGACTGGGACAAAGGAACAGGAGGGTGTCATTCAACTGCTTGAGACTGGGACACAGGAACAGGAGGGAGTCACTCAACTGCTCGAGACTGGGACACAGGAACAGGAGGGTGTCATTCAACTGCTTGAGACTCGGACACAGGAACAGGAGGCGGGCATTCAACTGCTTGAGACTGGGACACAGGAACAGGAGGGTGTCATTCAACTGCTCAAGACTGGGACACAGGATCAGGAGGGAGTCACTCAACTGCTTGAGACTGGGACACAGGAACAGGAGGGAGTCACTCAACTGCTCGAGACTGGGACACAGGAACAGGAGGGAGTCACTCAACTTCTCGAGACTGGGACACAGGAACAGGAGGGAGTCACTCAACTTCTCGAGACTTGGGCACAGGGACAGGAGGGAGTCACTCAACTGCTCGAGACTGGGACACAGGAACAGGAGGGAGTCACTCAACTGCTCGAGACTGGGACACAGGAACAGGAGGGAGTCACTCAACTGCTCGAGACTGGGACACAGGAACAGGAGGGAGTCACTCAACTTCTCGAGACTGGGACACAGGGACAGGAGGGAGTCACTCAACTGCTCGATACTGGGACACAGGGACAGGAGGGAGTCACTCAACCGCTTGAGACTGGGACACAGGGACAGGAGGGAGTCATTCAACTGCTTGAGACTGTGACACAGGGACAGGAGGGAGTCATTCAACTGCTCAAGACTGGGACACAGGAACAGGAGGGAGTCACTCAACCGCTTGAGACTGGGACACAGGGACAGGAGGGAGTCATTCAACTGCTTGAGACTGTGACACAGGGACAGGAGGGAGTCATTCAACTGCTCGAGACTGGGACACAGGAACAGGAGGGAGTCACTCAACCGCTTGAGACTGGGACACAGGGACAGGAGGGAGTCATTCAACTGCTTGAGACTGGGACACAGGAACAGAAGGGATTCATTCAACTGCTTGAGACTGGTACACAGGAACAGGAGGGAGTCACTCAACTGCTCGAGACTGGAACACAGGAACAGGAGGGAGTCACTCAACTGCTCGAGACTGGGACACAGGAACAGGAGGGAGTCTCTCAACTGCTTCAGACTGGGATACAGGAACAGAAGGGAGTCACTCAACTGCTCGAGACTGGGACACAGGAACAGGAGGGTGTCATTCAACTGCTTGGGACTGGGACATGGGAACAGGAGGGAGTCATTCAACTGCTCGAGACTGGGACACAGGAACAGGAGGGTGTCATTCAACTGCTTGGGACTGGGACATGGGAACAGGAGGGAGTCATTCAACTGCTTGAGACTGGGACACAGGAACAGGAGGGAGTCACTCAACTGCTTGAGACTGGGACACAGGAACAGGAGGGTGTCATTCAATTGCTTGAGACTGGGACACAGGAACAGGAGGGAGTCACTCAACTGCTTGAGACTGGGACACAGGAACAGGAGGGTGTCATTCAACTGCTTGGGACTGGGACATGGGAACAGGAGGGAGTCATTCAACTGCTTGAGACTGGGACACAGGAACAGGAGGGAGTCACTCAACTGCTTGAGACTGGGACACAGGAACAGGAGGGTGTCATTCAACTGCTTGAGACTGGGACACAGGAACAGGAGGGAGTCACTCAACTGCTTGAGACTGGGACACAGGAACAGGAGGGTGTCATTAAACTGCTTGAGACTGGAACACAGGAACAGGAGGCAGTCATTCAACTGCTTGAGACTGGGACGCAGGAACAAGAGGGAGTCTTTCAACTGCTTGAGACTGGGACACAGGAACAAGAGGGAGTCACTCATCTGCTTGAGACTGGGACATGGGAACAGGAGGGAGTCACTCAACTGCTCGAGACTGGGACACAGGAACAGAATGGAGTCATTCAACTTCTTGAGACTGGGACACGGGAACAGGGAAAGGAACAGGAGGTCGTCACTCAACTGCTCGAAACTGGGCCACAGGGAAATCTGTAGGCTAGTGAGGCCCCAGGATCCTGTTACACAGGAACAGGAGGAGCTGACTCACTTCCCACTAGTATGGGACATTGGGAGAGAAGAGGAGTTTGCTTGGAACAAACATAAATACATGAACAAGTTGGATTAGTGGTCCATTCAATCCTGCCCCACCATTCACTAAGACCACGGCTGATCTGATTGTGATTTCCTCATTCCATTTTACAGAGCTTCCCCTCTCTGCGGCCTCTGCTCCATTTGTTGGTCATGTTGCAGACTCAGATGCTGCAACAACAGTCACCATGACTCATCCAGAGGGTCGGGTCTAAGGATGAGTCTGGATTTGAAGGATCCAATCACAAGAATGAAAACACAAAATAAAGGTATTGCCAGATGTTTAGTTCTCTCACATTCGCAATCAAACTCACATAAACAGCCCATCCATAATGCATTCAGGATGGAGCACTGTGTAGATATGGCTCGTGTACTGCTGAATGCAACCCAACAATATCCAGAATGGAACTCTGTGCAGCCCACACCAATACTTGATCTATATTCCTGGGATAAATGTCCAGCGTGGGGAGAAGTGCAGACCTCACTGGTTTATTCATATATAAACACAGGTTGTTCCAGTTTTCGGTAACACTGTGTTAGATCACTGCCCAGTGTGGGGAAACTTGCTGGAAGTGACAGGATGTGCAGCTCCCATCCAGTTCCAGCGCCATATCTCCACTGTACCTTGACAAGTTTTGATGCAGATGTGAAAATCATTGCAAGGGAGAGATGTAAATGAAAACAGTTGAAACACCAATAGTTCTGATTAAGGCGAGTATCCTACAAGTAGTTAAAGATGAAATAACTGAGGTATTATCCGATGAGGTTCTGTGAATGGTACAAGGAAGTAAGAGGAGGTTCATGATGTTGTAGTGGTTGTACTATAAGCCTCCAAATCATCAATGGGAATTAGAGGAACAAATATGCAGGGGAACTGGTGAGGGGAGCAGGAGCATTAGGATTGTCATAATAAGTGATTTAAATTTTCCTAACATAGACTGGGACATCCAGATGGTTAAGAACTTCGATGGAACGTAATTTCTTAAGTTTGTTCAAGAAGGTTTCCCAAGCAGTAAATAAAGGGTCCGACACGGGAAGGGACAAACTGTTGTGAAATAGGGATGGATAGGTGACGGTGGTAAAGTGGGGGAGTATTTTGGGAAAAGTAACTGGCGTTGTAGTAATTTTAAAATAGTTATGAGAGAGACCAAATTGGTCCACAGATTCAAGTTCTGAATTGGGCCAACGCATATTTTGTTGGAATTAGACAGAGGATTGCAGGGGTTAATTGGAGTAGTTTGTTTTCAGGTAAAAGGATATTAGTCACGAGGGAGGGCTGTAAAAGTGAGATAGCTCGAGTTCAAGGTTTACATGTTCCTGTGAGGGTGAAGGGAAAGTGAGGCTGGAAGAGAAAACCCTGGATGACAAGAGATATTAAGGCTCTAGCCAGCAAAAAGGAGGCGTGGTTCAGGTACAGGCAGCTGGAATTAAGGGAATCCCTGGAGGTATACAGGGGATACAGGAGTTTACTGAAGAAGGAAATCAGGAAGGCGAAAAGGGAGTATGAGATAGCCTTGGCTGAGACGATTAGGGTGAACCCAAGTTCACTATAGTAAAGAAAAAGAACAACTGGAGAGAGAATAGGACGCCTTAAAAACCAAAATAGGCACGCATGTGTAAAACTACAAGAGAGGTTGAGGTCCTCAATTTCCCCTCTGTGTTTACCATGAAGAAAGACATGAAGACTTGTGACCTTTGGGAGGTTAATTGTCATATCTTGGTACTGTCGAAATCACAGTAGAGGTGCTGCTGGACATATTAGAATGCACGAAGTCAGGAAAATCTCTTGGTCCTGACCAGATATATCCAAGAGGACTGCAAGAGGTGAGAGAAGACAGGGGCCAAGGTCCTGGAAGACTGGGCGGTAACAAATATATAGTGCCCTTCTTCAAGAAGGGCTGCAAATAAATGCCTGGGAAATACAGACCAGTAAGCTTCACATCTGTTTGCGGTAAACTACCTGAGAAGGTTCTGAGATACAAGATATGCATGCATTTGGAAAGACAGAGTTTGACTTGAAGCAGTCAGCATAGCTTTGTGCGTGGCAGATCATGCCTTACAAATTTTATTAGGGTTTTTTAAGGAAGTGACCAGGAAAGTTGTCGAGGGCAGGGCGGTCAACATAATCTATATGGATTTCAGTAAGGCCTTTCGTAAGATTCCACATGAAAGGCCGCTCTAGAAGGTTAGATCGCACAGACTCTAAGGTAAGCTGGCAATTTGGTTACGCAATTGGTTTGACATTATAAAGCAAAAAGCTATGGTGGAGGTATGCTTGTTGGACTGGAGGCCTGTGACTAGTGGAGTGCCTCAGGGGTCCGTACTGTCCCCATTGCTGTGTGTTATCTAGATCAATGATTTAGACGAGAGTGCACAATGCAGGTTAGTAAGTTTGCAGATGGCACTAAAATATTGAATGGTACAAGGAAGTAAGAGGGGGTTAGTGATGTTATAGTGGTATTGTTTACAGTGAGCAACATTATCAGAAATTGCAGCACTACCTTGATCAGCTGGGGAAGTGGGCTGAGAAAAAGCAAATGGAGTTTAATATAGATAAATGCAACATCTTTCATTTTGGAAAGTCAAATTCAGGTGGGAGTTTAATGGTGAATGAGAGGGCCTTGAGGAGTGTAGTGGAACAAAAGGATGTTGGATATCAGGTGCATGGTTGTCTGAATTTGAGTCGCAGATATACAGGACAGTGAAGAAGGTTGTTGGCACACTGGCCTACATCAGGGCATTGAGTATAGAAGTTGGGACGTTCTGTTGCCGTTGTACAGGATGTTGGTAAGGCTGCAGTTGGAGTATTGTGTTCAGGTTTGTTCACCTTGCCCTAGAAAGAATATTATTGAACGAGAAAGAATGTACAAGAAATTTACAAAGATGTTTCCTGGGCTAAAGTGTCTGCGTTATAGGGAGAAATTGGGCAGGTTAGAACATATTTCCTAACAGCGTAGAAAACTGAGGGGGATTATATTGAAGTGTACCTCTTATCAAATCATGAGAACCATGCATAGGGTGAATATTTCAATTTTTTTTGCAAGGTTGGGAAGCCAAGGACTAGAGGACATCTGTTAATGTTTGGAGGGGACAAAAATAAAAAGGAACCTGAGGGTCAACGTTTTTACACAGACTGTGTTTTGCCTTTGGACTGAGCTGCCAGTGGAAGTGGTTGAGGTGGGTACAATAACAACATTAAAAAGGTATTTGGATAAATACATGGATAGGAAAGAAGCAAGGGCAGGGAATTGGGGTGAGTGTGGATGCACATTTTGGTCGGCATCTACCAGTTGGGCCGAAGGACCTGTTTCCATGCAGTAGAATCATATGACTGTAAACATGTGTGTTTCAGGATAGAGACAGAGAGGGACAGACTGAGAAAAAATGTCATGGAAAGATATGTTCACAGGTTTTAGAATGCTGATATGAAGACATTTCGATAGTATCATGCAACACGGGTCAGTATTTTGAAGAATTATGAGTGAATGGAATAATGCTGTGAGTTCAGGCGATGGGGAGTTTTGAATGAGCATTTGTTCTGCAACTTTGTAACTGGGAGTGAGGACAGCAGAGTGTTCGGCTCATTGAACTGTATAAAGCAGTAATTTGTCTCAGTGTCATTTTCATTGAGTGTGACAGAGGGATTGTCTGTACGAAGCTGAGCTAGTTTCCTGGTGCTGTCCTATCGAACTCACCTCATTAAATACCACCCACACCACCCACCTCTCATTGAATGCCAGCCCGATTCTCCCACCCATCATGATTGGAGGTACTCACAGTCGCCAGGATTTCCCTAGATATTCCGTGTTCCCTGTCACTGGTGCCATCTTTAAAAGGCCAAGGGGCACACGGCTAAGTTTTCTCAGTTTGGAGCTGCCCTGTACAGTTTACCCCGATCATGGGAGATAGTTTGTTGACGGTGCATGGTGTGCATAGTGGATGGGCTAGTGCAGAGAGGGGCCATTGCCTTCCCAGAGGGGGCCATACTACCAGACCCACCGAGCATGGTCTGTGCTCACCACCAAATTCAATGCAGCATCTGCGGCCTGAAGAAATATCCAGCAAAACAGGACAAGCATCAATAACCTTCCCCGCTCTGTCAGGGTAATTGGTCTCTCTACTCCCTCACACTCATTGTATATCTGTTATAGCACGACCAAGGCTCATGCTCCACCACTCTCACTGCCACATGCAACAGCTTCGCTCTCTCTCTCTCTCGCCTTTGTAATACCCCTCACACAGTTGGAGAACATTCTGGAGAACACCGAATATGGAATGTTCCAGATAGTGTTCCAAATAATGCCCAGTTTAAGGAAAATTAGCAGTGCCCCAGTGTGTAACCACAAAAGAGGAAGGAGTAGAGATGCACGTTTTCCAAATCACACATATTTCAAACCATGTTGAGGCCATTCAGCCCTTCAAGTGTGCTCTAGCATTTAATAACTTCCCAGCTGATCTGGTGCTTTTCTCAGATACAGGAGTTTTCAGTCATTCAACCCTCTGCATTCCTGTCACTGTCCAGACGGCACTCAGGCACTTTTACCCCAATTATCTTCAAGCGCCTGCTTGAGGGCATTTCTGATGGAACGCGCTCTCCTAACAGTATATTCCATCAACTGTATACTTTCATGCAACAGTCAGCATGCTTTACACAGACCAAACAAAAATATACTTTTATTTTATGGTTCTCGATATCCAATCACACTGTGTAATTCTGGTTATTTCAGTTGACTCACCAGAATGATATTAAACCAAAAACAACTTCTAAACACGTCTTGTTATAAAATACAATTTCGAGCAGAGAATGTTTTTACCCTTGCTGGGCCCAAGGGCTTTTATCCACACTGTAAGGATTCTACTAATTATAAATCACTCAAGTAAGACACACCCCTTGCTGCCCACAGTTTAAACCTGGAATCCATTATCACAGGATGCTAATTATAGGGGTAAGAAACATGATTTTGACTGTATTGCCCTCAATGTGACGAATTGTCATTCATGCTTTAACAGTCTTGATAATTATTGAGTTATGACAATACTCCATAAATGTTATATCCGTTATCTGAACTGTACCACTTTCCTTGTTATGAGTGCTTCTCTTGCCCTTTGTCTGTGACTGTTTCTGTGTGTAACACTTACACAGTCTCCCACTCAGTTGGCTGGACGGCACGTTTGTGATGTAGAGGGAGGCCAACAGCGAAGGTTCAGTTCCTCACACTGACAGAGGTTACCAAGAAGCGGACGCTCTCTCAACCTCACCCCATCAGCCGAGATGTGGTGACCCTCAAGATAAACCACCATGAGTGGACTGTGTAATGAGAGTTCTTTGGGACTCTATTCTATCAATGTTAGCATTTTAATACTTTTAAAAATATCTTTATTGAAAAAGAGAATTTTAATTTTATAATAAACCAATAACAACACAACTCCAGTAACTGATCTAAATTGCACCCATGTGCATGTACATACAAAACAAGTTAAAAAAAAATAAACAGACAGAAGGAAAACAAAAATTAACAGTAAATAATGAATAAATAATACTGCTCAGTGTAACAAAATGATAGCTCTCGTTCTTCAAGAGCATTAGCTGATATCCCTTTTTATGTTCATTATTCCTCCTCTTTGGATATAAGATTCATTAGATAATATCGTCATGGCTGTATAAAAGCCCTTCTGAGAGTGGCAGATAAGCCTGTATCAAGGTAATTCAAAAAGGTCTGCCATGGTCTTATATAAATCTCTGTTTTTGGTGCACCATGCTGGTGAGAATGGCCAAATGGATATTCTCCATGAAGAGCTGACGACGACCCAACAGACCCGGGCGGGGGGTGGGGGAGGGTGTTGGGTTTTTTTTTGGGGGGGTGGGTGGTGATTCAGACACAACAGAATGCTTTTCCTAGCACAGAAACTAAGGATATTTTTTCACTTGTGCATCTGTGTAAAGTACCCTGGGCAGGCCCAGGAAAAGAGAAACCAGGTCCATCTCCAATTCAGTCCCCTCGACCCACACTCTCACACCTAACACATTGCTCCAATATTTATGAAGCCTGCAGCAGGACCACATGCAATGTGTAAGAGTGCCTGTAGTCATTCTGCATTTCGGACATGCTGAAGATAATCCCATTTTGAATTTTGGGAGATAATCTAGGGTCAGATAGGCCCTATGAAGAATTTCCAACTGCATGGAAAGGGTCCTATTACAGATGAAATTCTTCGAGCATTTTCACAAATATCCTCCTCTGGCTCCGAAGTGTTCTGAACCCCCAACTCTCTCTCGCAGACATCACAAAGCTGCACAGTTTCGTCTGAGGGGACACTCTCCAACTAATGATAAAGGGTACTGTGGGAGAGTGTATTCTAAGCAATAAGTACCCTCTTCTCTCTATTGGATCTGTAAGAGTCTGGTAAAAGTGTGTTTTTTAAAATCAAATCTCTGATCTGGAAAAGAAAGAGAAGAGGTCTCTACTAGCCAGTCCATACATACGAGTTATTTGATCAAATGACATCATTGTTTCTCCCTCAAAAAGCACGAGGTGCCTCAGTAGTGAGCATTGCTGCCTCACAGCACCAGGGTTCCGAATTTGGTTCCGGCATTGGGTGCCTGGCTGTGTGGAGTTAACATATTCGAGGCCTGTCTGTGTGGGTTTCCTCCCACAGTCCAAAGATGTGTTGATTAGATGAATTGATTATTGATAAATCACCCATAGTGTTCAGTGATGAGTAGGTTGGGTCATTAGTCAGGGGAAATATAGGATGGTACGGGAATGGGTCTGGGTGGGCTACTCTTCAAAGGGTCAAAGTGGACTTGCTGGGCCCAAGGGCTTTTATCCACACTGTAAGGATTCTACTAATTCTAAATCACTCAAGTAAGACACACCCCTTGCTGCCCACAGTTTAAACCTGGAATCCATTATCCCAGGATGACAACCCGGCATACCAATTATAGGTGTAAGAAACATGGTTTTGACTGTATTGCCCTCAATCTGACGCATTGTCATTCATGCTTTAACAGTATTGATAATTATTGGGTTATTACAATACTCCATAAATATTCTCATTTTGTCTAAGACCAGCAGACCAATAAGGGTTCACTTTGTCTGAGAGGGTTCAATATCTAATCCTATTGACGCCGAGTCCTCAGCGGCCCAGGCACTAACATAGGATAAAAAAGACCTGAATTCATAGCTTTTAATCTGGGAGATCAACTCCCCACAATGTGGGGCAGTTAAAATTTGGTTAGCTTGATAGAGAGTCGCTTATGGTTCCTAAATGTCTGTCTGGGAACCATAAAAGGAAGCTTTCACACGGGTTACAGTAAATGAGGAAGAACATTCATTTTAAGAACAGCTATCCGACCTAGCCAGGATATTGGAGGTGCCTCCCTTCTTTGAAGGTCTTGTTTAATTTTTCAAACAAATAGACATAGTTCCTGTTAAATAAATGATCAAAAACGGATGTAATGAATATACTGAAATAGAGAAACCTCCCTCCCCCCACCCACCCCCGTCCATTTAAAAGAAAAACAGGATTTACCCTCAAAATCTGGTATTTCCCTAAGGCCTCCCATAGGCATGGCCTCCAACTTTGTAAAATTAATCTTAAAGCCAAAAAGGTGACGATCGAATTAATGCATTGCATCACGTGAGCTGCCGAAATTGCGGGATTTGACAAAAACATAAGACCTTCATCTACAAACAACATAATCTTATGTGACTTCTATCCCATTACTGGGGCAAGTATGTTGGGGTAATATTCCCAATTGTGCAGGATGCCAGCGAACCTAAGATTGTTTCAGGGATGGGGAAGAGATCAACCCTCGTGTGCTATTTATGCGGGTTCAAGAAGAAAATAAAATCTCTTCTTGTGAAGTCGAACTGCCTCCAGACATCCACCAGCTCTGATTCTGCACACAAATCCACTAATTACGTACATTATAACGAGGGTATTGGGGACCTTTGGTCATTCTGTCCACAGTGGGGTGCATAAGACAGTTGAAATATCCTCTACAACAATGTGCCACGATGCAAGATAACTTAATTTGGGAAATGCATCTACCAGGATTTTCAGCGGGTGCACTGGGTGGCAATTCAAAACACTGTATTAATTCCTATAGTTCAAGGTTTTGGGGATTATGATCCTTCCATGAGTGTTTAATGCAATCTAGTGATTTAAATGGAAGATTCTTACAATCCATTCTGACTTTTCCCCTACTCGTAGTATTAAAAGACGCGAAATAAACCCGATCAAAGCCGCCCTGCTGTAACATCAAATGTTCCTTGTCATCACGGTGCATCTCCTGCAATAGGCAACAACCACCCTCTTTGATTTTAAGACGAGAAATTACATTTTTCCTCTTGACTGGCAGATCACTGCCCTTAATGTTTCAGGTACACTATTTAACCACATTATAATCCATAACACATTGCAGCAACATTTGAATTCGAGAGAGTTTCACATCGAATTACACATCGCTGAACATTAATGATAAAACACTCAGCGACCCTTAAAACGATACAAACTATTACTACCAGAACTAACAAGCTCGCAAAACTTTCCAAAGCTAAACACATAAAAAAAAACAACGAACGAAACAAAATCCCAAGTGCCAATGACACGTTATATGGAAATTTACCCCGCCCATTGGGGGCGCTTACATATCCCAAAACTTTATCTTCTCCCCCCGACCAATATGGCATTCAGGGCAATTCATAACAAAAACCAGGCTTCAACTGTCCTTAGGTCAGCAGTTTGTCATCACAACTACTTTTGTAACTCCCTCCAGCTTGAGCCACACCTCCGACACAAGCAAAGAAAGAGAAAACAAGTAGTAATACTAATGAAGAAGTTAAAAGTGTGCACTCTACCCATCCCCGACTATAATTCAACACTGGTTAATACCAGAAAAATCCAACAAAATTTCTTTAAGGGAGAAACATGATTATCTCAACATCCAGCTTTCTTTAAAATATCCACAAAGTTTTCGCTTTCTCTGGAGAATCAGACGAGTTCATTGACCCATTCAAAGCAATACAGAGCATAAGGAATACTGAATCCCCAGTTCACTTACTCTTCTCTTGATATCATCAAAAGATTTTCTTTCCTGAATCACCGATGTTGAAAAGTCATAAAAGAACATAATCCTGGAGCTCTCGTGAATTAAAGCCATCGGAAACCACACTGAGCTTCCATCAGTCTTTGTTTATCCCTGTAACTATGTAACCGTACAAGGACAGGGCAAAGGCGTTGGTCTGAGTCTTACCACCGTGCCATAACCCAATGAACTTCAGCTTCGAAGTGAAGGAATCACAGCAGCCAAATCAAAGCTGACCACCTGGCGTCGGGCCCAGCAGATCGACGATGTGAACACTCTTCGTCCTGTCCCTGTTCTCGAGGAGGTCATCTTGTTCAGTTAAGGTATGAACCTGTATTTCAAGGGGGAGGATCCTCTCCCGAGAGGAATTGATCGCAGTCTCTGTCAATGCAGTTCGGCACTTGACATTGTATGTTCTGTTTCCAAGGCTATCTAGTTGCTGCTCATGTTTTTGGAGCATGTCTGAGAGCGGTTCTAGCCACAGCTAGACTTCTGTTCAGTCATGCCTTCAATCATTTCACTTAAGTTGGTGAACTCAGTGACCAAGGCCTGGTGAGTAACTGGGTCCATGGAACGAGCAGAGTGGGTTGCAGCTACAGCCTCAGGCCTGCTCGATGCTTCTGACGGGCGCACTGCATGTTGTGACTTGATCGATCCTTTCCCATGTTTTGTCATTTCCACTTGATGAAACGGGATTAGTAAAGATTCTATCGCTCTTTTTAGTGTTGAATGTTAAGTAACTGGCTGGGATGGGGTGGGTTAGAGAACCACTTTGCCTGTGCTCTGATGCAGACCCCATTAAAACAGACCTTCCAGATCGCCACCATCTGGGCTTCCCCCTTAACATTTTATCGACATTACCATTTCGTTTTGAATTATATTCCTGGATGTTCTGGAGCAATGTCATTTGGTACCACTGTCTACATTTACCCCCATACCGCATATTACTGCCAATCCCTGATAATCCTCGACACCGTTGTTATTTATGAACCTTCTGTCTGTTCCTCAAAATTATTCAATATCTCTGCCTCCAATGTTCTGTGGGGAAGAGAGTTACAAAGAACCACAACATGAGAAAAAAAAATTAAAACTCAAGATCTGAGTGTGAGATTATTTTTTCTTTGTCTCCTTCTCTGAGAAAGAATATAATTACGTTAGAAGCAGTTCGGTGATGTTTTACTTCACGCATTCCAGGAATGAGTACCTTATATTATGAAGAATTTAACAGGTCACCCTTGGAAAGAGAGATGATCTTATTGAAACATACAAGACCTAGATGAGAGTGGATCAGATAGATACCCACTGGGTATAGTCTAAATTTCTTGTCATTTTCACATAATCTCTACAGTGTGGAAGTAAGACATCCCATCCATCAACTCCACACTGACCCGCCAAACAGCATCCACCGGACCTGCCCCCCTACCCTATCCAAGTAACCCTGCATTTCCCATGACTAACCTACCTAACTTACATATCCCTGGGAATGATGGGCAATTTAGTAAAACCAATCCACTCTAAGCTGTGGATCTTTGGACTGTTGGAGGAAATTGGAGGATTGGGAGGAAACCCACACAGAAAACTGCAGAGAGAATGCTCAAACTCCACACATAGCGTCGCCTGAGGTTATATGGAAAGCAGATCCTTAATGATGGGAGGTAGCAGTGCTAACCAGATATCCACCATGCACATCCGACAGTTCTATTAGTTATTTGTGGCTGACTAAAGAAATCTGCCTGACTTGTTCCTGTCACTGAACCTGACGCAGTCTGAGAACTTTATGATTGGCCACATCACCAACCTGGTTACATTTAAAGTTCATTAGGAGAATAGTTCATCTACTTTACTAACACCTTCCACCCCGACCTCAAATGTACCTGGACCGTCTCAGACCCCTCCCTCCCCTTCCTAGACCTCTCCATTTCTATCTCAGACGACCGACTCAACACGGACATTTACTATAAACGGACCGACTCCCACAGCTACCTAGATTACACCTAGATTAAACCTCCTCCCACCCTTCCCCCTGTAAAAACGCCATCGCATGTTCCTAATTCCTTCGTCTCCGCCGCATCTGCTCCCAGGGAGACCATTTCCAATACTGAATAACCCAGATGGCCTCCTTCTTCAAAGACCGCTATTTCCCCTCAGACATGGTTGACGATGCTCTCCACCGCATCTCCTCCACTTCCCAATCCTCCGCCCATGAACCCCACCCCTCCAATCGCCAGAAGGACAGAACCCCACTGGTCCTCACCTACCACCCCACCAGCATCCAGATACATCGTATCATCCTTCATCATTTCCGCCACCTCCAAACGGACCCCACCACCAAGGATATATTTCCTTCCCCACCCCTATCATCGTTCCAGAATGACCAGTCCCTCCACAACTCCCTCGTCAGATCCACACGGCCCACCAAACCAACCTCCGCTCCTGGCACCTTCCCCTGCAACCGCAAGAAATGCAAAACATGCGCCCACACCTCCCCCCTCACTTCCCTCCAAGGCCCCAAGGGATCCTTCCATATCCATCAGAAATTCACCTGCAACTCCACACTCATCATTTACTGCATCCGCCGCATCCGATGTGGCCTCCTGTACATTGGGGAGACAGGCCGCCTACTTGCAGAATGTTTCAGAGAACACCGTTTTGACACCCACACCAACCAAACCAACCGCCCCGTTGCTGAACACTTTAACTCCCCCTCGCACTCCGCCAAATACACGCAGGTCCTTGGCGTCCTCCATCGCAAGACCGGAGCAACACGACACCTGGAGGAAGAGCTCCACCTCGGAACTTTCCAACCACAAGGGATGAATGCAGATTCCTCCAGCTTCTTCATTTCCCCTCTCCCCAACTTTTCTCAGTCCCTCAGACTCAGCACCGCCTTCTTGAGCTGCAATCTTCTTCCCGACCTCTCCACCCCATCCCTCTCCGGCCTATCACCTTCACTTTAATCTCCTTCCAACTATCGTATTCCCAACGCCCCTCCCCCACGTCCCTTCTCCCTACCTTTTATCTTAGCCTGCTTGGCACACCCTCCTCATTGCTGAAGAAGGGCTCATGCCCAAAACGTCGATTCTCCTGCTCCTTTGATGCTGCCTGACCTGCTGCGCTTTTCCAGCAATACATTTCAAAGCTACATTTTAAATTTGTTCAGAGCAGTGGAAGAGTGGGATAAAAATGAAACAGTGACACCCTCTAACCTCAGTCAGAGCAGGAATTTGGAGAAATTCACCAAGTGGGAATTTATTCCAGTGGGAATTCTCTTTCCCGGAAGTTTGGGATGTCGGAATCTTTACATTATATCGAGGCTGGCTTCGATATAATATAAAATGATTTTCCATAAACAGGTGAATCAAGGATAATAGTGCATCGGGAGCAAAGTGCAGCTGGGAACACAATGAGATGAACCACAACCTTATTTACTGGTGGAGTAGTGTCAATGGGCTGAATGGCCCACTCATGTGCCTCAGCCCCATGTTCTGATGTTACGTTCAACCCTTCAGACCTGCTACACAGAGGCACATCGAGGCCACTCCGATGGTGAGGTGTAGTTTCGGAAAACTACTTGGAAAATTCAGGCTGGGTCAGGAACTGACCCCCACCCCCAAGCTCTCTTTCCAGGCTTCCCCTCTCTGTAACATCTGCTCCAGATGTGGGTCATGTTACAGACCTAGATACGCTGGGTATACAGCCCCCATACACCACCAACGGTTAACCTAAACAAATCATCTGCTGTCCTTGAATGCAACATTGTGCAACACGACTTCCAGGAAAATAACCTGTTAGTTTCCAATAGCGTACCATGTGAAATTAATAAATAGGAACGGAAGTAGGTCATTCGCCACCTCAAGCTAGCCCTGTCATAAAATAAGAACATGGATGATCTACTCCAGGGCTCAACTCCACTTTCATGCTGACTCCTGTATCTCTCCACATTTCTCTGGGTTAGGGAATTCCAGATATTCACTACCTTCTGAGAGAAGGCATCACTTTGCATCTCAGATTGAAATCGATGTTCCTTATTCGGTATCTTTATCCTCGAGTTCGACATTCTGCCCACGATTGGGAGCAACTTCTCAACATCTACCTTCTCAAGCCCGCTCTGTATCTTATATATTTCAATAGTATCCCTCTTCATTCATTTAAACTCCAATGAATAATAACCTCACCATTATAGAGATTCTGAATAACTCAACCCTTTCATCTCTGGAAGCCAGTTAATGATCCAACCGCATTACTTGCTGCATCAGCATGCTGACGTGATGCTTCATACTCAGGAAGACTCCAATCACTTTGAACTCCTCCTTTTCTGGAAGTCCTCTCCATTAAATAACAGCCAGCCTTTTGGTTCTCAGTGTCTTCCACAAACTCGGATGTATATTGCACTCAGCTCCCTCCTTCAGGCTGTCAGTATAGATTGCAATAACTGATGCCATCGGACTGATATGTGTGGTGATCCAGCAGATACACCTTTATCATAAAGATCCATTAATCCTGACTCACTGATTTCTATGTGTTAACCAGTCATCATCGCATGTTAATACATTATCCGTCATCCTACGAGCTTCCGGCTTGAGTAAGATCTTTTATTTTGTAATACCCTGCGGAAAATCTCTGAAAAGCCTCTTGTCTACCAGATCCCCTTTATCAAGTCCGCTTGTTATATTTCCAGGCATCTCCATAAATCTTTGCATGATCTTACAGGGCAAAATATAATTTCCTTTCACAAACCCTCACTGACACTGCGTGAAGCTTTTCTTAATGTCCATGCTGGCCAGGTTTTCCAATCTAAACTAGCCCCATCTGCTTTCATTTGACCCATAGGCCTCTACGAATGTTTCCCATTCGTATGTTTGTCCAAATGAGTTTTAAATGTTATAGCTATATTGGCATCTACCACTCTTCCTCTGAAAGCTCATTCCATACCCGTACCACTCTGTATAAAAACACTGCCACTGCGTCCCTTTTACATCTTCCCCCTTTCACCTTAAACCTATGCCTCCTATGGTTGAACTCTCCCCTCCTGTGGAAAAGCCCTTGGGTATTCACCCGATCCATACCTCTCATGATTTCATAAACTTCTATATCAGCCCACAACCTTCTCCACTCCATCTGATACTAACTTCAAGAACAAACATGTAAAGATAAGTGCTGCAAATTTGAAACTATATTAAACATGACAATAAAACAATACACAACCAAAACTTCATACTATTATTTGTTTTTCTCCATATTCCAATACTGAGGCAGCATGAAACGCTTATTTAGTGCCAATAACAAGTCACGCACCTGAATTTATTTGTCTAACGGGGGTGATGATCTCAACAGTGAAAACGTATCTATGGCCAGATCTATATAATACCATATAGTCAACATTCCCCCACCTGGCCTCCCATTGAACTTCTGTGCTTGTGTCTTCCTTATCTTGCACTCAATAGAGAGAACCTCTTTCCCCATCGCATCTTAATTTAAACCCATTTCACAGAATCTTCTTTTATCTTTTGCCACACCCTCTTTCCCCTGTCACCCATTCCCCAACTCTGGCTAGGGATTTGAAGCACATTTTCCAATCATTTCGAGTTCTGAAGAAATGTCACACTAGACTTGAAACACTAATTCTGTTTCTCTGTCTCTGCAGATGCTGACAGACCTGCTGAGTTTCTCCAGAAATGAATAGCGGCATTGAACATATTTTCAATTACAAAATAACGATCGATACTGGAAATAAAAATACCAAAAATTGCTAGAGAAACCGGGAGCTTTGTAGAAAGTTCACTGGACCTGAAAGTTTATATCTGCATTCACTCCATAAAATGCTGCAACATCTTCAGCAATTTCTTCAGCAATTTCTGTTTTTGAACAATTTCCAACGACGAATGTCAAAGATGCCCAAACATCCTGTCCAACATGGAGTGCCATACACTGGGAACTGAACGATAACACATGGTGACAAGTTCCTTAACTCTGGAACTGCATAAGGCTGGCATTACTGACACTGCAGAGCTCTGAATTATGGTCAGGGAGAAAAACAGAAGGAAACACATTCACTTCAAATACAGAAGATGGTATTACTGAAAGGAAAAGATTCAGATTCGTACCTTAAATTGATTGAGTTAAAGTAACAAATTGGA